>NW_021604782.1:11624524-11663068 GCF_004785775.1 Grammomys surdaster | reverse complement strand
CCTCTACTACCCTCCTGGCTCTCCTCCCCATGACCTGAGTAAACTCTATTCTATGATAATAATAGTAATAATCATCATAATAATAATTTCATCTTTATTAAAATGACCTCTCTATATATCCTACTCTCCTATAGATTTTCATGGATTTGTGTGGGTTTTGCAGATTATTTTTGTTATCAGACATAAATGCATGCAGAGTTTGATGTTGCACACTTTTAATCCCAGCACTCAGGACAGGGACAGACTGATCTCTCATTGTGAAGGCAATCTGGTCTACATAATAAGACCTAACCTCCAAAAGTAAACAAAGAGCTGGAGGGGTGGGTTAGCAGTTAAGAGCACTTCTTGCTCTAGCAGAGGACCCAGGTTCAATTCCCAGCACCCACATGGAGGCTCTCAACAATTTACAACCTCAATTCCAGGAGATCTGGTGCCCCCTTCTTGCCTCCATGGGCACCAGGTATGAACATGATACACAAGCATACATGTAGGCAAATGACCTTTGTAGGCAAATATACATAAAGTAATAACATAATAATAATAATCTGCTTAATATATGTATTTGATTACAAAATAACCCCTTTCTTACTAAGCTTGAATTCTTTCAATATGAAGACAGATTCTTCCAGGCAGCCATAACCAGCAGGGTGAAGGGACTGGGTTCTTTAGAGTGAAGAGTCAGTACTTTTACTTGACACCTATATGAACTATATATTTCTAATAACCAAGGCAGTGTCTTAGTTATCTTACCCAAGTTCTAGCATAATTTTTAAAACAGAACAAGTTCTGCAGTAATTTTGAGAAAATTAGTGAGTGAATGAATAAACAAACGATTTCTCAAATCATTAACATACCACTCACTCTTGAATGAGTTAGAGTGTTGTTTTAAAATCTAAATGCACCCAACTCACTTTCTACACTAACAGGCACATTGTTTCTGGTGAGAGTCCCCCCAGAGTGTTACTTGGGCAGAACAAGATGGTAGCATCTTCAAGCTCAGGCTCATCATCTCAGACTGCTACACAACAGTATCAATTAGTGAAAAACCAGTCCAACACTTAGTGGTATAGTAAATGGTTTGGGAAAGCCAGTGCCAAGAATGTGGCCTGAGAGTTCCTGGTTTCACAGACAGTTCCCCTAGGAGAACAAAGCCTTCTCCTGGTTCACTGCCAATTACAACCCACCTTCTAGCCCACAAAGTTTCTGAGAATTCAGTCAAAGCCTCCATACTAGAACTGGCACCATCTATTCAAAATCTACAGTTGTGGCATTTCCTTGGCTTTACTATGTAATGAACCATTGCTAAGTGGAGAGAAAATGAACACATATAGGGCATGAGACAGAAAGGGAAGTGAAGAGACACTTGCGAGGAAAAAGCTCTCATCACTGATGCTGTTGGAAACCCAGCATCTGAAAAGCCAATCTGTATCACATTGCTGGGATGCAAAGCACAGAGGCAAAGACGCATAAGCAGAAGACTGTTCTCTGGACAGCATAAAACATACCAAGTACACAGCAGTGCTTTCCACTATTGCCCTCAATATATTATCTGACCACTCAAGATGCCCTACCACTGACATCATTCCTGAAGGACATAAAGCCAACAGGTTCTACCACATCACCCCATGCATCCTTTCAGCTTTCCCCCTCATCCTGAATATCTCTTCTAGAGGACCTGGCACTTCGGAGAACCCCAATATATTCAAGTTCTCTATTTTTCTTTGCAAAAGTATCCAATCCATATTTACTTTATAGCACTTTCAGAATCATCATCAAGAGATCTTAAATCTTATAACAGGCTGGCAAGCATGAGGATGCCCACTGGAGAGACAAACTTCTCTATGTCCTCCCAAAAGTTTCAGGATAACAATTCACTTTAAGGTGCCACTGCATTCAGTCTGAGCTATGGTCTCTGTCTCCCTCTCTATCCCTTCCCTTGTGCTCACTTTGCACATTGTGTTTATGTTATGCAAAACAGTGTGTAGGTGATTGAAAGCATCACATAGATTTCTCCTCATGTGACCTAGTGTTCCTGAAGACCCACAAAGGTTTTGCCAGAGTGACAGTAAGTTCAAATCAGCTCAATCTTACATTTTAAAAAAATTAGGGGAAAGAATCCAATCATTTGATGGAATTCTTAGGACACCAATAGATTGAATCTTAAACCTCATCAACCTATCATGGCTTCCAAACTGCTTTCCTTTTCTTGTTTCTCTACACACAGAATTTTTCAGAATAAAATAAGAATGTATGGAATGAGTGAAAGTGAATTTCATGAAATGTAAAGGGCAATGCTGCTTCCTTATAGTAAAGTTAAGGATCTTACAAGTGTATGAAGAAACCTTCAGGGGGAAGAGGGTCTGGATGGAGGGGTAGTGATGGGTACAAGAGGGATCTGGTAGGAGGAAATGAAGAAAGAAGTTGGTGGGAGAGATGAGACAACTGGAATTGGGAGGCATATCTGGGATGAGCAAGAAACCGAGTATAAAGGGAACTTCAAGGAATCCATGAAAGTGACCCTAAGACTCCCAGCAACAGGGGATACAGAATCTGAACTGGACATCTCCTATAACCAGGCAACACTTCCAGTGGAAAGATTGGGACACCAATCCAACCACAAAACCTTTGAACTACAATTTGTCTTGCATTTATTATGTATGGGGGTAAAAGTGGTACAAAGATGGTGGGAGTGGCCAACCAATGACTGATTCAGCCATGTCATGAGAGGGACCCCACTGCTGACACTGCCTGAAGGGCCAGGACCCAGAGGCTGGGTAGCTCAGAGACATAAAATAGAACCAAACATGACTGACAAAAAATAGTCAATGAAATGAATGCTAATGATATTCTGCCATTCTCAAGACTGGTGCCTAGTCCAGTTGTCATGAGAAAGGCTTCACCCAGAAACTGATGGAAACAGATGCAGAAACCCACAGCCAGTACTAAGCAGAGCTTTGAAAAACTTTTGGAAAAATGGGGTCAAAGGATTATAGATGCCAGAGAGGTTAAGGGCATCACAAGAAAGCTCACAGAATTAACTAACTGGGCTCAAAGGGCCTCACAGAGACTGAACCAACACCCAGAGAGCCTACATGGGACTGATCCTCTGATCATATGTTACAGTTGAATAGCTTGAACAACTTTTAGGGCTCCTAACAGTGGGAGTGTGAACTGTCTCTAACTCTGTTGCTTGATTTTAAGACCCTTTGTCCCTACTGGGTAGCATTACCAAGACTTCATTCAAGAGGAGGCACCTAGTTTTATTGCAACTTGATATGCTATGCCCAGTTGATATCCATGGAGGTTGGCCCTTTTCTGGAGAGAAATGGAGGAGAAGTTGTTGGGAGTAGGGAAGAGGGAAGGAGGGACTGGAAGAAGAGAAGGGTGGGTAAACTGCTGTCAGGATGCTAAAAAAAAATAATAAGTAAATTTTTAAAAAAAGAAGCTTTAGAGGGTAGGCACATGAAATGACTATGTGGTAAGTACTCACCTTTCTTTGCATTCTGAAAATGAATGGAAGGGTTAAGATTGGAAGAAAAGCTAGCAGCTAAGAGGTTATTAGCACAATCCAGGCTGTTAGAACAGCCCAGGTCAGCAGCTGTGAGATTGTTATCACAATCCAGGGCACAAGAACAGTGCTGTCAATATAGGTGATAACAGAAAAGATGGAGAGACAGACAGAACCAGGAAATGCTTTAAAAATGAAAACTGGATGTGCTTTCAGATAGCAAATGAAGAGGGTATAAATGGGAAAGATGCTGTTCATTCTTAAGACTTGATTAACTGAAAACGCCAGTTTATAAGGAAAGACAGCTTGGTGGGAAGGTAATGTGAATGAGAAGAGAGATCCAGCATGAAAGGAAGGGTCCATCGATTGTTCGTAACACCCAGATGACTTGATAGATTTATCTTCCCAGACTTGTCCCAGTTCTCAAAAGGATATATGGTAGCTGATCAGAGAGAAATAGTTGTGGGAACGTTGATGAATACAGACTCTTCAGCTAAGAAATACCACCTGTTCTGTCTTGCATTGATCTGGTTGGATAGAAACCAAACTTGAGCTTACTGTCATCTGGGCTCCATGACAAACCTTGTTGCTGCCTGGCCATATGATCTTGGTGAGTTTGGCTCCTCTCTCTGAGCCCCAGCCTGCTCACATACAAAGGAGATTATTCTCCTGATCTCATGTCTTTTAAAATCTGTTATGAATGACAGAAGACTGGATACCTGTAGATCAGAGTTATAATCATGTTAATGTATACACAGGCATGAAATGAAAGGAATCTTTTAAATGAAAATGAGCCATAAGAGAGAAATTGGCAACATTCTGTCTGCAGGCCCCAAGCCTTTGAAACAATCCCAAGAACAACCTGAGCCTGTTGGTGTCAATGAAACCTGTTTCTTACTATGGTTTTCAAACTTCTCCATCAGTACAGTTAGCTCCTCACAGATTGTCTCCTTGTGGCTGATGCTGAAACATATTTATCCCCCTTTATGTCTTGGTTTATCCTCAGGCTGAATTCATTCCATTTGGCTGAAGAAATAGGCCAGACAGTATCCGTCAGGGCTGTCCTCCCGCCAGCCACAGGGGAGCTTGGAGATGATTTGAAGTAATTTGCCAACAAAAGACTGAGAACTAGAACCACCACCTGTGGACCAAACATTGTGAGGCTGGGGGCTGTGCTTTTGTAACAGCAGAGCTTGGGAATGCCCAGGAAGTGAGTGAGGTCATCTGTCTGGTTATGAGCAGCTCGTTCTGCAGGTCTTCTCATTCCACATTACGTCATGCTGGAAAAAGAAAGTGTCTGGACATTCCTTACACAATCTGCAGGGGTGTGAAGTGAGGCAGACATTAGCTTGCTGGAGAGTCGTAGCACATTGATCTGCTCACACATGTATATACACAATTAACCTCACTAGCAACTATGAAATGCCTGCCCAATGACTTGATTCTCTCTCTCTCTCTCTCTCTCTCTCTCTCTCTCTCTCTCTCTCTCTGTGTGTGTGTGTGTGTGTGTGTGTGTGTGTGTATCCATGTGCCTTTGTGTGATATATACACACATGTATTTATACAGACACATGTGCATGTTCAGGTGCCTCTCTCTCTCTCTCTGTGTGTGTGTGTGTGTGTGTGTGTGTGTGTGTAGCTAGCAGAAGGATGATGGATGTCCTGCTTTATGACTCCCTGCTTTCTTCCCTTCCAATAATCCCAACTATCTCTACCCCTAGGATCACAGGCCTTTGCAAAATCACATATGAGTGCTAAGACCCAGACCCAGGGTTTCCAGCTTGCACAGGAAGTGATCTTACTCACTGAGTCACCTCTTCAGACCTGCTCCTGACTATTGATTCCAAACTAAGCTTGTTTTCTTAGTCACTTTCATTTACTGATGATTAAGTCTAATGCTTTAGATGTAAAATCTGTTCATATAGGTACTGGGAATAGAAGCAAACAAACCAAAGCTCAACCCTCACGAATCTCTCAAGAAATAGCAGGAGATAAACAACTAACAAATCAGCGTCCAAGATATGACACAGCGTCCTATGGGTGCTCTAGTGTAAAAGTCAATATAGAAGTAGAAAAAAAGGCACAGGGGTGACTTGAGCTAAGATAATCAAGATTGGTCTGGTTTTGAAGCTGACATTCTTATTGAGACCATAACAAATCAAGGAATGCAGCAATGCCTGGGGACGGAAGAGGTCTGGAAGCAGAAACAGGAAGTGAAAAGGTCCTGAGGCTAGAAAATACTCCAGTTCTTTATACTTATCCTGCAGCATCTGTAAAACTCCCTACTAAGCCTAAGTGTGAACTCTCCCAGCATAAAGTGAGAAAACTCTCCATTCAAGTGGCAGTCAATCGTATTAGAAACATGTCTGATACATATTCCACAGAATCTAATGCCATTACACTGTGTATTTAATTCTTAAGTGTGCTTTCAGTTAAGTGTACATTCTTTCTACCAAAGGAACATTGAAGCAATAGTTTTGTGATTGAGCCCACTGGGAAATCAAGAGAAGATGAAAGAATTCCCCCACCTCATCTCTGGTTTGCATGTGAGCTTTGAATGTAGGTGCTGGGGAGATAGTTCGGTGGGCAGAGCACAGCACATGCCATGAAAACAAGAGGATCTGAGTTTGAATACAAGAAACACACATAAAGCCAAGACAGTGGTAGGTGTCTGTAGCCCCAGTGTTTCTTCAGTGAGATAGGAGGCAGACGCAAGGGAATCCCCAGATGCCCATGGGTCAGCCTAGCTGACCCATACTGTGCCATACAGCAAAAGGACCCTATCTTAAACAAGTTAGAAATATGGTTGGTACTGCTACATGTGATATTGTGACAAACCCCTCTCTACATGTAAACAAACATATGTAGAGCAGGGGAAAACATTGAATTTTTTATGTTTGAATTAAACAACTCCTGGACACTTCTGTCTACCTATGTCCTCCTGGTCATGTTCATGCTCTCACACTGAGATTTATCACTGTGAAGTGCCAAGGATGTCATAAAGCCACCATTCTGTCTGTGCGCTGATGTGACAATCAGGGTACCAACATGTGCATTTGCAATCAATGCAGAGTTTGCTCTAAAACAGGCTTGACTCAGCCTTTTGTCTGCCTTCTCAGGAACATGAATAGATCTTATTACTCCAGTCGTCACTCAAAGCCTCTTTCATCCGGAAATCCCCAAACCCATCCATTTCACCCATCAGTGGGGACCTAATTTTGTGAGAATTGATATGATGCGACTCTAGTTAGTATTTTTGGAACAAATAGGAAATGACAACAGAAAGGAAAGAGAATTACGAATGAAGGAGATTGGGAAGAATGAGCATTGAGGGGGTGTCAGGTCCATTTAGAGCTCATCATAACCTTGTAAGATAGATACCCGCACACCCATTCATTATAAGTGATATTAGGTGTATGGAGATTCTAGCACCCACAGGAAATCAAACAGCTAACACATATCTCTCCTTGGATTCAAACCCATGTATAGCTTCTCTGTGTCTATCTACTTGCCAGCTCCCTCAGTCTTTCTCTCTGAAAGCATAGACATTCAAAAGGCCCTGAGTTCTCTTCATTTTCTTCCAATCATTTAGAGCCAAATTGGCTGAAAATTTCAGCTGAGCAGCCACAGACATCTACCTACACCCAATTCAGCAGTATCTCTTTAAAGATGTTCTCCCCAAAAGTGCTGGCTTCAAATTCCTGGCTCCCACTTAAAGTTACTTAACAGGCATCATATAATAGATATAAATAGTGTTGGGTAATCCTCAAGGCTCCACTGGAATGAAACTGGTGTGGTCTGAGGTTTGGATGACACTATCACAAGAATTGTTGGCATCAACCCACTGTGCTCCCTGTAATAATGGTTTCTTAACAAAGGACACACATGGCTTTTTTAAAAAGGACTTCATTAGTTACTTTGATTAATACTATAATTTTCCATGTCATGATTAATTGCAACATGTCTGACTTTCTATTTGGAGTAGGATGTCCCTTCAGAGCAGGGGGCTTTAACTTCATGTCTGTGTTCTCATAACATGACATGAGAACACTCAATTCTATCTCACTGAGTAAATATCAGTTATTTGCTGGGAAAATATGCTCCATATTTTATTGAGTTGGTGTCACAATCATTCTCCGACCCCCCGCCCCCCGATCTGTGGGTCAATGATTTCAGGGGGGCTGAGCTGGTCAGCACTTCTGGTTTCTGCTAAGGGCCTTCATGAGTGAGGAGTTAGACTGCTTCCACCAGCAGCTCATATTCTTTGCATTATTGTCAATGTGTTTTTCACTCCACCAGTATTTTGTCTGGATTGTCTTCCCATAACATGATGTAGATACAGGAAAGGACAAGAAACAGAAGTGCAGAGTTGAGAGACAGCTCAGTTAGTGAATTGCTTGCTTTCTGAGCATAAGTATCTTATTTCAATCATAAGAAGCTTTAAAAAAAATCTGCGCATGATGGTACATATGTCTAATCTCAGCATTTGGGAGGCAGAGATATGTGGAGTCAGGAGCCTCCCTGGTCAAGCCAGCCTGGGCTACTTAGTAAGCTCCAGACTACTAAGAAATCTGGTCTCAAAAAACAAGGTCAGCATCACCTGACCCAGGATAGCTACAAAAAAAATGTCCTCTAGTCATTCAACATACAAACACACTACACGCGCACACACACACACACACACACACACACACACACACACACACAGCAGGTTGGGGCAAAGAATGCCTTTGACTAAGTGAGCAGGCATGAAACTGGCTCACTTATCATTTCTGACATGTGGTGTTGGACAAGTCTAAATACAAGGACAGCCTAGAGGAAAATCAGGCTTAAATACAACACCTTTGATGAAAGACATATTCTGCAATGTTGCACTGGCTACAGGATGAGTAGAGAACTCCTCTCTCTCTCTTTCACTCTCTCCCTCCCGCTCCGTCCCCCCCCCCCCCCCTGTATGAATGCAACAGAAATGTGTGGAATATTAAGTTATATTTTCTTACCAAAATTAAGTCTTTTTATCTCTTCTAACTTGGATAGGGGAACTAAAAGTCACCAAACATCTTCAAGCATGGTATGTTCTAGTTACTATCTACAATGAATGTCAAAAATCCAAAGAGACTTCAAAGATTAGTTGAGCTTCATGCTTTAGATTTGCTTTTCCTCACAGATGGGCATTGAGTCCCCTGACCTGCTGACCTGATTTTCTTTACACATGCACCTCCAGTTTGTACTTATAGGCTCTACAGATTTGGTGAAAATATATGTTTTGAAGTCAAATTGATTTTCAAATTCTGGCTACTGCATATTAATTATGTGACCTTGCACAATGTAACTCACAGTCATGAATTGTTTTCTTCATCTGTACAATGGGGATTGCAAATGTGCAAATCCAATTTGCACAAAGAGCAAATGTGCAGGTCCAATGCTATGACTAATGGGATATAGCAACATAAATGTCAAGAAATATGTGTCCCTTTCACATTTCCCTTTCCTTCACTGGTAGACATTCTTCCATAACCCTGAGGAGAATGCTTCCTCACCATAGATACACAGTGTTTCTCTCAGGAAATACTCAAGAGTCAATGATAAATACTGACTATACCATTTTTATTTGAATTGGGAATAAGTTAACAGAAATTCTCAAGAAACAAAAAGAAAAAACTAGCAAGACGTTAATTTCAACTGGCAATTTACATTACAACAAACATAAATGGGAATTCATGTCTGATAGTTGATTCATTAAAAAACAAACGGTTTTAAAGATCCTTACAATGAGAGCAAATCTACTCGTGTCTGTCCACTTAGTGTCTGTCTTTATAGATTCAGGGGCTTTGTGGGCAGAGAGCTAGTGATCCAATAAGAGGTAATACAGAGCTAGTCTTAGCTTGCCTCTTGAGAGTCCTCCAGATGCTGATTTCTTTATTATCATGTCTGAAATTAAAGAAAAATTGCTTCCATTATGTTCGCACTCCCAGACCTTCATTCCTCAAAAGAAAACTGGCTGACACCAACTTCCCCTCTGTTCTGCTCAGTATTCCATCATCCAGCGGCACCTCCTCCATGTCCCTGTTTCTATCCAAGACTTACTTTTTCCCTCTTCAAATCTCCCAGAAGATTCCAGAGTGATTTGTTCATGTTTCAGATAAGCCTGGTCGTAAATGATTTTGCCAATATCTATGACAATGCTTCTTGCCGAGCACAGCTCTTGCTTTCTGACAGACCTGTATGTTTCTTGCAGGTCACCTCTTGATGCTATTTGCATTCAGTTCAAATTCCCAGGCATCAGTGCCCACCTGTCTCAATAACAGTAATCTCCGCTAACATTGAATGCATCAATTCCTGTCTTTTCCAGCCAATGCTGTCAGAGGAAAAAATAAAAGAACTTGGCTACGTAAGATGATTTTAAGTTCTCACCAGTAAACTTATGCCCAGAGCCAAGAGATCAAGCATTATGAGGCTATGGTTAGAATTCTAAATGACAACACAGGGTTGTCTCAGTTCTTCTCATCTCTATTTCACTGATAGCCATGTGGCCTCAAGTAACCACTTCACCTCTTGGTGTATCCACTTCCTCATTTGCTAGCCATGCCCTTCCTTTCTGTGACTAAGAGCAAAGATAGGCAATTTGAATGGAAAACTATTTACCTGTACTTAGTGTTTCAAAGGGTTCAGTTCACAGGCATAGTGGGACAGGACAGGTCACGTCCCAGCAGTCAGGGAGCAGAGAGGACTATCTAAGCCACCAGGCTTACTCCTCTTCCCCTACTATAACACCTTGTCATGTAGCTTGTGAGCTTGGTCTGTTTAGAGCAGGTCTTCCAAGCTCAGGTAATCTTGTTTAAGAATCCTCTCTTACACCAACCCAAAGGTGAGCATCAGTACTTCCCTAAGCATTTATTTCTTAATCTAATCTACTTGACAATCTGACAATCAACATCGGCCTTTGCTCCTTACTTGTACAGTGCAAACAGAAACATTATCTACCTGTGAAGATTGTGAGGAAATTGAATGAGCTAAACAAAACCTTTAAAAGTATTTTCTCCTTTGCAAAGTCTTGTTTCATGCTAGTACCTGAAGTTCCAATGAATTAATTACTATATGCTGTTAAGCGGTTGGTCAAGGTTTTAGCATTTTAGCATCTTAGTTTATCAATCCAAAAAGCAGAAATTATAACCTTTGTCTCTAGAGATGATTTTAAGCATTTGAAGAGTATAAAGTACTTGATATAATACCCAAACAATAGCAAGTTTCCTTGGTAGTAGTGACGCTCTCACCAGAATATTAACAATTAGAATAATGACTACCTGGAATGCACAAGGAATTGTTTAAGTATCAAATTATATTTAAAAATTAACTCTTATGAATCTTTCAGGTTGAGAGATAAATACCAAAAATGAAAACACTTGATTTGTACAGACTAAATTTGAGCTGCTGTATCTAAAATGAAACCATGGTATCTCTTTCCTCTGTAAGAAAGGCTGAAAAAACAGCACCTACCTTAGAAGACTCTTGTAGGATGAATGAGATACTATGTAAAAACATTTGGCACATAGTTAGAGCTCAGCAAATGGTAGTTATTTTAAATTAAAGGTCTGAGACAAGAAAATGACCTGTAATTTTTATTAATATGAAATAAATTCGAGGGAGAACTTGATTTATTCTTGCAAGTCTTGCTCTTAATAAATTAGCTTAATGGAAATGAAAGAGCCAGGGAAAGTGAGGGTTCTGTGGGATAAGGATGCAGGGTGTCCAGGGAGTTTTGCTGAGGTTAGCGTTAATGGATTTGTGGTTTGATTCTAAAGACTTTATTTTATGAGGTTTGAGAGCCCTTCTCAAATAGGAAACCAGATGCATCAAGGGAAAGGTCATGCCAACAGTACTATCTTCAGCAAAGGCTGCTTTGAGTCCAACACTGTTACACTAAATAGGGATGGGTACAGTTGACAGAGATGCTGCTAGCACAGATAATCCAGTGTATACGTGCATATGCCTGCTTCTGTCTCCATCTCTCTGTCTCTCTGTCTCTCTGTGTCTCTTTGTCTTTGTCTCTCTCTGTCTGTCTGTCTCTCTCTCTCTCTCTCTCTCTCTCTCTCTCTCTCTCTCTCTCTCTCTCTCTCTCTGCGTGTGTGTGTGTGTGTGTGCGCGCGCGTGTAAACTTTAAACCCAACTGGCCTTGTCTTGTAGACTTCCAGTGAGCTCAAATAGGTCATTGAGCTAGTATTTCAAGGCAATGTTTCCCAGAGGCATGAGGAGAATAATGAATCAAATATAACCCAGTAAAAAGTGGTGTTTTCCATCTCAAACACCCACTTTAAATCTTGGAAGAAAGCCAGCTTTTCTTCCCAAGGAACCCATCATTTCCAAACTCAAGATTGTCCCAGAGCAATCTATTGGGAAAAACTGTTTGCCTAAGCCTGTCACTATCTAAGTGCTATGGTGGTACATGATTCAAGAGATCAGGAGTAATGCTAAGTTAAAGTGATTGACTGCCTAGACTAAAACAATTCAGAATTTTTTAATGAGTTTATCAGAAGAAACCAACAGACTCTATCAAAAAGACTTTACATTATTTGAAGCATATAAGGAAAAATAGTTACAAGCTTAACAATGAACAAGTGTGTGTGTGTGTGTGTGTGTGTGTGTGTTCATACTATAGAGCAGGGAATCTGTCAGCTTCCATAGATTATCCAGCTGAATTATTGCAAGTTAAGCTGTTTCTCTCTATTTTGGTGATGAAAGGAAGGTCTGGGGGAAGCTGATTGGCTAAATCAAGTCTAGGTTTGAATTTCTCTATTTGTGTTCTTGTCATCATACCAGAACATGTCTGTATGTAGTAACTTGAATGTGTATGGTTAGGAAGATAATTTTACGTGATACATGGCAGATATATTACCATTTTACCATTTTAATACATTCTTACAAAGTACTATGTTCAAAATATCCAAGAACATCAGAGTTGTGATTTTTGTGAAAGTAAATACTTAATAAAAAGCATTTACTCATGTCTACTTAAGGAAAAATATTCAAAATGTTTGAAACATGCACATGTAAATATATGTCAAGAATAATCGATGTGTAGAAAGCACAGTTCTAGATAAAGCCATACCCTGCATTAGCATCTGAAATGTAAATAAAATATCCAATGAAAAATGAAAAAGAAAAACAGAAAAAAAGAATGGCTTCCCAGAAGAACGTCCCAGAAAGCATTTATGTCAGTTACCTCCACAGTGTTTTCCAAGTCCTGTTGATTCTGCCATCTTCTTAGTCTCTATAGCCAAAGTTCAAAAGTCAGCCCCTTCCTGATCTCCCTGTTGCTCCAGTGGCTTTAGTTCATCATCTGTCTACCTTCTGCATCTCAATCCTTTCTACTCTTATACTCAAATCCAGACAATCCAGGGATAGTTCCAGAGGAGAAATTGAATCTAATTTGTTTTGGCTTTAAAACTCACATTATCATAAATATCTAACAGATAAATTGTCTTAACTCTGCTGAATAAGATACATAGAAACTTCCTCTTAGTTACCCTGGCTTGAGAGAAAATCTGACTAAATAATCTATTCTAACTATTGGAGGTCAAAAGTACAGTGAACAAGCAAAGTTTTCTCAATGAACGGTATAGTCCAATTCAGATGCATACCGTCAGCATATCCAGACAAGTTTGCCAAATGAATATGACTCATTTACTAAAATAGACACCTAGCTTCCTCTGACTTTGGAGTGAACAAACAAAGCAGGAATAACTTTCCTTAATTGGACAAAGCCTAGGTGATTTGAAAAGGAAGGCACCTCCCTAGCATCAGACTACCATCAGCCCTGGGTCCCTATCTTCAGTTCTGTCACTACTTCTTTGCATTTTTGTTCATGGTTAATATAGTAGTCAGAGTTCTCCAGAGTTACAGAACTTATAGAGTGAATCTCTCTCTCTCTCTCTCTCTCTCTCTCTCTCTCTCTCTCTCTCTCTCACACACACACACACACACACACACATATATATATTACATATATATATATAAATATATATTTATATATATATGGAATTTATTAGAATGATTTATAGACCACAGTCTAACTAATCCAACAATAACCAGCTATAAAAGAGAAGTCTAAGAATCAAGTAATTGCTCAGTCCCCCAGAATAGGTGTCTCAGCTGGTTTTCTGTATAAGCTAGAATCCTGAAGAAGTAGACTGTAGCAGATATGCTGACAAGTAAGTGCAAGTAGGTAAAGAAAGAATCTTTTCCTCTTCCATTGTCCTTCTGAAGGCCTCCAGAAGAAGGTATGGCCCAGATTAAAGCTGCACCTCAAAATCTGTATTAAAGCCTCAAGATCTGGGTCACATGTGTCTCTTCCATTTCTAGACTGTAGTTCACTCCAGATCTAGTCAAGTTGACAACTGAGAATAGCCATCACAGATAGTGAAGCCAGCTCTTTAAATTATATGACTACTGTTCTTTAATATCTTTTCTCTGATCCTTGTAGAAAATCACAAAATCATGTGTTTTTGTGAGCCCATGATTGCCTAGAGTAAAGACGACTTCCTGCAAGTGCCTTCATAGCTGCTATGAACTTGTGATTAAATCCCAAGTATTAGCATTTTGTCTAAGCTCTGCCTCACAGTTGCCTGGCAACAGTCAGGTGTGCCTGACTGGACTGCTTGCCCCCTCTGTACTCTCTTACTCTTGCCTTCTTGCTCCAGTAAAGTCAGCAGTACTTTGCATATGCCTGTGGAAACCGCTTTGAAGTAATGCTGGCACCTATCTTCAAGTATCTTATTGTGGCTTCCATCTTGTTGCTGTGACTGTCTTTGGAATTTGAGTTTACATGTTACAGCCAGGGATGACTGGAAAAAAATCTAGAATTTTTCAGCCACATCAGTGATGGCTATGAAAATGCACACTTTTCTCTGAAAACTAAATAAACTATGGTCAAACTAGTAATACTTGGGGTTTTCATCATTAACTGTCAACCTAATCCCAAGTACTGGGTTGATCATGTCACACTTTTGTTCTAAAAAGTTTTCACAATTACACTCAGAGAAAAATTCCAAGCCCATTAACAAAACACTCAAAGTCCTTCAGAATTGTGTATTTAGTCTCACAATTTAAGCTTCCTTGTTGATATTTTGAGAAGTTAGCAATACTTCTAGTCTGTGCTTCCCCAAACATTCTGCCTTCCCACAGTTTGTCCTGTTTCCACTCTCCATACATAATGTCAGTGTCTGTGCTGATTCCCATCCTCTGGCAATGCACCAGTCCCTCAGATACACAGGTGGCACTTTAACTTTATTCCATTTGTCTATCATCCATTTAGTAATAGTTTCAACATAGAAATAGAATGTGAAGATTGTAGTAGGCTGAGCATGACAAACATGGTCTGGCAGGCCTTGCCCTTCCCCCATGCCCTCTACCTTCATAAATGGTTAGATTATATCCCTTAAGCTACCCAGTAAGGTCTATTCCCTTATTTGACCACTTACTCCTCCTGAGGCTGACACCAAGGTTTAGCAAAATGTTGAAGTCCAGCAATCAAAAGCTCCCCTTTGGCTGCCTTAGTTAACATGCCTAATCAAAATTAATCAATTCATCCTATCATGGGGTTTCATCTCTATCCAGATGTAGTTCTTTGTACCTCCAGGGCAAATATCCCTGCTTTGTTCTTTTTCCCTTCTCTCTTATTCTCTATCTGTTATTGTCTCTTATTTCCTGCCCTTTGTCCCACTGGCATAGAAAACAAACAAACAAAACCTCTCCTTTGTGCTGAGAACTTGGTCTTGGGGTATCTTGTGCCAATTTTGAGGATACATTTGTATGACTGACTAGATTATTACATATTTTCCTCAAATGAATTGAATAATTTTCCATTTCCCTTCTAAATCATGTGATAGACACAGTACATTCTTTTATTGGATAAATGTTGGTCAGCAGCTATTCTACTGCTGATAAATCAGATATTTCAATATTATTCCCTAGTTCCTTTAAACCAAATCTGCCTTGATGTATACTCAGACTGTGCCAACTCTGTCCTATGTCCTTAGGCACCTGACCACTTCTCAGTATCAATTTTCTACTCCTTTAATATGGAAGTTGAACATAATTACTTCATTTGGTATTAAAATTTCATAAAGATCTTCCAAATACTAATACCAAATGGTATTAATTATAATAGTTTTCTAGAGAACTTTGAAACTTTAAAAAAGTCACCACCAATCTCTAGGATTCAAAATACAGGAAATACCAGATGCCTCAGACAGCCTTGCATGGCAGAGCAAGCACTAGCTAGGCATTTTGACCTTTGATGAGTTTCTGACTGAGCCATTAGATTGCAATATAAACATGAGGAAGTCACCTTAACTCCTTCATATTCCATGTGCTCAGGGTTGAAAGTGCTCTAACAATATTAAAGAGCCAGTCTGAGTATCATAATTTGCACAACACTTTGACCCAACATTATGCTCTTACCCTATCAAACCAGTTTGCCGTGTAATGAACTAGTCTGTCCAGTGCTCCACACTTCTGTACTCCTACTACCTACTGTGTTGTGAGAAGCAGGATAAGTTGGTTTTGCCTTCATACGGTGGGCTGATGATGCATGTTTGTGTAGAGTGAATGATTAGTTTCATATGGACCCATGATCCAGCAGCTGGGGCCATCTGTTTACACTTAGCACAAAGCCAAACTTTCCACAGTCCAGAGTCAATGTACTCCTGACTGAGCTGAGCTGGCTGCTCTGGACTACTACGTAAGTCAGAGTCTCATGGCCTGTATCCATGTGTCAGGATGAATAACTCAGACACAGAACATTTGAGGTAAGAATCAGCATTCTGGTATCTCTAGATATAGATAAATTGCTTATAGAAATAGAACAGACAGACAAAAAGAAATCTTGTGTAATTATATGATTAACAAAGATTCTGAAGCATAAGTTTTCCCAGAAGAAAGCTCATTCTTCAGAAATATTGACCTACATAAGAATCTACAACCATCATAGATAGCTTTAGGTTGAGACTTACACACTCATTAAAAGAAAGAGCTTCCACCCTGCACAACATTGCCCTGCAGACCAATGTTTTTCTCCATTTCAATAGACAACATGTCTGTGGGAAAGATCTTAGATTAATTATTTGACCCCAAGCATTTCTCCCATTCACTCTGAGCATCTTTGGTTCAGTCCTACTGCTCTGGGAAACAGTAGTCTTATCCCAAAGGATGCTACTTGGGACCACATACAATGTTCCATGGAAGTGTTTTGTCTAATGCGAAATATTATCCAGATGTCAAAGCTATAATTACTAACTAGAGACTATCACAAGATCATAGACTTAGAAGTGATTATGTTGTATTCTACCTAATAGGGTAGACACTATTCTACTCTGAGGTATAGTTATCTGATATTCCATATCAACAGCAAATTTCCTAAGATAGGTGGTCGTAGCTTCAAAGAAGAGTCAGTAAGAATGAGAGTGTTAGTGGTTGTAAAATCTTGTCAAGCTGTCTTCCCTTCCATTGAGGCAAGACCACACCTGGTCTATTTTTTCTTTTCTTGAGTCAGGGAACAATTCTTTCAAAGAGGAAGGGAAGAAAGTAAAAGATATTGATGACAAATTGTTCTAGGTTCATGTGCCGCCTCTTGACCTTGAAAATGCTGAGTAAACTGTTGACCTTAGTGTGAGTGGTGCAATAAAAAGACAGTGAAGTTAGACAGCATGTGAGTATGATGAGCTGACATGAGCAATACAGTGTGAAAGCTGCTTCTTAGGGCCATTAATCATGGGCATTTGTACCTATTACTTCTGTTCCCAAGAAATTCAAAGTCTAGTGACAGAAAAGGAAATAGGGGCTACCTGATGAAACAAGGTAAGTGTAGGAGATTTGTAGGGTTTGGACACTTTGGTATTCCGGACCACATCACAGTTCAGATTAACATCCTTAGGACAATTTCTCTGAAACATTGGTCATTACACAAATCTTAGAAAGGAGGATTATGGGTAAATTTAGTGGAAAGAAAGGTAGACTGAAGGTTCTCAACAGGAAACTCTAACTATGCACATGAAAATAGAAGGATGGAAGATAAATGGTCACTGGAGGAATCACAGGATAATGCCACAACTAGACCCAAGATCAAATATTTGGCCAGGTTAGAAGTATAGGTATTTTAGAGGAAAAGGCCAGCAGTTAGATACAGATATATTCATGAAAAATATTATTACCAGGCACCCAAGGATCATTGTAGCAAACTTGAATTTGGCCCTGAGCAACCATGAACACATTTTAAATTTAAAATGTCTCACTAAGATATTAGAAATGGCATGAATTTTTCTCCTTTGTGTCTTCATGGTATTCAGACTTCAATAATGGAGTTATAAAAGCACCCACAGATTCAGAAGGTGTCTCTGAAAATGTAAGCCAAAGAGAAGTAAGTCCTCCCTGCGACTCCACCCATAATCCCCTCCCTCTGAAAGCAGCTTGGCCTTAGTCATTAAGAGCACAAAATGTTTGGAGTAAATCTGCAAATTGCCACAGTTAGTCTTCAGTAGTTTATCTTCCTTAATAATCATTTTAAAAGTTAACCTTGCCTTCTGGGACCAGCAACATAGCTCAATGGTAAAGGAATGCGTTATCAAACCTGACAACCTGAGTTCAGCCCCTGGAACCCACATGATGAAAAGAAAGAATCAATTCTACAGGACACACACATACACACACAAAAAAAAAACAAATAAATGTATTTTTTTAAACCAACCCTACTATTTAGTTTTTATTCAAGTCTAATCATTCCAAAGACATTACAGGAGAAAGGGATACACTCCTACTTATACTATAACAGCTCATCTTAGCCAGGTTAGAATTCTGTTCTGAATTAGTTCTTTCTAAGCTACATAGAGGACAGCTTTAATACCAGTCTTTTACAGGGACAGAATGTACTTCTCAGGCACCAGTGATAAGTTAACCTATAGCACCCAATCTTCCTTTAAATTCTTATTGGCTGTTGATGATCGCATCTGTTCTCCACTCTTTAGTAGCATTCTGTCATTGACCAAGACCAAAGAAAGCTCTACTGAAATGTAAAAATCATCTATCCAGCTGTAACTGATTCTGATACAAACAGCAGAGGCTCATGTCTCAAACACAGACAAACTTTCCCTTAGCTGGGTCCTTTCTTTTCATAAACACTACCTCCATGACTCTCCAATGGCAGCAAAACATTAACATGAAGCCTCAAGATCCTCAGATCCTCCTTGTTTATACATCCCAGACAGTGCTTTGTTTTCTTTCTCTTGTCTGGAAAAGATTTGATGCTTCCCTCTACCTTATTCACACACAAACACACTCAAGATAGTGGCGGCCTGTTTCAAACCATCTATGAAGAAAATCATGTTTTTCTGAACCTAAAAATGCTAGCTACAGACCTGTCTTTCCTACAAAGCATAGAGCTGAGGGCTGCTTCTATTCTTACTTCTTCTTAGAGGATTCCTCCATAAAAATCATCTAAACAAGCCTCTTTAACCTTGCCTAGTTTTTTTTTTTTATTACACCACTCACTGGGCATGCACAAAAGTAGGAACTTTGCTTGAAGTGTTTATTTTCATATTTACCCAGCCTACATAGCTGATAGCAGATAGATAAGTAGATGGATAGATGAGTAGATAATAGGTAGATAAATAATAGACAGATAGGTATACAGATAGATGGATGATTGATAGATGCTATAGAGATAACAGATAGATATTGGATAGATAGATAGATAGATAGATAGATAGATAGATAGATAGATAGATAGATAGATAGATGGATGGATAGATGAGATAGATAGATAGAATAGATAGATAGATAGGGTAAACAGACAAATAGATGCTGGTAGATGATAGGTAAATTATTAGATGGATAGATACATAATAGACAAAGGGATTCCCTCACTAACACACATCAATATCACCTAGAAAGTCTTCACTCCTTTCCTTTGAAGACATCAACCACAGAGGAGAAACATTTCCTTCCCATCCTGTCTGAAGATCACCACTCCTTACGTTAACCTTGTATTAGTTTCCTTCCTAACAAAATTATTTTATCGTACAACAGTGTACTTCTAAACCACTAGGTTGGAAGTAAGTATCAGAGCTGAAGAACGAATGTCTTGTCTAGTTTTAGAGGGACTTCGAGAACCAAAAATTATGTTTGATGTATAATAAAAAATAGACCTCTGTTGAACTAATACACATACATGAACTCTTTTGTTGAATTTTTATAAAAAAATATAAATCCTTTTAGTGATTGAAGAGTACTATCTGGCAGCTATGAGAAATGAATGTCTCAGATGTATGGCTGGAATTCAGACTATTACATGTTTTCCTGAACACACTACCTGCTTTAAGCAGATGAAGCTTAATATTAACATTGTCCATTGGCATCTGTTTGCATTTATCTATTTTCTTCTCAAAATCAGACATTTTAAATACTACATTAAAAACAGAACTATCAAAATTTTGTACAAGGGCCCATAGTTTAAATCCATTCTTGTACTCTAATTGGGTAAGGAACATTACAAGGAGCCCACTACGGCTCATCTATCACATTCAAATATCAAATGAACAAGAAAGAAAAAACTAGCAGAAGCTCCAAGGTCATGCCCTGGGAATAGACTGAATGGCTCCTGCTTCTGGCTACTAAGGCACTGATCCTGCCTCTGTTCTCTGTATCTACTCACTGCCCCAAGACTGTTGCTTTGCTTTTGTGATTCACTGGGTCTGACATCTGGCAGAGCAGACATATGTGCTGACATAAGAAATAACCAGGAGCCTTCATTGCCTCCAGGAAAGACCTTTGCCTTCTGATGTCAGAAATAGGAAAAGAGCTTAGAGGGAATGTCTGGAGTACCCTCCTGGTTGCTGCATTTAGCATTGGACTGGTACAGCCTTTCCACCACTAGACCAGCTCTCAGAACCTTACAAGCAAATTGTAAAAAGTCGACTCGAATGTGAAACGTGAAGCAAGTCCTTTATTTCCAGATCTCTACCTCCTTCAAATTGAATCGAGTCCCAGACCTAATGGGAGGTAAAGTGAGGAAATGGAAGAGGGAGATCCAGTTAGCATTTTAAAGCTCATAAAAGAAGAAAAAGAAATCAAAACCAGGCATTTGTACTTTCTCTGTTTGCAGACAAAGCATGACTTCATTTACAAGGTTGACTAGTCTCTGTCTGCTATGACTCAATCACATCCCTTGAGTCATGCCTCCTTTCCCTGTGTGCCTCTGTGCCTCTGATAGATGTGAAATCTCAACTTCCAAATCAGCCGTATTTTGTTCCAGACTCTATAAAAAAAAATACCAAAGAAAATGTTATCAATTTTAAGATCACTGTTTAAGGCAAACAATGAAGAAACAGGAGTTCATTTTTTTTCTTATCTAGAAATAGCCAGCAAACTCCTTCTCCAACAAGGTTGGACATGTTGGATTTCCATCTGGTCTGAATGTTTTGTCATTCAATACTCATAAAATTTCTACTCTCCTCAAGGAGAGAATCATAAGGCTCCATGCATTCTTCTGCATCTCAAAATATATTTTCTTGTAATTAGTCCTGAACAAATTCAAGATGTACATGAGCTCAGAGGTATTTGTAATATAGTCAAGGAAGGAGATGGGGATTGGGGACTTGGCTGAGAAACTAGAATGTTCATTTGAATACCACATCTGAGCATCTCACTGGAGGCTGTGAAATTGTCTGAGATGTATTTGATATCACATGTGTCCTGAAGAGTGTGTGTGTGTGTGTGTGTGTGTGTGTGTGTGTGTGTATTTCTGCTGCTATGCATTTGTGTGTATTTTCTTTACTTTGCAAAACAACAGACTTAAGTGCTGAGTTCAGACTCTGATAAAAGCAGCAAGACAGCTTCTCTATCTGCATTGCCCACAGCAGCTGCTTACCAAGCTGGTCATCCTTCTGTTCTCAGGTTCTGTGATTCTTAACATGCTCCCCAGGTCAGACTGAGAAGAGAAAGCCCTACTAAGAAAAGAATATCTTCCATTTTGCACCAAGCTCAAGAATGCTGTCCAGACATGCTAAACAACAACTTTAGTAGTAACATGCAACAGGTCTCCAAGGCTTTCCAGTCTTTTCTACAAGCTCTGGCATAGTCTCTCTGTTGAGTGTCTACCTGGGTGCAAACTCCAGAGAAGTACATTGGATGGAGACCCGGGAAACCCCAGTTGGAAGAAAGAGCCATCAAACCAGTTCCACTAAGGATGGCTAGTTATTTTCTATCTCCATATTTCAATGTACTACTCTGTAAATGTAGGAATTACAATCCTGGTGCAGGCCTGGTCCCATAATGAATACAAGAACCCAAGGAGTAGGGTTAGGCTTTATAATCTGCACATCTTTTTATATGCACAATGAATTATATTAGTGGCAGTAATTTAGAAGTAGGGTGGGCTATTTCATAGAGTTTATATATTTCACAGTGTTATTTTATACAAATGGAAATTACACTCCCAGAGGATCCAAGTTCAATTTCAATTCACAGGACTCACGAAGTATCTTTTAACAGTCTGTAACTGTGCCCCTCAAACTCTCCTAATTAATGCTCACAATTGCTCTAACAAGTTATTTTTGATTAATATATCTGTATATCTATCTACTAGATATCTACTCTATCTCTCTATCATTACATACACCTACTGCCACATATATACATATATATAACACACACTCACACATACACACACACACACATACACACACACATATATATACATATATACATATATATACACATATATACATAGAGTAGCCTTAATAGTGACAGGAATTGGTGCTTGCCCATGGACTGGGTCTCAAGTTGGTCCGGTTATTGACTGGTTGGCCATTCCTTCATTTTCTGCTCCATCCTTTTCCCTGCATTGCTTTTAGACAGAACTAATATTTTAAAATTTTTGTGGGTATATTTTGTGTTCTTATCCTTCCATGGGGGTCCTGCCTGACTACAAGAGGCAGCCTCTTCTGGTTTCATGTCCCCAATGTTAGGCATCTTAGCTAAGGTCACCCAGTTTGACTCTTAGGAGCCTCCCCCATCCCAGGTCTCTAGAGCATTCTAGAGATTCCCTATACCCCCACAGCCCTGGTGGCGCAGATTTCCATTCATTCTCCTGTCCCTCTGGCCTTCTCTCCTGTCTCTCCCTACACACAATTGTGGCATCCCCATTCTCTTCCTATCCCCTTTCCCACTCAGTTTACTTTCTCCCTCTGCCTCCTATGACTTTTTATTCTCTCTTCTAAGTGAGATTCAAGCATGCTTGCTTGTACCTTCCTTCTTGTTTAACTTCCTTGGGTCTGTAGGGTATATCATGAGTATCCTACTTTGAATGCATTGGTACAGGAGACAATTTCCTAAACAGGACACCAATGGTTCTGGCTTTAAGATCAACAATTGATAAGTGGGACTTCATGTAACTAAAAAGTTTCTGTAAGGCAAAGAACATTGTCAATGGGACAAAACAGCAGCCTACAGGGTAGGAAAAGATTTTTAGTTACCCTACATCCATCAAAGGGCTTATATTCAAAATATATAAAACTCAAGAAGTTAGACTCCAACAAACCAAATAACCCAATTTAAAAATGGGGTATGGAGCTAAACAAAGAATTCCCAACAGAGGAATCTCAACTGGCAGAGAAGCACTTAAAGAAATATTCAATATCCTTAGTCATCAGAGAAATGCAAATTAAAATGGCCCTGAGGTTCCAACCTTACACCAATGAGAATGACTAAGATAAAAATCTCCAGGAACAGTACATACTAGCAAGGATGTGGGAAAAGGAGACTGTTCCTCCATTGCTGCTGAGATTGTAAACTTATACAAGTGCTCTGGAAATCAATCTGGAGGTGTCTCAGAAAACTAGAAATAGTTCTACATAAAGACCCAGCTATGCAGCTCCAGGACATATACCCAGAAGATACTCCACCATACCACAAGGACACATGTTCCACTATGTTCATATCCACTTTATTTATAATAGCCAGAAACTGGAAATAACCTAGATTTCCCTCAACAAAAGAATGGATATAGAAAATGTTTTTCATTTACACAGTGGAATACTATTTGGCTATTAAAAACCAGAACTTCATGAATTTTGCAGTCAAATGTATAGAACTAGAAAATATCATCTCAAGGGAGGTAACCCAGACCCAAAAGGGCATGCATGGTATGTACTCATTTTTAATTATATATTAACAATATCTTTCTTTTTGTATTCAGAACTCTTCCCACCTTAATTGAGGTTTAATTCAGAGTTTATGACCTGAAATTTTCAATAGGTAATGGCATCTGCTGTGTTCAAAGACACCATGGCATCCCACATGTGAAAATGTGATGTCACTTCCAAAGTTTCCTAAGTCACTGCCTATCCACTTATATTATTGATGCTCTTTTCAATGATTAATCATTCTATAACCTTACTCAAAATTTATAAATGTATATAGTTCAGTTAAACATCTTAGAATACATCTTCAGGGCTAATATCTAGCACTGAACAATCAACCAGGTAGATCACCTCTCCCTCTCCCAGCTTCCTTCAGATACCTACAGTTCTTTGCATAGGGTGAGGCTCCTGAGCTTCTCTCAGTACACTTTGGTATATCATTGGTATCATTACAATGTCAAAACTAAACAAAACTAAAAAGCAAACAAACAAGAGATCTGAGCACCAGCAGCTAATTCCAGACTCCATATGCAGTGTCAACACATCTGAAGGCACCTTTCAGATGATAGCTGCAAGATGTACAGCAATTTCAAAGAACCACAAAATTAAAGGACTATTAATCTTATAATGATGATAAACAGTGCAAATGAGAAACTTTTCCTAAGCCTGCCATCTTAGAAGTTAAAGATTAAAACAGACAAATGTATAAATAATCATTATCAAAAATATGACCCAAATATTGTTCCTTTCTTTATTTGTATTAAAACTTATTGAGCATTTAGCTTGGAGTAGGCTCTGTTTTAACACACACACACACACACACACACACACATTTATTTAATACTCACAACATTTTTCTGATATAAGCATTATTATCATCATTTTATAAATATAAAAATTAACTACAGATGGATTAAATGATCTAGATCAAATCGTATAGCTTTTGAATGACAGAACCTAAATTGAATCCTGCTGTATTGTCAGCCCCCATTCTACATGGCCTATCTAGTGATGTGTCACAGTGTAGGAACAGTTATTAAGTGAAACCCAGTAGAATCTGGATGAAACCAAGATGCTTACTTTCCGCCCCACTCTTCTCTACGATTTCCCTACTTGTTTCCATGATCTCTGGTCAATTAATAAATACATACATTCAATTTTATAAAAACAGGAAAATGAGGTAAAGTGACATTTTCTTTAAAACCATATGACTAGGAAGTTTTTATTGTAACTAATATATATATATATATATATATATATATATATATATTGTCTTGCTAGTTCAAATTTAAATCACTTACTAGTTCCAGAAAATGGCTGTGCCAATTGCAGTATAGAATAAAAGCAAAAATACATTTGTCACAATGGGAAACTTCCAAGGCCTCCCTAAATATTTAGCAAAAATGTTGCAGTCTCAAAGAAAGGTTTAAGAATTTTTAAAAGACATAAAAAGAAGTGAGCAAACATTGATGGAAGAAAAAGAAACTCAATGAAAAAGAGATCCTTGTTCTTCTATTAAAGAACAGGCAGGATTTAGTTTAGTTTTCTTCTTGCAATTTCAGCTAAAATTCCAGAAAAACTTTCATTGAAACTGACCAGTCATTTTTTGTTTAGAAAATAGACTAAATAATAAAAGAAAGATTTGGGAAAAAATAATAAAGTGTAACCAGACTAGCTATCTAGTCTCACAACACTGTGTCATGTAAGACAATATGCTATTGATGCAAAAAGAAAGAGATCAGTATAATAGAATCAGGTATTCTGAAAGAGACTTGTGGAAAACTGGCATTATCTGCAGTGCCATTTTAAGTCAGCACTGAAAGGACACACTTTTTAACAAATTGGACAGAGGCAATTGATTTTCCATATGGAACCAAAACAAAATTGGAACACAGCTTTAGTGAGGAAATAAATTCCAGAAAAAAATTGAAGACTACAACATAAACATTTTAAAAAGCCAATTTTCTACTTTGTTCCCCCTTCTAAGTAGAATTGAAGCAACATCACTTGTGCCTTCTTTCTTGTTAAACTTCTTAAGGTCTGTGGGTTGTATCATGGGTATTCTGTACTTTTGGCTAATATCTATTTATCAGTGAGAATATACCATGCATGTTCTTTTGAGTCTGGATTAACTCAATCAGGATGATATTTTCTAGTTCCATTTATTTGCCTGCAAAATTCATGATGTCCTCATTTTTAATATCTGAATAGTATTCTATGGTGTAATGAAAATGTGTTTTCTGTACTCATTCTTCAGTTGTGTGACATCTGGTTGCTTCTACTTTCTGGCAATTGTGAATATGGCTGGTATGAACATAATGGAGCAAGTGTCCTTGTGTTATGTTGGAGCATCTTTTGTGTATATACCCAGGAGCTGTATAGCTGAGTCTTCTGGTAGAACGATTTCTGACTTTCTGAGGAACTGCCACATTGATTTCCAGATTGGTTGTATCAGTTTATAATCCCACCAACAATGGAGGAATCCCTTTCTCCACAACCTTGTCAGCATCTGCTGTCCCTGGAGTTTTTGATCTTGTCATATAGATCTTTCACATGCTTGGCTAGAGTTATACCAAGATGTTTTATATTATTTGTTGCTATTGTGAAGGGTGTTATTTCCCTAATTTCTTTCTCAGCCCATTTATTATTTGTATAAAGGAAGACTACTGATTTATTTAAGTTAATTTTATATCAAGCCACTTTGCTGAAGTTATCAACTGTAGGAGTTCCCTGGAAGAATTTTTGGTGTTGCTTATGAGTGATACCTTGACTTCTTTCTTTCCAATTTATAACCCCTTGATCTCCTTTTGTTGTCTAATTTCTCTAACTAGAACTTCAAGTACTATATTGAATAGATAGGGAGAGAGGGAGCAGCCCTGTCTTGTCCCTGATTTTAATGGGATTACTTAAAGTTTCTTTCCATTAAATTTGATATTGGCTGTTGGTTTGCTGTATGTTGCTTTTATTATATATCATTATATGCCATGGATCCTGATCTCTTAAAGACTTTTAACATGAACGGGTGATGGATTTTGTCAAAGGTCTTCTCAGCATCTAATGAGATAATCATGTGATTTCCTTGAGTTTTTTTATATAGTGGATTACATTGATGGATTTCCAAATATTGAACAATCCCTGCATCTCTGGGATGAAGTCTACTTGATCTTGGAGAACAATGTTTTTGATGTGTTCTTGGATTCAGTTTATGAAAATTCTATTGAGTGGTTTTTGCATCAATATCCATATATGAAATCAAAATAATAAGGGAAGGCAGGGGGAAAAAAGATACCTTGATGGGGGATGGGGGGAGAAAAGGGGGAGTCATGATCAAGTATGGGAATAAAAAGGAGTGAAACCCAGAGGACCAGAAAAATGAATGAAAATATACAATTGGTGGTGGAGTGTTGTAGTAAGTATTTAAAACGGCCTCAGGCTCAGGCCAACTATCTAAGCTGCAGCAGCTCTGCCTAGCCCAGCAGCCATGTTTCTTGGCCGGAGGCCATGTGAGTGCTGCAGTTAGAAATGGTCAACTAGAAACACCTGCCCTGCCATTCACAAGACATCAGTGTGGGAGATGGCTCAATCTCCCACGCTGTCTCTGCAAGGCTGGGCATTGCCTAGACCATCCTGCCATTCATGCGGGCCTAGTAAGATAATAAGACTCTAATTCTTATGATTAATCAAAGGCTTATATGTTTGGTAATGATCAGTAACAAGATGCCTATACAATCAGAAGAGGAACCCAATATCCAACCTAGATATACCAACTACCTTTGACTGCTACAGACACATGAACATCCACCTCTATCTCCTCTCTGTCTCTCGTTCTCCTTTCCTGTCTCCTAGCTCCTCCGCTTCCTTTTTCTCCTCTCCTCCTTACTCCACCACTTCCTCTGCTAACTCCTCCCTCCTTAGCTCCTCCTACAGCAGGGGATCTCTAGAAAGACTCAGAGGCCTGAGATGTGAGGTGTTCGACTAAGGGGGTGACCTTAGTCGAAATGTCCAACAGTCAGGAGATAGAACATGAAGAAACCACTTCCAGTAGATAGTCAGCGCCCCAAGTGGAGTGATGGAGTTACCAACCCTTGTTCAAATTTTTTGACCCAGAATGGTTACTGTCTAAAAGAAATGCAGGGACAAAAATGGAGCAAAGACTGAAGGAAAGGCTGACCCATGACTGGCCCAGCTTGGAATTATCCCATGGACTGGCACTAAACCCTGAAGCTATTACTGATGCTACATTCTGCTTGCAGACAGGAACCTAACACGGCTGTCCTCTGAGAGGCTCTACCAGTAGCTGACTGAGATAGATACAAATACTTACAGCCAACCATTGGATTGAGGTCAGGGACCCTCATGGAAGAGTTGGAGGAATGTCTGAAGGAGCTAAAGAGGAGTGCAACCCCATAGGAAGAACAAAAATATCAACTAAGCCGGACTCCTCAGAGTTCCCAAAGACTGAGCCACCAACCAAGGAGCATAGATGGGCTGGGTCATGGCCCTCGACACATATGTAGCAAAGAACTGCCTTGTCTGGCTTCAGTGTGAAAAGATGTGCCTAATCCTGAAGAAATTTGATGCCTCAAGGAAAGGAGAAGTGGGAGTGGGCATACCCTCTGAGAGGTGAAGGGGAGGGGGAAGGATGAAGAACTCTGGTAGCAGAGAACTGGGTAGGGGGCAACATTCTGGATGTAAATAAATCAAATAATTTAAAAGTTAATTTAAAAAAGCCAATTTTCTAAAATTTTCTGGGAAAAATGATAAACAAAAGCCTTTGAAACCAGAATGATTTATTGAATCATGTACCAATAATAAAACTAAAAACATAAAATCTGCTCTTCATATTCTTTGATAGTTTTGTACATGTTAATGAAATGAAATATAATTAGGAGCATATTTGTTTTACTCTTCCAACTCCTCCTGTAACCTCCAACTCATTCCTTACCAAACTTCATTCTCCTTATTTCTCCTCCTCCTGTTCCTATTCTTCATTCTCTTCCTTTTTCTCCTCTTCTTCCCCCTCCTCTTTATCTCTTTATTCTATTCCTTTCTCTCCTCCTTTTCATATAATACATATATATATATATATATATATATATATATATATATATATATGTATATTCCACTATATCCCATTTGGGTTGTCTATTACAGGAAAACCAAAATATGTAAAAACACAAGAAACATGAACTGGAAGTCATGGGCTTGAAAAAGTTATTCACAGTTTTGAACTCTTTTGTTGGTTTGATTGCTTAGTTGATTTATAGTCAAGTGCTTAGGTATTCTTACTTTATATAGACAAAGTTATTCTTTTTTTTTTTTCACAGTCCACGAAGGCTTTTTATTTATGCTTTACATTTAAAAAAAGAATCCCAGGATTTTCCCTCCAGTATGTTTTCGTCTTGCCTCTTCATGGTCCATGATGCCAGCAGAAGTTGTCAGCACAATGAAACCAAACTGGCGTGATGGGAGCAGATTGTTCTGCCATTTTTCTAGGTCTTTGAGTTGAACATCAAATCTAGGGCTTATAACTCCACACTTGTTCAACCTGCCAGTGAGCTTCACCACTATCTTTCCAGCTCTGTGATCATCAATAATCTCGAATTCACCGATGTAACCATGCTTCATCATCACAGTTAAGAACCGAACGATGACTTTAGAACACGGCCTGATGAGGACCTGGCGTTTGCCTCGCTTTTCGGCGTTGTTGATGCTCTTGAGAGCATCTGCCAGAACATTCATTCGCACCATGGTGACGGCGAGGGAAGATGGCAGAAAGACAAAGTTATTCTTAAACATCTAATCTTCCTGTCTCTTCCTCTCAAGTGATTGAAGTTTCGTGTCTAGCCTATGCCAGGTTATTCTAAACAGTAATTCCAAATAATAAATAATTGCTGTTGACTAGGCAGGAAGAAAGCTGTTCAAAGATCAATAAGGTATACTCTAAATCTCAAGACAAAAACCACCAAGGACTCTACCAGACAAACCACAAAGGAAAATCTCAGCACACAATGAATGTACAAAAGAATAGTTACTTTTGCTAATAGATGCAAATTAAAATGCAATAAATGGACTGAATAAATCTTCCAAAAAACCCCAAAATCTTAAAAATGAGACACTTTGTCCCACCCATCAGACTGTCTACTATCTGACAATGTTAATATTTGTATAAGTTACATGAAATGGAAACTCCTATAGAGTACTGTTGAATAGCTAGATTGATAACAATTTGAAACGGAAATGAGATTATTCCTAACAACATCATTTGAAGAATATTTTTGAAAGAAAGTCAGCTATCAAATATAGTGTGCTACAACTTATACCAAACTGAACTAAATGCATGTTGATTTATGTGTGCATATATGTATCAAAAACTTAATAATTCACTAAATCACTTGTACTTTTGTACACGTGATAACATAAACATCTTGCCAATGGCATTAGAATGAAGAGAAGGAAGGCTTGAGGAAGATAGAACAATTAAGACATTCAGAATTTTAGGTGATGTGCAATAGTAGTTTGGACCATGGTGGTAGGTGATGGTAGATGTCTCATCTTAGGGAGCAGAACAAATGGCAAAAAGGAACTAAGGAATGAAGGCCCCATATGAGCACATTTTTGGTCTGTGATCATACCTGAAGCAACAGAAAATGCATGAGTTCATTTGGAAACACATCTGTTCCTCTCTCAATCCAACCATGGGAAACAAAAGCTAAAGGGACATATGTAAGCAATCTAGGACTGAACTGAAATAAGAGTTTCCAAATACTCTTAGGTCAAAACTAAAACTCACTTTTCAGCAACAGCCAACAGACAGGTAACTTTCAAGTAGATAAAATCAATGCTGTGCCTTTGAGAAGATGTGATACTTACACACAGAGAGAGACCAGAAGCATCAAGGAGCTTACTGAGCTGAATATGGCATCTTCAATTCAAAAATAGGAAAAGATCCTAATATATCTCATGTCCAAGAGGTCATTTGATCTCTTGCTCAGCTTTCAAATACATCAATAGCCAAACACTTCACCTTAAAGGCCATCTGCTCCCTTGCACTACTCACCAAAGAGGCACCATATCAAATAGACCAGCACCTAAGTTCTCATTTTGTATTTGTGACCTTTGTGGCCTGAACAACTCTTAAAAGTCCTTTGATACGCAAACTCTTCTTTTTATAAAAAGGTATTACACAATCATCAACCCAAGAGAAAGACATCCCATATATTGTATGTTTGTTTTTTTTTTTTTTTTTGGTTTTTCGAGACAGGGTTTCTCTGTATAGCCCTGGCTGTCCTGGAACTCACTCTGTAGACCAGGCTGGCCTCGAACTCAGAAATCCGCCTGCCTCTGCCTCCCAAGTGCTGGGATTAAAGGCGTGCGCCACCACCGCCCGGCTATCCCATATATTGTAATTACTCTATAAATGTATAAATATTATTCCCAGTATTCCAGATAGAATTCAGTTAAGTCCAAAGAAACTTCCAACAACTTCCCCCTGACCCACTTTGCCCTGTCCTGCCATCTCTATCCAATACTTCCTCACTGTCCTTAATCTTCTGAATTTATGCATGCATCTACAAGACACAAAAGTTGAGCCAAGTCCACTGTCGTCTAATCTGTTCCTAAAGTTAGTCCACGCAAGCTGAAGGCCCACAGGTTACTTTTGCCATCCTAACCCTGCCATTCAGCATGATTTTATTCAGCCTAGAATCAAACATCATGGGTATATGTTTAAATACCATGTGTCTAAGTCCCCAATGTGTATTTTGAAATTTATAGAAGTTTCTCTGGGTTCATCCTTTTAACTTTTCAAGTTTAATGTTTAAGATGCATTTGGGTGGCCAGCTGTAAGACTGCTCTCTGCATTAATTATTTGCAGATGTTGAGGCTGTGGGCTGGGGAATAGGGATGCCAGAAAAATCTGTGCCCCTTGTTCTGCACCAGGACACAGTTTTATACACACATTTACAAGAGTGTGAGCTCAACAGAAAGGCTTAACTCTGTCCAAAATTACAAATAATTTCTCCTGACACCTCAGAAAGTGGAATTCAACTCAGAGCAGACTATAAATGTTAAAGAATTCTATCCCACAACAATAGAATACAATCTATAGGAAGCAAACATGTTCCACATGCCAATTCTTACATGTGTTGTACCATTAAACACCCCCACCACTATGAAGATACTTTCATTGTATCCTCAGTTTCAAGATTAAAAGGCTTGAGAATCAGTCAACTTGAGTTGCCTAAGATAACATAGTTGATGTGTAGAAGAGTCTCCTCTGAAAATCAAGTGTCTAACTCTAGATCTGAAATTTCTTTCTCCACTGCTGACTCAAAAAGAATGAAGAAGATCTATGTATTAGTATTCCCACATAATTAACCAACTGGATATCCTAATAGCTTGTTCAAACTACATGGTGGGATGACAACAGGTTTAAAAGATAAGGCTCCAATGACCTAGTCATTAGGAACAGAGCTACGATTCTAATGTAACAACCCTGGGAAATGTTCGCCAAACTCACGTCACCTAAAGACTGAAATAGTTTATACATCAAAAATACTATTCTGGATAAGCAGTGGTATGTTAGGGGCAAATACTTCTTAATGAGTATCATTACTACCAAACATTCTAGAGAGCCATTCAGTGGTCCATGCATTTCACTTTATTATGATCCCTGCCTTACCTAAAAAAAAAAAAAAAAAAAAAAAAAAAGACAGTTTAAGAATATACATCAATTGGTACAGAGTTTTAAGAGCATTACAAAGCCATGAATGCATCAACTGATCATGGTGGTGCATGTAATCCTGGGACTAGATATGCAAAGGCAGAAAGATCGTAAGTCATTCTGTGCTACATAGGAAGCTTGATGTTAACCCAAGCTACATAAGATTCTAGTTCAAAAGAAGAATCTTAAAAAGGAAAGAAACATGTCTTGTTTTCACCAGCATGGCTTCTGTTCTTGAACTGCCATTGCTATGGATACCTTCTTTCTAGCTCTAGATTCATTTTTGTGATTCTGCTCGACACTCGGGCACCCATACCAATAGCAAGAAGTCTGCTCAGCTGTCTCTTGTTACCCTTCACTCATATAATATACAGATTTTTGGCCACTGTATTGATAAAATGGTTGATCATGGCTCCTTCAATGAAACACAAGGAAATTCAGAACACTATACCACCTGGAAAGAGACCAAAGACATAGTGAGTAGAGAGGGACCAAGAATGCAGAAAGGACTAGAGACTCAGACATTAGACGGTAATGTCAAAGGACTAGTCAGAAGCAGTGCTGATGGCATCATCTGGGTTCCTTGAACTCCAACATAGGGCTCTCCAAGCCCTACCAGCTCTCTTGTGGCAGCTTATCCAGATGCCCACAGTTCTGTAGTCATGGCGAGAGGGATCAAAAGACAGAATTGCTGCTCTCAACAGAAATACTGTAATGGAAACCATTTCACAGACTGGAGCAGCCAAAGACTTCCCGCCTCATCATATTTTAGCTCCAGGCAGAGCCAGTGACTCATGCAGGGCATTGGGTGTGTCTTTTCTACAAAACCAGGGTATCCTTGGCAGGATCTTAAGAGAATGAAAAGGAAATTGGGCTGTTCACTACTTTAGGGGCAAAGAAAATGGCTAGCCAGGAGTGCTAGATTAGGTATGGAGTGTGCGCCTCTGTGATCACTAAGAGAACAAGGGTCCGAAATTTCAATAGTGTGGATTCCCTTGAAGTTGGAATTTGAAGTTACAAGGAAAAAAAATGAGTTTTTCAGACAGACTTATTGCACTTGATTTTTCCCCATCTCTTACAGGCTGAATTAGTCACTTAATTTGGGCAACCCTCAATCTGCTCATTTATGAATGGATATAATAAATACTTGCCTTGCAGAGTTGTGGCAGTGGTTGTCGGAAATAAATGATGAAAGGTTTCCAGCAAAGTCTCTCAATGGGAGTTTAGTAAAGTTTGTGTTTCACTTGGTTGATAAAGCTGAACCGAAGCCAACGAAAACTACTTGGAAGTTATGGTAATAAGAATAATGACACTCAACACACACCAAGGAATCCTCATATGTATCCAAAGGCACTTTATAGATACTGTTGAGCAAAAGTTATTGAGGCAGAGAAATCATCACAAGGGCTTTTATAAAATGAAGGCCAGAGACTTGATGATGAAGGTAATCCATGAACCAAGGTATGAAGGCAGCCATCAAAATCTAAGAAACTGTGGAGAACAGACTCCCTTCCAGAGAACAGAAGCAGATAACACCTTAATTTGACCATGTGAGACCTAGCCTAAACTACAAATCTCCAAAAGTGTATGGCAATAAATTTGTGGGGTGTGTGTGTGTGTGTGTGTGTGCGTGTGTGTGTTATACAAGTAAATGTATCGGTGTAGATGCATAGTTGTGCACATGTGCCTGAAGGGTAGAGGATAAATTTGACTCCTCAAATAATATTTACCTTATTTGCCTCTTTCTAGCTCTGTCCCAAGCTGGCCTTGAACTCAGAGGTCTGCTTGACTTTGTCTCCTGGAATTAAAGGTGTGTAGCACCAGAATTGGACCTAAATTTAGATGGTTAGGATCTTAGCTCAAGGTCACCACTCCCTTAATTCAATATCTTTGAACACAGGATTCAGCTCAATTTCACATCCTGGTTGTTCCTTTAATACGCAAGTTATTATTTTTCCTTTCTAAGGTGAAGAAAAAGCTTAAATCCAGGCATGGTGGTATAGGCCTTTAGTCCCAGGAAATAAAGCCATACAGATCTAGGAGTTCAAGGTCAATCTACAGAGCAAGTTCCAGGACAGCCAAGCTTAGGCAGTGAGGGAGATAGAAAACAGAAAGCTGATAATAGAATAGGAGGGGGCTATGTTCCAGCCCCAGCAAGCAGCAGAAACAGAAAGCTGGCAATAGAATAGAGGGAGCCATGTTCCAGCCCCAGCGAGCAGCAGAACATGGCAGCTTCAGCCATGTGTCTCTGATTTTAGAGTCCAGAATAAAAGGGACTACTGGGACAATTGCTGCTAGTTCACTGGAGCTAAGAAATTTGTGGTGATTATGAAGAGACAAGCATCACTGAGAGTCATATGACCAAATGGAGCTGAGGCAACTAAAGAAGAGGCTAAATGTGAAATTCGAAGGGACCTGACAAAGGGATGAAGAGCCAAAGGAGAGGGAAGGGACACAGTAAGAAGGAGATGAAGGAGGGATTTATGGATGTATGAACAGTCAAAGAAGGTAACCTATTGAGGCCATAGTTTGATGTACTGAATAATGAACACAATTAAGGTAAGCAGACTAGAGCAAAAGGACTACGTAAGGGAAGACAATGTGTCCGGCTGAGAATAGTAACATGGAGAGGTTTTTCCCAGTGATGGAAATGGAAATGAGACCATCCAGACATGAACAAGAGTTATAACATGCACGGTCATCACTATTTCTTCCTTCTCTTAATTCTTTTAGGTATCTCATGAATCCATATCAGAAACCCATTTCCCAGATTGGAAAAATATATATATATGTATGTATGTATGTATGTGTATATATATATATATATATGTATATATATATATATATATGTGTGTGTGTGTGTGTGTGTGTGTGTATGTGTGTGTGTGTGTGTGTGTGTATAATCTATATCTATCTATATCTATATCTATATCTATCTATCTATCTATCTATCTATCTATCTAGAGAGAGAGAGTGAGAGAGAGTCAAAAGAGGACCCTTTCCTCCTACTGGGTTGTCTCATCCAGCTTCAGTGTGAGGTGAGGTGCCTACTCTTACTGCAACTTGATATGCCATGTTTGGTCTATGTCCATGGAGGCCTGACCTTTTCTGAAAAAAACAACAACAACAAAGAAGGTAGATGGATGGTGTGGGGGAAGACTTGGACGAGAGGAGGAAGGGGAAATTGCTTTTGGAATGTAAAATAAATAAATAAATAAATAGATAAATAAATAAATAAATTTATATTTTAAAAGAGTGGTCTACAAACTAGCTACATAATTTAGGGTCCTGGTCCAAAATGAAAATGCAAAATTTTTACAAAATAAAAATGTAAGATGTCTCGTTCCAAAATCATTATTTCAAGACTGTGATAATAGAATAGTAAGTCAAACACAGAGATCTTCTGAGCACCAGTCTCCATACTACTGTATGAGTCCTGTGCCCATAAGAAAATCCCATGACACAGCTGGGAGTCATATTGCTCTGTCAGTAGATTGGGAAGTAAGGATGCTATTATGACAACTCCTGCATTCCAGATGTGTGAGTCATTACAAAAACGTGAGCCTCAAACAGGATGAGTATGAAGTAAACTCTAGTTATTTTAAGTCTCTAAAATGATGGGCTGTTCCTCCTGTAGCATAACCTAGCCCATGCTGACTGACATACTATGTCTCAAAAAAACCTAATGAAGCCACTAAGTTGAGCAGTTAGGAGTTGAACCTGGACATCCAAGTCCTATGTTCTTTCTTGAAATCTGTGACTCCTAACTATAGGTTATAGCTTGTTTTGAAATCATAGAATCAACTCAATGAGCAGCAAGAAGATTTTTGTTAATGAGATAATCTGATAAATGTGAATTGTGTATATTACACATCATAATGGTATTTTCATAAAATCATTTTTCAGTGTGTGTTTAGAGTCACAACAAAAAATGCACTTGTGTACATGGGTCATTATCAAAAGATGTTAAAGGTTACTGTTCTGTATTGTATTTTCAACACAGGAAGGAAATAATAAGTCTACAGAAGCCAACCCAATGGGCTACACACTCATGACTGCCTTTTAAATGAGCTTAGTGGAAGGGAACTGGGGCACTACTCTTGAGATAGTTACTGTGTTGGATTTTACAGTTTCCCAGATAGGAAGTACTCCAGATTTTTACCCAGTGTGAAACTCAAACTTTGCAGTGTGCCTTGTTAACTACATTAATTCTCTATCTCTCCCTGCCAGCTTTTAAAAGGACTATGAAGTCATCGTTTCAGACACAGGGAACAAGCCTTCATTGTCTTCTGACAGAGCGGGCAAATTTGGGGCACAGATGTGCTCACTGGGGCAACTTTAGAAAAGTGGGCAAGAAGCCACTGTGTCACCAGCTCCAGGGCTCATGCCAGGCTTCCTGTCTTCAAACTGCAGTGGGATGAGGCCTTCAGAATCGAGGCATCAAGACATACTAGCATCTGCTCAGAGGGAGACCCAGTTATTCAGTGGGAAAAAATCTGCATTTGGCACTACGAATACTGGAATGTCACATCTGCCTTTCTCTCACTGCAGCTGTGTGTCTGAACTTCTGCACGTGACAGAAAATTAATTACTTGATCAATTAATTAATTAACAGAATTTGAAATAGTTTTCTTATAGTCCCTGAGAATTACCAGACTTGAGCACTAATAATGCTGTAGTGTACATTTTTGGTGTCTGGAGGTGGAGGCTTCCTCTACATGTCTCTCACTGCCAAGCAAAGGTAGGATTTGGGCTCCTTCCTCCAGTCCTGTTATCTGTTATCTGTACCTTGCCTGTTTGAAGGGCATAGTTCATTATCTCTCTCTCTCTCTCTCTCTCTCTCTCTCTCTCTCTCTCTCTCTCTCTCCCTCCCTCCCTCCCTCCCTCCCTCCCTCCCTCCCCCTCCCTCCCTCCCTCCCTCTCTCTCTCTGTCTCTCTGTCTCTATCTATCTCTCTCCCTCTCTGTCTCTCTGTCTCTCTGTCTCCCTGTCTCTCTCTCTCTGTCTCTCTGTCTCCCTCTGTCTCTCTCTATGTCTCTCTTTCTCCCTTTCAGACACACACACACACACAGACACACACACACACACAGACACACACACACATATTTTACTCCAGCACTATTTTTCTAGAACCAAATGACTAAGTCTGCTTCCCTGTGATTCTTTGTATTCTAGGAAACAGAAGCATATGTAAGGTTGAATCAAATCAATCATGTGGATACATGTATTTTCCTACTTGTATTTCTCTGGCCTTGGTCTTGGTTTTCTTTTACCGTTACAGGATCACAGAGAGGTTTTTGACATGTTATTGATGTGAAGAATGCCTCAAGATCTACCATGACCTAGGACTGTAACGCTTCATCAGAAACGATGTGCTGAATTCTTGAGTAGAGACATGAAGTCACAGATCTATCTCTAAGGTGTGTGACTACATTTCATATTGGAAACATGATAAGGGGATTGAGAAGCTGCTACAGGAGTCAGAAGACCTGAGCCATCAGTTGGTGTAGTGGGATTTGTCAGGTTCTTGCTAAGCCTCAGACTCATTGTGAGTCTTACTTGCTGGTGAATGAGAGAGCTTTACTGGGCTTAACATAAAAGGCTGCTGAGCCACCAAATGAGGGTTCTATGTAGGATGAAAAGTGAAAGAGTGAAGTGAATACATACATCGCTGAGAGCTGGAGTGTGTGTGTGGGGGGGAGGGGGGAGGTCTGATGAGATCACTTTTTATTTCTTCCTTCTAGGACAGGCTTATGGGCACGTTTTCAAGTGAGTCAAGTTTTCCACCATTGGGAGTCTTCTCCCCAACCTCCCTCCTGGATCTTACTCATAGAGCTGCTCAATGCACTCAGGCTCAGTGGTCCCCGCTGGGGTAGAGACAGACTGCTCAGACAGTCCCTCCTACCTCCCATTGTCCTCTACCATCACCTGCCCGTCCTGGAAACAGCTTCTAAAAACAGTCTCCAAACATTAAATTTGTCTAAAACCCTATTCCTGATAAATTTATCTGGTAAACTAATTAAAGCTAAAGAAGACTGACAGAGCAGAGTGGGGAGGGGTAGTGGAACAGGTGAGGGAGAAGGAGAGGGAGAGGGAGAGGGAGAGGGAGAGGGAGAGGGAGAG
>NW_021604782.1:11595385-11624124 GCF_004785775.1 Grammomys surdaster | reverse complement strand
CTCTCCCTCTCCCTCTCCCTCTCCCTCTCTCTCTCTCTCTCTCTCTCTCTCTCTCTCTCTCTCTCTCTCTCTCTCTTTCCCTGCCACCCTGCCTCCCTGTCTTCCTTCTCACTCTCTCTCAGTCTCCCTATGTCTCTGTCTCTCTCTCTCTGTCTCTCTCTCCATCTCTGTCTCTCTGTCTCTCTGTCTCTCTCTGTCTCTTTCTGTCTCTCTTTCTGTCTCTCTCAGACACACACAGACACACACAGACACACACAGACACACACAGAGACACACACAGACACACACACATTTTATTCCAGCACTATTTTCCTAGAACCAAATGACTAAAGCTGCTTTCCTATGTTTCTTTGGATTCTAGGAAACAGGAGCATGTGTAAGGCTGAATCATATTGATCATGTGGATGCATGTATTTTCCTACTTGTATTTCTCTGGAAATACATAAGGGTACCTAGAGTCATAGGAGGGCAGGGGGTGAATTCAAAAGAGAATCACAGCAAAATAGTAAGTGCTAACTTCCCTTTAAAGCTATGCCTACTAGTTATAAACCATGCTGAATTCCAAATCTCTCATGGACTCAGACATATGGCAGGATGATAGTAGTCTGCCAGGAAGCCATTATGAATCTCTTGCATGTCTTGGTCCACTCAAGTTGCTGAAACAAAAGTACCATAGACTCGATGTAATATGCAACAAACATTCATCCTTTACAGGCTGGACTAAGATTTCTGAGATTAAAGACTCTAGGATTCATCATCTGATGAGTGATCCTTTTTTGTTTACACATGACTACCCCTACATTGCCTTCACATTCCAGCAGCTGATAGAAAGAAAGAATCTCTCTCCAGTCTTCAGTGAGGACACTAATCCCTTAATATGGGCTCCACTCTCATGACTGCATTGGGATTAAATAATTCTCAAAGATCTCTTTTCCTCATAACTCTACCATTGGCTGGGATAGGACATTCGCATACAAATTGGCTGGCTGAAGGAAACAAAGACTCAGTCAAGTACCTGTCAGGCTGCATAGGGAAATAACACAGGAGACAGGACAAGGCAAGAATATAGGTCCCAGCTCATTCTAAGGACCTGTGGGCAGGAACCAAAATAGCAATTCCCAGGACTGTAGCAAAGTTTGAGACTTTGTTTTTTAATTATTTCTTCTTTTTTGTGACCATAATTAATGGGAAATTTTCTATTGTAGATACAGATATAGTTATAAATATAGACACATTCTTCATACATAAATACAATCTTATGAGTCTGTATAATGTTATTTGTATGCATGTTTTCAGGCTAGTCATTGGGTATTAGATAAGCAGTTGATGTGTTCTTCCTTGGGGACTACTTCTCTAGCTCTCAGCATTCCTTGTAATTCTTAGTGTAGGATTAAGGCATCATTGCCTTTTCCCCATTCAGGTTAGCATGTCTGTTTTTGTCCTTGTTCAGCTCATGTTTAGGCTGTCATTTCGGTGAGTTATAGGTGTATCTTCTGACTTTACTAGGAGACACAGTCCCACAACAAACTCTCTGATCCTTTGGATCTTACAACTTTTCTACCCCCTCTTCCACAATATTCCCTGAGCTTTTGGTACAGAACTATGTTGTAAATGTATCAACTGGGGCTATGCTATACAGCTTTGCATTTTGGTCAGTTGTGGTTTTCTGTAATGGTCTCCATCTGTTGCAAAAAGGAAGTTTCCATGATGATACGTTAGGACTATACTTATCTGTGGGTATAAGGACTAATACTTAGTTAAGAATTATACAGGTTTAGGAAAGTGGCAGTTGTAGGTTTCCTTCCAGAAACCCTGACTTCACTAGCCCTGGGTAGTTGGCTACATTTCCAGTACCAGGTATGATTCTTTTCCTCTAGTTAAACAGGTCTTAAGTCTAACTAGAGAACTGTTGGTTATCATTAAGGTACATGTGCCATTACTGTATTCTTAGGATTATCCTGCTATTCTGGTCCCTCTTATGGTTTATAGACATCATAGCTGGGTGAGAAAGTTGATTGCTTCCTTCCTTTAGAAGTTTCCATGACTCCTTTTGGTATCATGAAAGCTAGCCCTCAAGGAGGAAGCTTAGTAAATCTTTCCTCTGGCATCTGGTTTGTTAGCCATTTGCTGAAAGGCTTAGAAACATCTCCTTACACACTACCAGCTCAGGGGCACAGATATTGTATCAAGGCAGCCTAGGCCACAAGGTAGATACATTTTCCTCCTTAACAGTCTGCTGATATGATTCTGGCAGCACGCTGTACAGAAACTAGTAGATCCAGCACTATTATCAAGGAGCTCAGAATTAGCCAAGGCACAGTGACAAAGCATTGAGCCTAGAAAACTGATGAAGGAACTACCACCTAAAAACCAAGGAAGGCCTCTTTGATAAGAATCTACCTTCTAGGGGACTTCAAGGGGGCTAACAACCTAGGATTGATAGACAATCCTCAGTTCATAGCTACTTTCTTCAATCTCCCAGAATCTCCAACAAGCATAATCAGTCACTTCTTGGAGAACACTTTAATCAGGAATTTCTGCTCCTGCGAGCACCCATGTGGTACAAAACTACCCCAACTCCTTTACATCCTAAAATGAACAATTGCAGCCAAGAATAAGACAGTGCATTTTTTGTTCACTGGATACATACTTAGGTATAACTGCCTAGGTAGTTGAGGATTAGAAATGATTGATTCCAGTTAGCTAGTCAGTGACAGGGGGAAGCCATGTCTCATGTATTCAATATCTTTCAATGGTAAGACAGTCAGTAGACCTCAACATCAAAAAGGCAGGGGGGTAGGAACAATAGATTAATTTAAATTTCATCTCTTTGGTTCAGTTGTGTGACTTGTATAGGTTATGTGAGTCTGTTATATCTCTTTTGTATTTTACACTCAATTTTGGAATCATATCTTCTCATCTGCAGTGATACCCAAATGTGAAAATGAACACAGTAGATTGTCAATGCTTAGTTGCTCCTAATAGCAATGGTAGCAAGAGTATTTGGATCCCTTACTATATGTTAACCAATGGGCTAAAAGACTGTACGTGAATCATCTCTTTTAATCCTTACATTCATTGGCTTTTTGCAGTTGAATCAACCATCATTCCAATTTACTAGAAGAGAACGCAGGATCTTAGAAAACTCAGGTAATGTTCACTATAGCACATACCAGTCTGCAGCAAAGCTATACTCTCAGCTCACTTCCCGAACCTCAGAGCCTAAGCTCTAACGTAGCCCCAAATTCTCACATATGGTCTCCAGATTTCCCCATAGTGAGAGAAGTCAGGACCATGAAAAGTTACTGAACTTATGAAACATCACTAGTCACCACATCAGATTGAGACTATTCTGGAAACAAAGCCTTCTCACCACAGTTAAGCAACAAGGCTCTCAAATCTTCTGCTGTGTTTTCTAACTGGAAATGATGTATAATGAGAATATATGAAAACATTCACGATGTCTAATACCATTACTTCTTTTCCAGTGACTTAGCTTTTCCATTCACACAAAGCAAGAAGAACAACAAACTCCTAGCCAGTCATACCACCCACCGTGCACTATCTTCCTTCAGACAGGGTTGCAAATATCAGAAAGCACACTTGAACTCTGAAGAAAGCATGTGAATGAAGTGTTATCTGATCTGTCATCAGTCCTTACCATATTCTATAAATGTACTGTTTTCAGATCATGACCATGGGTATCTAGATAATGTAACTTCCATCTTACTAGAATCCATACTACTCTGGATAAATGGTTAAGAGTTAGAGAAATGCAGAAATAAACTGAAGCTTAACTGACCAAACTGATGAGGATGAAGATGGACAATATAATGTTATTGTCACTAAAATTTAGAAAAGTTTAACTGTGTTTGGAGATCTTACTTATCCCACAGAAAAGAAAACATCAATTTTATATATGAAAGTCTTGGGTTTTTTTTAACAATTTTAATGGTAATATAAAAACTTTTCTTTAACCAATTATCCTAAATCTATCCCCTCTTATTGGTATAATATCCACACAATGTATAAAATCTCCTTTCCTCCTCTTTAGAATATTACTCTGATGGGATGGGTATAAAAGAACGGAGTTTTGGAGAACTCATTCTTTGCCAATAAGTATATTGGCAATAACTTATATTTCATTTCTTTTCAAGCATATTCATAAGACCAGACATCACCATCTCCTTTAGCAGATATTAACTATGAAGTTCGTTGAAGGCAAGCAGCCCACACAACAAGCACATCTTGGATATGTGAATGCTCGGGATTTTTAATCCAATGACCCTGATTTTTCCAACTGATAGAACATGAAGTTGAAAAATAGCAAATAATAAGCTAGGTCAAGAGTTTAGATGTTTTACAATTTGAATATCTTATAAATCATGGCAGTCTATTGTCATTACAGAAGAGGTTTTGAAAGGTATTGATAAGACTTTTGAGGTGGAGCTTCTCTAAAATCAGATGGCTACCTAAGCAAGACCTGAACAAAGACAGCAATAAGTAAACATGTTAATGTAGAAGAAGGAAATTTCATCAAGCCTCAGCTGTAGACAAATATAGGCAACTATGGCATGTTGAAGTCAGGAGACATTGACTTTCTCAATGAAGAACCCCCAAGTTAGTTGTCCATTACCAAGTGGTTAGCCCTGAAATCATACATATAAAAGTCATATTTTTGGATCAAGAAGGTTGTGTGTGTGTGTGTGTGTGTATGTCTGTGTCTGTGTGTGTGTATGTATGTCTGTGTGTGTGTGTGTGTGTGTATGAATTTGAAAGAAAGTAATGAGGGTTCCATGTGTAGGGCTAGATGGAGGGAAAAGACTAGAGAAATTATATTTTATGTATAATATATATTTTAATATCAAAAATGAATCATAATCAAAAGGTATTAATCTCACTGGGCCTCCGAATGTGTTTAGGTGATAGAGGCGCCTGTGCTTGTTTGAACGGAATCTCTGATTCACTGGCTGACTCATTTCATGACTCATAGTTTGTTGCTTTGTTTCCTGTACCATATTAGACCCAAAGACACAACCTTCTTAAGAGTAATGCATCTATCCCCAAGTAAGAACTCAGTATTACTTGAGGGGAAAAAGAAGTGAAGGCTGGAGAACATCATAAGATTCACATACTGTCTTCAAAGAAGTAAAAGTTAATGTAAAATTGAAATTTAAACAATGCATAATAGCAGTAATACAAAAGAGTAGCATCCATGTTTGATACAGGTTTAAAATATCAGCTGTCCTGTCCAGGGGGCCTTCCACCATGAGGCCGACGCCACTCCGATCCTCCCAAGGATTGTCCCACAGTTGGGTGGACTGTGGTATCCTTCTAACTGGGAGTGCTCTCAAGCAACTCCGGGGTGTATGTGGGGGGGAACGTCTCACTTGGGTGCTCCTTTGGGGGAGTCACTCTAAAAAGTGCTCCGAGGGAGAGCCTCCTTTCACTCCAGGCAGCCACCCTCAACGCTCCCGAAAACTTGGTAGGCCTACCTTCTTTGGGGGAGTTGGCGTACCCTCTTCTGTGATCTCCTTCAGCCCCTGAACGCTGAGGGGGCGGAACGTCTGGTCTTCAGGCCTTCCAACGCTGGGCACCAAAATGTCCTGTCCAGCAGGACATTAAACAGGGGTCCGGGGAGGTCACCTGAAAGAGAGCAGGGGAGCAGGCAAAGACACAAGGAAGTCATGACCTGTCTATAGTCTGATCAGATCGTAATTTTACTTTTGCATACACAGGTTATATACACAAAAGGCAGGATGTGGGGAAGGGGATGGCGCAGGAGCGTAGGTGTTCAGGGGGAATACAGATATCTTCCAGAACAGAGTGTCAGCTGGGTGAAGGTTCAGGGGACAGACCACTATGACTCTGCCTATGATTCACTTGTCTTTATCTAAGTTGGTACTATCCACCAAGGTTACCCATCTACAAGGCCTATGAGCCAGGCTTGGCAGCCTTCCACCAAAGCTGTCTGTTTACAATAACTCCCAGCTATCTGTTTCAGTGTTTTTCCACAGAGACCCAAGACTTGGTGCCAGCAGGCATGTATGTCAGGCCTATTGCTGACTTTAGGCCTATGGCTGATTTTAGGCCTTCAGTGTATAAGCAGGGCTGCTCCCGACAATCAGCAACTTGGAAAAGAGGACAATTTAATTTCATGGTCCAAAAATTAACAGAAATCATTAAGAAGAGTTCAAAGATATAAACATAAATATTGGCACGAAAAATTATCATGACACCATCCATAAGATGTGCATTTTTTTTGGACCCAGTTTTAGCTTTCACAAACATAATATATATAATAAAAAAAATCATTTACTGACTTAAAGCTCATAAATCATGTGCTCTCAACTTAACCAAAATTTCCTATCTGGCCGGTGTTTAATAAAAAGAAGCTCCCGTGTGACTTTTCCACCAAATCCCTTAAAATGTATGAGAGAACATTCTATTTTATAACAGTCTGGGTGTTAATGTCCAAAGGAGTTGAGTACCTGAGAATCCAAGAAAATGTGAGGACCAGGAATGAAGCTAAGTGTCATTTGTTCTTAGCCAGACCTTTTTTCTATCTGCCTCTGTCCTGAAAACCAGGGTGCAATTCTTAGTATCTACAGACAAAAATTTAACTGTGTATTTTTAAAACAGTATGTCTCAAAATAGTATGTCAAAGGAACATTTGAATATGAGTGCACAGACACATATCCCAGGCAGTAGAAAGACAATGGGTTTGAAGTGTCTGAAGGAGAATTAAAGATCAATTTTATGATAACTTTTTATTCGATGCTCCACATATCCAAGTCACGCTGATTCTTTGTGTGCTAAATGCACATCTGTGCTTGTTTATTACCATTGACAAGTGAGGTCTCTTGTTACTGTCCCTGTCTTTAGTCCATTCTGCCACTGGCCCCTGAATAAATGATGCCCTACATCTGTCATGAACCTCACAGCTGGTATGTGCTGAGCCAATGCTGAATGATAGCAAGACTTTCTTAGAAGTCTGGCCACCCACTTCCATATCTGGTACAATTCGTCTCCAAAAAAGTATTAGGAAAGATACAAATGGTGAAATCCATCTTTTTACCTCCTGAAAAGCCACATCCTGCCAAGATGTTCTTGGCTTTGAATCCAAGCCCTTCTCGTAGTCTCCCCTCCTGGACCAGGTGGAGATGAAGTCAGTCTCTGGCTTCCAAAGTGCATCCCTTACAACTCATCCCAGCCAAAGTTCTCCCACATCAAGGGATGTGGGAGGCTGGTCACTGGAAGAAGGGAGGAAAATCGAATAGACTAGAAAGAGCAGAAAGGAGCTAGCACAGCCAGTCAAACCCTCCCTAGCTCTTTGTAAATGACAGTACTGTATGTCCATCTCTGGACTCTCACATGGAAGAGTGCACTATGGAAGAACCATTAGTTCACTTAGAAAGAGACATATGACCTATTCTGACCAAGGATGGAACAGAAGTGATATGTGTCACTGAGACAAAGTCATTTCTAGCATTTGGTGTGTGGTTATTTGTTCTCTGCTCTATCTGCCCAGGTTCCAGACTGAGGCTTTTCACTCACCTTGGGTCCTAGGCTGAGACAGTCACAACCTAACCACAGAGCTAAACTGCACAGTGGAGGGATAAACCTGCTGTCACCCACTAATACCTAAGTGACATTTGTTAACCAAGTTTAAGTTTAAACTGTCCCAATAACCTCCCTGAGATAGATTCTCCCCTCCACACCTCTCTCGTGTGTATATGTGTGTTTCCTGCCTTGTTTTTGTCTCTCTCTGGATGTCTTCTTTTTTAAAGAAAGGTCACCTACATTGTAACATGCACCATAGCATATTGGATGTATATTTACTGACTGTCTGTCAGACCTCAGGCTTGATCTATGCTATTACTCTTTCCAGCAGGGAGGTCATGCCTAACAGATAAAATGCCTGCTGAGATGAAACCGGATTTGTTTATTCTTTCAGTGAATGTTTTATGTTATCCCTCTTTGAGCACAACATGACATACTTGGAAGGAATAAAGAAAGAAAGTAAATACCAATGCTGATGTCATAATTCTTCCAGAGCATAATTCCTCCACTCATGTGGAGGGTGTTCGCTGACAGGGCTAACACTAACACACATGCTTTGTGCCATTCTCCCTTCCACACTCTCTGTATAGAAGCTCAAGAGGGAACCAAGATGGCTCACATGATTTGATAGAGGAAATAAACAGAAGCAAGCATCTACTTAGTAGTCCCACAGGGAAACTCATGGTATTCTGATAAGATGGACTACAGATGGTGCAGCCTAACTCTTCCTTCAGTATCTGACCATGAATGCAAATGAGATGTGCAGAACCACAGCTGTTAACATGAGATGGTTCTGATTATTAACAAATAAAAAAGAATCGACAAACAAAGAAAAAGAAATTAAGATGGCCGCCTTGGCATTAAAGTCAGACTTGACAAATGAATACAGTGCCTTTTGTATTTCCCACCATTAGTCAGGTTTCCTGGCATTGATAACCAAGAAAAATGGGTTGTTTAATTTTCAAACATCAACTGTTACCATCCTCTTTTATTATCTAACTCCACCTTGTCCTTTCAGAGACAGGTCATTCCCTACATTCATCCTCAAACCTTACTCTGGACATAAAAGTAAGATCCTTTCAGCCCACATCAAAAAAGCAAAGCACATCTATTTTCTATAAATGGCTCATTACATTGTGTCCATACTTCCTAAATTCTGGCATACACCCTGTTCAGATCCCTGGTTTTCATATGTATATGGTAGCTATTCAATTAGATCTGTATTTGTGCCAATTTTAAGCTTTAGCCCGTGTGAATGTAAACATCCATCATGTAGAACTCCAAGTCAGCCACAGATCTTCAGGATCTAGCATATGTTTCATATTGTTGGATATCTTCAAACCCAAGATACTCCATAGGAATAATTTGTTGTTGAGTAATATTGGCAATCTTCTAAAATAATTTAACCAAAAATCACCTGCTGTCTCCCATTCTTCACCTTGGTATTGAATTTGAACTAAACTAAATTTTGCCTTGCTTGGCTTTTATGAAGGCCTTCTGCATATCTGAACTGTCCTTATCCTGGTAAGCCTTCTCCTACCCAGGAGCTGAAACATCTAGGAAGCCAACACATATTTCATTGTATAAAATGATCTAAGAGAGCCAGACCTAGGCTTAACACCCTACCATAACAGATACTGAACAAAGAAAGAAGGGAGAACAGGAGTTTCAGAAGACTGGAAACTGAAATAGTACCTACTTCATAGGACAATGAAGGTTGGTCAAACCAACACATACAATATGGCAACACATTAGCTGCCATGTTCACAAAGAAAATAAAAAGCAAAAAACAAAACACAAACAAAATCATGAGCTGGCACTAAAAAGCTAATCAAGAAAGAAGCAAATTGGTTGATCCCTGCCATCAAAGCCAGTACCCACTGTGAAATTTTGCAAGGTAAAAACCAGTGTGTTAGCAACCTAGAATAGAAATAAGGGATTATAAAAGACATAATGTGGGTGAAAATTAGGTAAATCAGAATTCAACTCTGAAAGTTAATTTGTTACTTCATAGGAAATGTCTCTGGCAGATAATCAAGTAACTCAGTGTGAGAAATGATTGTCCCACAGACTGGAACCAAAGTGACTCAAAGGAAATGGGGGCAGGTTCTGCATTGCCATCAAGAGCACTTCCTGGTCATACTACACGGTTTTCCCTGTGATGAGCTCACAGGAGGATGAAGAATTTGCTGCCTGCCACAGACCAGCTGAACAGCTGCAGTTCATTTTCAATTCCTGGCAAGGAAGTTGGGTGATAGAACTGGGGTAGGAATTCAGGAAGTGACATTGAGAAATGCCATGTTCACTAGGGGGCCATGGAAACCAGGTTGATACATATTCATTCTTGTTTCTCAGGATGAAATACTAGGTAGGAATTCCTCACTATGAGGACAGAGATAAACCAATCCAAATAAGCATCCCCTCTCTTTCAATTTGGAGCTGGTGATGAGACACTTTGGCTGTGTTGGTTAGATCCTAAGTCTGAGACCGTGACTGGGAGCTCGCTATCTCCAGCTAACTTTCCGAGTAAGTTTTGATAAGTGTTTTTGCCTTCTCTGGGCTTTACTTCACACTAATTCTAACATGAATGTATTGGGCCACTCTCATGCTCACTCAAGACTTAAATGCATGATCATAAAAAAATAAGTAACTACTATTATGACTTTTTTTATTTCTTATTTTATTGGATTCTTTTTTTCTTTATTTACAAATGTTATCCTCTCTCCAGGTCTCACCTCCAGAAACCCCCTATCCCATCCTCTCTCCCCCTGCCTTTATGAGAGTGCTCCTCTATGCACCCACTCCCATCTTCCTGCCCTGGCATTCCCCTACACTGGGGCATCGAACTCCCACAGGACCAAGGGCCACTCCTTCCCCTGATGTCCAACAAGGCCATCCTCTGCCACATATGTGGCAGGAGTCATGGGTCCCTCCATGTGTACTCTTTGGTTGGTGGTCTAGCCCCCGGGAGCTTCTGGGGGTCTGGCCAGTTGACACTGTTGCTCTTCCTAAGGGGCTGTAAACCCCTCAGTTCTTTCAGTCCCTTCTCCAACTCCTCCATCAGGGGCTCCTGTTCTCAGTCCAGTGATTGACTGTGAGCATCCGCCCTGTATTTGTGAGGTTCTTGCAGAGCCTATAAGGAAACAGCTGTATCAGGCTCTGGACAGCAAGCACATCCAAGCATCTGAAATAGCATCCGGGTTTGGTGACTGTATATGGGATGGATCCCCTGGTGGGGCAGTCTCTGTATGGCATTTCCTTCAGTCTCTATTCCATACTTTGTCTCCATAATTTCTCCTGTAAGTATTTTGTTCCCCCTTCTCAGAAGGACTGAAGCACCTACACTTTGATCTTTCTTCTTGAGCATCATGTAGTCTGTGAATTGTATGTTGGGTATTCCAAACTTTTGGACTAATATCCACTTATCAGTGATTGCATACCATGTGTGTTCTTTTGTGACTGGGTTATCTCACTCAGGATGGTATTTCCAAGTTCCCACCCATTTGCCAAAGAATTTCATAAAATCATTGTTTTTAATAGATGAGTAGTATTCCATTGTGTAAATGTTCCACATTTTCTGTATCCATTCCTCTGTACCCAATCCAACAACATCTGGGTTGTTTCCAGCTTCTGACTATTATAAATATAGCTGCTATGAACATAGTGGAGCATGTATCCTTATAACATGTTGGAGCATCTCTGAGTATATGCCCAGGAGTGGTATAGCTGGGTCCTCAGGTAATGATATGTCCAGTATTCTGAGGAACCACCAGATTGATTTCCAGAGTGGTTGTAGCAGCTAGCAATCCCACCAGCAATGGAGGAGTGTTCCTCTTTCTCCACATCCTTGCCAGCATCTACTGTCACCTGAGTTTTTGATCCTAGCCATTCTGACTGGTGTAAGGTAGAGTCTCAGGGTTGTTTTGATTTGCACTTCCCTGATGATTAAGGACATTGAACATTACTTTAGGTGCTTCTTGGCCATTCGAGTTTCCTCAATTGAGAATTCTCTCTTTAGCTATGTACCCCATTTTTAATAGGGTTATTTGGATCTCTGGAGTCTAACTTCTTGAGTTCTTTTCATATATCTGATATTAGCCCTCTATTGGATGTAGGATTGGTAAAAATCTTTTCCCAATCTGTGGGTTGCTGTTTTGTCATATTGACAGTATTCTTTGCCTTACAGCAACTTTACAATTTTATAAAGTCCTATTTGCCAAGCATAAGCCATTGGTATACTATTATGGCTATAAGGAATCCAATAAATGATATTCCTTTCTTCTTCTACCCTCAAAGTTAGACTATACCACAGAAGTTGAAATAAGAGTTAATTTAATCAAAAATAAGTAAAGTGTCAGTTTCATTAGAAAAAAAAAGTTTTGTAAACTCATGACTTTATTGTGCTGCACTTCAAACTAGTATATAAAAACACCTATACACAGAGTATCCTTCCTAACCTATGCCTCTACTTCAACCACATGGAGGGAAGCAGATCAGAACACAGCTTCCTCCTATAAGCTGATTCAGAGAAGTTGGCTTGCATAGAACCGACTCAACATTAGAACCAACTAGCAGGCTTGTTAATTTTCAGATGACTGGCCCTGCCTACAGAGTGTTCTATTCATTAAGCCTGGGTTGGGTCTGAAAGTCTGGGCTTCTAACACATAACCTGATTATAGCAACTCTAATGACACTGGAAACATGAAAGACTTCTTCACAGCTAATCACTCAGCTCAGCAACTTCTCCACTAAGTCACTCCTGCCATGTTGGGAGCTGGGGTGGGGGCAGGAGCACAGGAAAAGATTAAAAAGCTCCAGAACCTGGAGGGACTTATAAAGGACATCTAGCCTGTATCCCTTTAAGAAGAGTAAGAGATGGGTGTACACACCCACCCACTAACAGCTATTACATTTTTCATGAGACTTCGTTGGTCATAAAGTACTTACTGATTTATTGGAGAAATATTTTTTAAAAGGATTGTAACTGTGCTTTGCTGTGTCAACTGTAGTAATACAAGTAGTAGTTTCCAAAAATAGGCATTTATTTAGTCCTTCCAATTAAAATAAAGTTTGATCATTTTCAATATTTCTGCCTATGATAAAAAGAATGAGGGAACCATGGGGGTCAGTCTTAGCTTTACGATACAAGGAATGTTGAATTAGATATCACCATGGGACTTATGCATGTGATCTTGTTTTAAGTGAATATCAACAGTTATTAAAGAACATCAGTGGGGTTAGGGATGCAGCTTAGTTAGTAGAGTATTTTCCTAAGGTCTGGGTTCACTCCACAGTACTTCATAAACCAAACCATACCCAATGTGGTGGCTCAAAACTTTAATGCTAGCACTCTAGAAGTAGAGACAGGAAGACTGGAAGTTCAAGGTTATCCTCATCTGTATAGTAAGTAATGAGGGTAGCCTGTACTACATGAGACCATGTCTTAAAGAATAAGGAAATAGGGGAAAAAAGAAAGGGGGAAGGAAGGGAGGGAGGGAGGGAGGGAGGAAGGGAAGAAGGTACAGTTACTATTTCTTCTTAGGAATGAGCACAATAGATGCTACATTTTAGAATTGTAATCCATCTGTTTGTGTTTTTCTTTTTCTTAAGTAGCCTTAGGCATGCACATTCTCTCTGAATCTTTACCTCACAGACGATATAATGTCTGTAAACAGCTTAAAGGTCTGTGCCTCTTTACCTTTCTCTGAACAGCCTTGCACACTTTCTATTTCTGTAGGCACCTGAATGTTCTTGATGCCTGTTGATTGAGAGCCCTTAGAATCGGGCAATGGATCTTACTTATCTGGTAAAAGAGAAGAAGGAAATCATGGATGCTTAGAGGAAGAGTGCTAGTGAAATGCTGAGTGTCAACTTGGACTTCTTTTCAGCTTCAACTGATTGGATTTGATTAAAGGAGAAGTTAAGAATCCCTCTCACCCCCAGGACTGGAGTTGAAATCTTAGTGCTATGCAGGCAGATGGAAGAAATTTAAACTTTCCTCCAGCTTAAGAATTCTCTCAAGGTTGAAAAATCAAATAAAACTGTGTCACCATCAAACATTTAAAATAAATAATTCTCATCATGCAACTAGTAAGAGAGAACTGCTTCTCTGCCTTCTTAAGGAAATATCTAGAAGAAGGAATGAGGTCAAGAGGAAACAGCAGACATAACTGGAATGGAAATAAGATACATCAAGGATCACTTTAAAACTCATTATTCAGCCAGGAGTGGGAGTTGATCGAGACTTAACATTTGATGTCCATAGGTGGGAGCTAGCTATTGAATCTACTCAGGACAACAAACAGCAGCAGTTATGAAAAGTCAAGTCCAAGCATGGATGAGAATGCAGTGTTGCTCTCAAGAGGCAAGGGTAAAGATGCAGCTTAAAAAACATTACAGATGTAAGGGGCAGCGAATGAAGGATCAGAGTGGTTCAAGCAGGAGAATGGTTAAAACAGATGCAGAGCTTCAGCCATGGCCAATGAACATAGCCCATTTTGTGAGGATTACTGGTAAAGGAAGAATCAGAAACATGGGCTCTAGCTTAACCTCAGTGAACATAAGCATAAGAGAGGGTTGTGGTAGGAAGAAACCTGATGATAAAGAAGTTACAAGTGAAGGAGATGAGACGAGAAGGTAAATATAAACTTTGGGGTATGTGACCAAAAACAGGGAAATGAAAAAGAAAAAGTCAGAGAAAGTGGAGTATACATACAGGAATGAGAAGACAGTGTTATGCAGGGTACAAAAAAAAGAACATAAAGAAGCTCAGATTTCCTGTGGGGAGGGTTTTTTAGGTGAACTAATAGCTATGTCTTATTCCAGGATGCATATTCATTAATTCAGACACAAGCCTGAAAGGAACAGCTCACAGGAAGGTCTCCTTTCCTTCTGGACAGTCTTTGTATCTTTGGCACATTTGCTATTCAGTCTAAATATTTATGGAGACAGCTTTGCTTAGAGTTGGATGCACCCCTGCCGTGACAGGATATTAGCAACAGTGATGAAGGAATGGAGAGATGATGATGACTGTGGGATGTAGGGTAGAGAGGGTAGGAACGCTGAGCCCAGGGATGAAGGGGACTCCACTGTCTGCAGAGGTGATTGGATGGAATCTGATTTGGGAGCAGGAATATATACATCATAACTCATCATGGCATCCACAGATGTACAATTGCACCCAGCTTAGCTTTCCTTTGGCCTTTGGTGTCACAGGATTGCCAGTGAGGCTGACCAAGAAGAAAATGGGAAAACTTTCCTCCATTTTGCACCAAATGCTCAAATACAGTGTGTGATCTGGTCTCTTTTACATTTTTTTCTTCATTTGTTATCTTAGAAGACCTTGACTACTCTATCCAGACATAAATTTGTAATGGTCTCTTTGTTTTGCTTCTATGTATGTCTACACACCATATGCATTATAGGTGCCCACAGAAGCCAGAAAAGGCATCAAATACCCTAGAACTAGAGTTACAGATAGTTGTGAGCAATTATGTAGGTGCTGAGAATCAAACATGGGTCTTCTATAAGAGTATCAAGTGCTCCTAACAGTTGAGCCATGTCTTTAGTCCCAATGCTGCAGTCATTTAAATTCTACACACTGGTTCCTGATTCAACACATTGGTTCAATCTTTTTCTCCACCAAGGGAACAGTATCAGAAAAGTTCTTTGCCACCTTCTTTAGTTTTCTGATCAGAAGCCATTCCCTAAAGTAGGATTCCTTGGACACTTTTTTGTAAATAAATCCTCAGCCAAATATGGCACATATCTGAAATCCTAGCATTTAGAGGACTGAAGTAAGATTGTGAGTTTCAGGAAGAACGAAATAAATACAGCAAGAACTTCTACCACTCCCTCTCCCTCTTCTTCTCCATCTTCTTCTATTTCTCCTTCTCCTCCTCTCTCTCACACCCATACACCACAAAAGAAACTCCCAGCTTCATACCACTTTCTAGATATTTTCCTCAGCATATGTCCCATCACTATTACTACTTTGGATAAGATTCTGTTGAGTTATGAATACTCATAACTCAAATGCAGTGCATTTGATTTCCAAGTGCAACATCTCTTAATACCTAAAAGAGTATCTGACACAACACAGGTACTACTAATTGGCTAGATTAATGACTTCTCCCCAGAAGTGTATATCAGTTTTCTAGCTTTGAAAGATACCTTGGTCTCTGCTTCTACACCTCCAGAGAGTCTGTGACATGTGGCTTTATACTAAACTAAAATAAATCAGATTTCATTTCTTGCTCTCTAGCTTGTAGATGAATTCTTAAAGTTTACAAACCAGGACTGATCTACACTTTGCATCCCTCGTACCTCATACCACACTGTTCTATGAACTGGCTGTAGAGGTCAAGTTCTGATAGAAACAAGCCAGGAAATCAAGAGTCAGTTGAAAGGTGGATTCCTAGGAGATAGAAATAATTCTTCTAGGAAACAAGAGAGAATGTTTTGTAATATATTTCATTTTTAAAACAATTTTTATTTGGTTTGAAAACTTGCATATCAGAACTGTGCTTGCATCATTTTTTTCCTTCCATACCCCAACTTCTCTTATATCATCCCTACTACTCAAATTCATGATTTCTTCTTCTTTAATTGTTATTTATACCCACAGGCATACACACTATTGAGTCCATGTAGTGTTTCTCTGATGGACATGTATTTAGTGCTGACTACTTGGACTGGATAATCCATCAAGAAGCTTGTTTCTAGAAAAAACCCATTCCTCCTCTCTCAGTGGCTATTGGTTGCCTGTAGCTCTTCAAGTGGAAGTACAGCTTTGCTTTTGATCAACCAATAAAATGGATTTGGTAGTCATTCAGAGTGACAGACCTAATTAGGAATATTGTAAACTGGTTTCAGCCAACCTCTATTCTGAGACTAGCCTTGTATGTGCCTTCTCTTGGTCCACTCCAAATAGTACGGACACAAGTTCTAACTATTCTGGGATGCTTAATGTTTCTTCCCAGCTTCATGTACCAGAATTCTACACAACCTAGATGTAGATAATGCAGCGAAGGAGAAAAGTGTATACACAGAATATCCCTGTTCTTCAGAGAGACAACTGTGTATGAGTTGGGGTCACAAACAGTTTAATTTCCGCCCAGACTGCAACTTAAATTTAAATAGCTTGAGAAAAGCTCATCATTTATGAAAGACCCTATAACGTATTAATAATAATTCCTAGTCATATGCTTAGAAAGAGTTCCTCCCTCATGTATCACACGACTAGCCTTTTTCAGCCAAGACAACTCAAGCTTCAGAAAATTATTTTTACAAACACAGTCCTAGCAATTTGGGTATCTCAAATGCTGTTGCTCCTTCAGCTGCCTTCAACACAGGAGTGAACAGCCTCTCTCTCTAGGCTGAAGTTTTCCAGTACTCTGCTTTGGTATCTCTGAGCAAAGATGTTTGTCATCCAGGAAGTCTTTCGAGCCTTCTCTTTTGCTAGAATTCCACAGTAAACATTCTTAGAGATGACTTACTGCTCGTCAAAGCTTTCTCTTGCTGACTTTCCAAAAAGAATTCCTACAGAATGAGGTCAGTCACTTACTAACCATGACTTCCATTTTTTTTTCACCCCATTTGGTCTTTCTGATCAGATGCTGAGCAACTGTTGCCAACTGCATCAACGGGTCACTTCCAACAGCTGTGAGAGCAACATCTTTCAGCAGTCTGAGACAAAGCCCAGAAGATCACAGGATGAAGCAGGAATTCCAAAACTAGTCAGAAGGCCAATGGGGAAATTTCAAGTTGGTAGATCCGGTAATCATGTGGTGGAGTAATTAAAAATTTAGACGTGATTTTTAAAAGGTTTGCAAGTGCAAAGGTCAATGCACACCCACTGTCTTAGGTTTTACTGCTGTGAATAGACACCATCATGATCAAGGCAACTCTTATAAGGACATTTAATTGGGGCTGGCTTACAGGTTCAGAGGTTAAGTCCATTATCATCAAGACAGGAGAATGGCAGAGTCCAGGCAGGCATGGTGTAGGAGGAGCTGAGAGCTCTACATCTTGTTCCAAAAGCAAACAGAAGACTGGCTCCCATGTGGTTAGGAGGAGGGTCTTGAAGCCCATACCCACAGTGATACACTTCCTCCAACAAAGCCACACCTACTCCAACAAGATCACACCTCCAAATAGTGCCACCCCCTGGACCAACCATAATCAAACCATCATATTTGAACTTTAGTCCAACCATCCTTTAGTTCAACTTTCAAAGTCTCACTGTCTATAGCAGTCTCAACATTAAAACTCCAAAGTTCAAAGTTTCTTCTGAGATTCATCCAATCACTTAACTGTAATTCCCAAAGCAAGACAGGAAACCAGCTGGGCAAACTCCAAACTCAGTATCTGCATGTCTGGTATCAAAGCAGTCTTCAGATCTCCAATTCTCTGTTGACTACAAACTTCTTTTCCTGGGCTGTTTCCACTCCCTGATAGCAGCTTTCCTCGGCTGATATCCTATGGCTCTGGCATCTCAAACATCTTTGGAGTCTCCAAGACAACTTAAACATCACAGATTTTTTTTTCCAGTGTCTGGAATCCACGCATATCTTCTGGGTTCCTCCACAGGGTTGTATCAGTTCTCCAGCTCTGCCCTTTGTAGCACTCTAAGTTCAAGTTGATTCATTCCACTTCTGCTGCTGTTCTTGGTGATTATCCCATGCTATTGGTGTTTCCAATACACTATGATCCTTCTCTGCAACTAGGCTTCAACAATAACTTCTCATAGGCTCTCTTCATGGTACCAAGCCTCAAATCCTTTGCATGACCCCTTCAATCCTGAGCAGTCAACTGCAATCAAGGCTGTACCTTCAACAATAGCCTTCCCTGGCCTCTCACAGTGCCAAGCCTCAGCTGCTCTCCATGACCCCTTCATACGTTCAAATCAGTACCACCTAAATGATTCCTACACATTACCAAATCCAGTTCCAGCTTAAGATACAACCTTGGCTATTTCTGGAATACAGCTTCTTTCTGCGCTCAGAAAACACTTCCCAAATTTTATCTCAGTGATGCTAGTCTCTTCTTAATCACTGCTAATTTCTTAGCTCCAGCTCACCAGGATTAATTGTTCCGGTGGTCCCTTCTAATTTTTTTTTCTTTTTGTTAATTTATTTTTTATTGGATATTTAATTTATTTACATTTCAAATATTATCCCCTTTCCCAGATTCCCCTCAGAAGCCCCCTATCTCATCCCCCTGTTCTCTGTTTCTATGAGGGTGTTCCCCTATCCACCCACCCACCCACTCCTGCCTCCTGGACCTTGCATTCCCCTACATTGGGGCATTGAGCCTTCTCAGGACCAAAGGCCTTTTCTCCCACTGATGACTGACAGGGTCATCCTCTGCTACATATGCAGGTGGAGCTGTGAGTCCCTCCATGTGTACTCCTTGGTTGATGGTTTAGTCCCTGGGAGCTCTGGGGGGTCTGGTTGGTTGATATTGTTGTTCTTCCTATGGGGTTGCAAACCCCTTCATCTCCTTGAGTCCTTTCTCTAACTCCTTCATTTGGGACCCCATGCTCACTCCAAGGTTTGGCTGCGAGCATCTGCCTCTGTATTTGTCAGGCTCTGGCAGAGCCTCTCAGGAGACAGTTATATCAGGCTCCTGTCAACAGAAGCTAGAGCCACATGGCCAAAGTTGCTGAGTTCTGCTGCTTGCTGGGGCTGAATCATGGCCCCTCTTATTTTACTATCAGTTTCTATTTCCCAACTCCCTCACTGCCTAAGCTTGGCTGTCCTAAAACTGGCTCTGTAGATTGACCTTGAGCTCAGAGATCTGCATGACTCCATCTCCTGAATGCTAGGATCAAAAGTGTGCACCACCATGCCTAGATTTAAGGTTTTCCTTGGAACTTGTTCTACACCAGGATGGTGTAAGGAATCTGCTTGCCTCTGTCTCCTAGGGTTGAAGGTGTGTACCAGGATATCTGGACCTATGCTTTCATGGCCACTTTTCTTCAAGATTCGGATCAAAAGCCTGTGTATTCGAGCCTCAAGATCTGGATCACAAGTGTGCCCTACGTTTCTGGATTGCAGTTCATTCCAGGTTAAAAGTTCAAACTATTTCTTGTTCAACTGAAAACAAAAACAGTGAGCTTAGCTAAATGAGATACTGTCCTAAGATCACCACGCCATTAATCTCTTTATCTCCTTGACCACAGTATTCAGCTCCATTTCACTTCCTGCTGCCCATTTATTACTTGAACCATACACTTTATATCTTTCCATTCTCTGCTTCCTTCTTTCCATTAAAACATTCTTCATAAGACTAAACCAAAGAACAAAGTCTCTACTGGGCTTTCTTGAGACTTCCTTTGTCAATGCAATGAATATAAATCTCTTTACCTTAGCCTCTCTCGACAAGGGCAAAAATAAGCAACATTCTTCACCAAAATACCGCAAAGAGTTTCTAGGCCAGACTGAAATTCTTCTCCACTGAAACCTCTTGGGCCAGATCCGAACAGTTTAAATCCCTCTCAGCAACAAGTCTTCAATATTCCTACCAGAATAGTCCATTAAGCTTCACTTAAAGCATTCCATTGCTATCCAAATCCAAAGTCCCAATTCCACATTCTTCCAAACAGAAGAATGGTCTGTCCTATCACAGCAATACCACAGTCCCTAGTACTAACTTCTGTTAGAGTTTTATTGCTATGAACAGACACAACGGCCAAGGCAACACCTATAAGGACAACATTTAATTGGGGCTGGGTTATAGGTTCAGAGGTTAAGTCCATTATCATCAAGGTGGAAGCACTGCAACAGCTAGGCAGGCATGGTATAGGAGGAGCTGACAGTTCTACATCTTGTTCCAAAAGCAGACAGGAGAAGATTGGTTCTGAAATGGTTAAAAGGAGAGTCTTAAAGACCATGCCTACAGTGGCACATTTCCTCCAACGAGGCCACACCTACTCCAATAAGGCTACACCTCCAAATAGTGCCACCCCCTGGACTAAGCATAATCAAACCACCACACCCACCAACTTCTCCATTAATTCATGGTCTGGCAATGCCAGGTTGCTACTGCTTCTTGTGCATTCAAAATATTGGAGACACTTAAGAGAGTTGAAATAAACATACTGTCAAGTACATGGTCCTCCTGACAGAGTGGTAGTAATTCCCTCTCCCTGTTCATAATGGAGTATAAGCAGATAGTCCAGGTAAATACTCTCATTATTCTTAGGACTATGGCAGGTCTCAAAGGACTTTGCAGTGAGCACTGAGGCATTTACTCACCTTCATGGTAGTCTCAAATTGCTGAATTATAAAAAATTCACTAAGCTACTTTATTCTTCATAGCTAAAACTGGATACATAATGGTTAAGAAAGTAAGGGTTTCTAGTTAGATAGAACTAGACTCTTGGATAACCCTGATTTATATTACCACACTTATTCCCATTTCAGTATTCACCTCCCTATAATTTCCTACAGAAATGACACTTCAAAAATAGCCACAGTTTATTCAGTCAACTAATCTGCTATTCATTTATCTCATACATCTCTACAAGGGTCCTAAGAGAAATAAGTTCTTCAGTTATAGCATTAGAATTTCAGCCTCGGTCTTTTAAGCAGGTCACATTAGCTCTCTAATGCTCAGTTTCCTAAAGCATAAAATGACAAAAGTAACTGAACCTATATCTTAGTGGACAAGGTGATTAAGGGTCTACAAACATAAAGTTTTGTTTGGAATCAAAAACTGAATAGGTGTTAGATATTATCTCTGGTAGCATGTAGTATAAATGAAAAGTGTGCAAATAATAACAGAACTAATGGGATAATAGTAGAGATATACTACTAGTTCTATGGTAGTGATGGTCATACAACCGTACTAATAGCACAGTCTTTCAGTTGTTATAGTGGGAAGAACGATAGAAGCACAATAGTAGCAATAGTGTATTGGTTACTATGGTAAGGATAACAGAAGTTGAGTATCCTTGCTCGTATAAGTATCATGCTACTATGGATACAAACTAGAATTAGAATTAGATTAGTTCTATAGAATTCTAACTAGAGAAATAGAATTAGAGCAATATTCAAACAGAGTTAGAGTAATTGCAGCAGATGTTGTAGCATGATAGTAATGGTAATAATGTTTGTCAGACACCAGGCACAAAGTGTCCTTTGAATCCATGACACTCCTAGACCCACCCTTCAGATTTCTTGACTATCTCAGGAAGAAGAAGGCTTCAGAGTTCAGAGAATATGTGATTCGTGTTGTACAGATAAGGTGACTAATACTAAGAAAAGTGATCCACATTATCCACAGACCTGCCCCAATATTACTCTCCACCAATCACGTAAGATAGTGAAATCCCCCAAACCTGCTATGCCCTCTCAACATGCCTACCTTTGCTTATTTATTCTTTCTACTCTTATCTTGAGATTTTACTCATTTTTCAAGACTGATCTTCTGTTTAAATGTCTTTTGAGGGTTTGGAGAGGTGACACAGTGGTTAGTAGTGTGGTAAGGTTTTTCCAGAGGACCCAAGTTTGATTCCCAGTAGCCATGTCAAATAATTCACAAACACTCATAACTCTAGCTCCATGTAATTCAACACCTCCATCACCAAAGGGCACCTACAGTCACATATCCTCAACACACACACACACACACACTCACACATTCACACTCTCACACTCCCTTTATCCTGCCTCTCAAGTTGAATTACAGCCCCTCTCTCCTTTTCACTGTTAGTTGTTTGCAGTGGGGTTTATCCTAAGAATAATTATATAATAGTATACTACATTTTAAAGATAAAGGCTTTATTTTAAATATTTAACACATATTTAAAACTTAGAGCTGGATATAATAGTATGGACCTATAAACACAGCACTGGGGAAGTGGAGGCAGGAGAATTGGTAGTTAAATGACTTCATCAGTTCCATAGCAAGTTCAAGGCCAGCCTAAGTTATATGTAAGTGGTTGTCCCAAAAATACATAACACATAGAGTCCCTGTGACATTATTTAAGTTAATTTTACTTGTCTGTTGGACAGACCACTTTTATGTGCCAAGAATACCTATTAAACAGCCAACATTAGCCATGCATTTGGTACATATCTGTGAACACAATTATTTCATCATTGTCCTTCAGAAGCTGACAAAGGAAAACTGGATAAAGGTACATCTGGTTACAGTAGTACATGAAAAATGTCATGAAACAAAGAGTCATCCAAGAACACATAAGGATACTAACCTTGTGTGGGAGGGAGATGTCCTGGATATTGGAGGTCCTGTTTGGAGAGGAAGCATAAGTAAGTTGCATAGAGAAATAATTGGAAGTTGTGTAGGGTGAGAATAAAGAAAAACTTAGTTACACATGGGAGAAGAGCACAAGCAGGAGCATAGGAGATCACAGAATAAGGTGAACATTGGTAATTGGAAGAAAGAACATCAATGAAGGTGCCCGAGAAGCACAATCAGCTGACAGAGAGGTCTGAAAGGCACATGCCTCTGCCAACCGATGCAATGAACCATGAGCTCTTTGAAAATGGGGTCTTATGTGACATACCAGTACCTTCTTCACATCCATCACAATGTCCACCACAGAAGAAGTATTTAGCAAGCATCTGCCAAACGAAAGCATGCATAATAATCATCCAATAAATAGCAATTCCTTGAGGAAACCCTTTCCCTTCCTTTCTCACTTTTTTATTTTTTTGGATACAGGGCTAGAGGAGGGGTAGCTGCAACTACAAATGGATATTTTCATCTCCAAATACCACAAATGCCACCTCTTTGGAGTTTATTATGCCCAAATGCCAATATGTTCGGGATCTTTCTAGAATCAATTGCTTCAAATTTTGAGTTTTCTGATTTCAGATTTAAGACATATGTTTGGGGTTCCATAGATGATAGGGGAACAAGCAGATTCCAGAGAGGCATCAAGCTGACTCCAAGTGATAAGAAAAACGCTTAGGGAAGGAATAGCAATGAAAGATTTTAAAGTTCTCAAAGTACATGGATCATCCTGTAACCATACCATCCTGATTCAAAACACAAAATAGAAAAAGAAAGCTCTTCTGTGCTAATATTTCATCATAACCAGCAGCTCAATGCCCAGGGGAGCCAGTATTTGCAAATCTTTGAGTTGGGACCTGGAAGGACTGACTCAGAACATTACTATGCAGCCAGTTCTCAGGGGAAAAAAAATCTCAGCATGAAGTGTGGGCTTCCAGAATCCTTGTGGCAAATTCCCATTTCAATTGAATTGCAAAGAAGAGACAAGTCTTCCTGGGGGGTTGGCCAACAATAGAAAAAAACAACTAAAGGATAGACTCATACCAGGCATGATGCCAAACCCCAAGCAGATCTTGAGGCCACTGCCAAAGGTCTAGGCTGTCAGGGAGGCTGTCTCTCAGCCATGGAGCAGCACACTCTGTCTGTGATGGTATGAGGTCATTGAGACCACAGTCCTAACCACACATATGGATTGGGGTAGGAAAAGAGAAGTTCTTCAGTAATATTGACATAGATTCAAACACTGGTCCAATCTAATGTGTGGATGAACCAAGCTGAGCTTCAAAATTCTTACTTCAAATCAAAAAGAACAAGAAAAGAAACTACTGTCACAAGAGCTAAGTAAAATTATTCATGTAGACACAACATAACCACGTTAAATTTTAGTCTCCAGTCCTACTTTTCCTTGATATAAAATTAAAATTCTTTTAGATTTTTCCTAATTATTCTGTTCACAGAGCCCCAAATGTATAAATCTTAGCTATACTGACTCTAATTAGATAAATAAAAAGTTATGCGGATCAGTCATTTGGAGGCTTGTTTATTTGGACCAGAGACAAAATGTATACATCTGTTGGTTATATCATGTTTACTTTGACATGTCAATGACAAGTCTTCATGCTTGAAAAATGTTCCAATATTTTAGACTTTGAATAATCCAGAATCCTATCCATCTTGGAGGTGAGTTTCAGATCTACCAAGCCAAAATGAAAATCTCAGATCAATCCATTATTAGATGAGTGGGTCTGAAATACTGCTTGCTCTGTGACTCACAATGTCCTTAGCCATGGATTCATATAATATTTACTTATTTCAGATTATGCATCAAGTACACATGCTTGAAATTGCCTAACACAGGAGCTGCACATTCACTTCATTCATTCTGCAACGCACATCAACTCCATCCAAGGTACCAGGAGATATTCTAAAGACAAATGACACATCATGAACTGAATAATATCACTGTATTGTGGGACCTTTGTCTTCTAGAAGAGACAAGTAATTGATCAATAAGCAAGCATAACTGTCTCTCTGGTGGAAAAGGTGTTGTAAAGAAAATGAATTGAGTACTGGGATGAACAGTAATTATACGCAGTAATGCTAGACAGTTGCACAAGCTTCTTTCCCCTGTTTTACACATTTTACCCCACTCACTTCGAAGCCCCAGCTCTCCTACCTACTGAGCATGGGCCTCTAGTAAAGATGAATAAGGAATGATGCTCTGTTAAATTGTGTCATCTGACAAACTTTAAATGACATTGTGGATAGCATAACAACAGTTCATGTTTATCAAACAGGATGAACAAAAACGGGTGTTGCTTTGGAGACCCTTGAAAAAGAATAGCTATGCTGTCTCCAGGCTTGTCACAGTTGAAATTACAGAGGCAATTCTTGGGGAATAAGATGTCTTCCCCAAAGAGGGCAATCCTCAACAATTGAATCTTTGTTGCAGAAGTACATTGCTGATCTTGTTCTGAGCTTGATCCAAGCTGAGGAAGAGAGGAGAATGGCCAGCTGTGAAAAGATCAATTTGCTTCCAATCTACTATTCTTATAGTCAGAGAGGCTGGCTCCCTACAGTGGATGTGTCTGTCAGGGACATATGCCAAGTAGGGCACAGACTGAAGTTCCCTGTTCTCACTGTAGTGAGAGCATTTAGCCTTGAGTGGAGTCTGTTCCCCAACTATAGTGCTTTGTGAAGACCCATATTGAGATAGCCAAGAAGGAGACTTCAAGTCTAAGTCTAATTCAAAGCTATAACCATCCAAACTCTTCATTCATTCATATCTGAAAGTACCCAGTGTTAGCCAGATGTGGGAAAGCAGGCATTCCCATACATCACAGTTGCAAGTGTAAATTGTAATGACCTCTTCAGAAACCCAGTTGGCAGAATATATGGAAACTGAATGTGCGTAGTTCTTTTGTTGTAACTAGCCCTCTTCTAGGAATTTATCCTCCAGAAATGTTCTCAGAAAAGCACAAAGATGAAAGTTCAGGGAATATGTTTATTACAGTGTCATTTATGATAGTGTAGGTCTAGAATGGCTGAACATTATCTGTTGTAAATTAAATTTTGAAGTACATGCAGATGTACATAAAAAGACAAAAAGAAACAGGAGATAAAGCGTATTGTTATCTATGCATGGGGAAATCCACTTATAGAGAAAAAGTGTGTCATTCTATTTGTGTGCATAGCTTACTGTCCTCTGCTTATACTGTGTGTTCTCATGCCCAGTCTTAAGGTTTGCTGATACCAAAATGACAAGAGTATGACATAGGCCCCCAGGGATATACAGGATTCTAGGACTGAATGGACACCACAGATATATATGAAAGGACAGGGTCCACAAGCACCTGTCTGCTCTTCTCTCTAAATCCGTGTTCCTAAACTAGAGTGAGGTAGAAGCAATAGACAGATGTGTACAAAGTTGCTTATGTCTTGTGGTTTTTCCTGACCTTTATTTGATGGGCAGCTAAGACCATGCTCAGCATTATCCATTTTTCACTAGTTTTATAAAATGGATGACCCATTTCCTCCATTCATCAAAGAGCACAGAGAAAAAATGCAATATTTGATATTCCCCAAAAGAAGTAACAGTTCATATCTTCACAAAAAAATAAAATAAAAAAATAGCTCCTTCCTAACTCTAAAACATTCCCAAAATTTCCATTTTCAAGCTTACAATGAATACCAAATGTTGAAGGACAAAAGAAGAGTAATTCTACCCGTCCTGCCACTAGATAGCTGGAGAATTGTGGTCAAGCTTTCTGCTCACACTGGGAATGTTTCCCTAGCAGTCCAGATGATAAGGACTACATGTCCTTCAGGCAGTTTAGGGATAACAAATGAAGAGCACTAAGACCCATTCTTTTCAGATTCCCATAATAGGCATAACTAATTGATCACTTAATTTCCAAACAGTCTAAGATGAGTCCTCTGAATCCTTTGTGACATAGAACACTAAGCAGTCACTAACAATTCAAGTTGACATAAAAAACAACCCTTAATTTCATTTCTCCAGATTAGGTGAGATCTGTAGTTCATTTTTTTGGTATTCCAAGAATTCAACTCAACTGAATTGTAGCTTATTTGTAAAGACCATTTAGATCATTAAAATACAGAGTGTAGTATCCTGCTTCTGAAGTTTAGAGACTGGTCTACATAAGTCCCTTTGAACATGGCTTCTATCTACTCAAAGATCTATCTGCATATTGTCTATCTGGGACAAGTAATTTAATCATAGACAATTTCAAAGTATGATTCTATGCTGAATGTACTCTCAAATATGGGCCTAGTCGAGAGAAGAATTTTATGGGAATTTTCATTTACATTTACACTCTCTAAGGCTAGAACACATTTTCATAAATGCTTTTCTCCCCTGACAAAATATTGCCAAGTCTTTCATTTATCTTGAGTTGCCTTGGGGTGAAAAAAATAAAACAAAGACAGATTTTAAACTTCCGTTAAAATTTTGAGAAAAAGAATAAATTTTATATGACCTGGAAACAGATTATTTTGCAAGTCAGATGACTGCCAAGATTTTGTTACTATGAAAATGATCTGAAAACTAATTAAAGTATCAGTGGAGAAATCATTAGGATGTGTTGTAAAATATACAGCAATTGTTGTAGAGTATAGCCAATCTGCTGTGCTGTAGGACTTTCCCATGTAACTGCATTCAGGTACCCATTAAGTCTCTGAAGGTTCTCAATACAGAGAAATGATAACTACTTGAGACAAAAATTCCAGGTTACCATAATTTAATTATCACAAATTTACATGTACCAAGTTATTCTCTCGGACCTCATCAATGTGTTTAGCTATGTATCAATTTAAAATATTTTTAAATGGATATTGACATAAAACATGTTTTTTGGAAATTAATTCACAAAATATAACATTCCACTTAATTTTGAGATGAGCAGAAGATGAGTTTTTATAAAATCTATCCCTTCTGATTTTTAGCACATAGAAAGAAAATTATAATCTTGTTATAACAAAGACTCTTCTTTCCCATTGACTTATTTTTTGTAGATAGATTTTGTTTTTCAGTGCTTCCAAATGAAAAGCAAAAAGTAAGACTAGAATTCAATTACCATAAAACAATAGCAGTCACTATATTTCAGTTCTAGTGTATTGTCTACAGTTTAAAAACCCAAACATTTCATTCAGAGAAGGATTACCAAAATAAATTTATGTTTCATTGCATATTTACCAAAAATTTAATAAATTTACAATAGATTAGCCAATTGGGTACAATTAGTAATTCTTGTGATGACTCAGTCTAGAAGAAATTATATTCTATTTGAGTGTAATGCTTACAGACCATTACAGATGCATTGATATTGACTTATAAGCATGTTTTGTCTCAGAGGAATACAATAAAGTGAACAGTGAAAGAACATCAAATATGAAAATGTGCTGTATTTGCACAAGTCCCTATGGACATAATGAGATGAAAACATGCTTTTAAAAAATAAGCTAAATGTTTTTAATTGTTAAAAAAGATACCTTCATATATTTCTTTTTTTTTCAAATAAATCATGCAAGCAGAAAGAATTGAGATTGATCTCCATAGTTTTCATGAGAAAGTGATAAGGCACTGTAAGGCACAGTAGCATGTGCTTAGAGGTGGAGATGGTGGAGATGATAATTCCTGGGGAAGCCAGCTTAATCATCTTGGTGAGTAAAAATCCAGTGAGAGATCCTGTTTCTGAAATTTGTTTTTAAATGATAGGAGGTGCTCTAGAGGAATGGTGCTTGAGGTTGTTCTCTGGCCTCCACCACACACGTGTTTGCATGTGATTCCACTCAGATACACACACAAACACACACACAATATACATATACATATACATATACATATACATATACATATACATATACATATACATATACATATACATATACAT
>NW_021604782.1:11577632-11595375 GCF_004785775.1 Grammomys surdaster | reverse complement strand
ATGGTTGGAATCTATGCAGTTTTTCTGGAAAATACAACAGAGAGTTGCCCAGTTTCAAAAGAGATTCTTCTTTGATCATTTCCTGAATCATTCCAGATAGATTGCTGAGTAGCTATAAAGACAAAAAATGGTGGAAGGCAAAAAGAAAAAGAAACAAAACTATCATCTATCTAGCATTCCTCCAGTTTTAAGGAGGATTTACTTATGTGTTTCTTCATTCTGCAACCCTTTTCTGACCACTAGCCCCATGTTAAGTTCTAGGCTAGGAATGGAAGCTACCAAGACCAAGAAAGCATAGGCCCTACCTTAGAGTTCTGCTCATAGGTTATTAAAAATAAAAAAATAAAACTCATGAAGAAATGACTAAGATATCCTGAAGTAAGCACTATATTAGAAAACTCTATTAATGTGCCAGCAATAAGAGAGAATGGTGATCAGTTCACTTCAGCAGGGAAGCAAGAAAGTCAGTAATGCATTCTAGCATAGAGACATATATGATTTGAGATTTTTATAAATAAAAGGTCCAGCATGGATCAAGAAGACAATAGAATCAGCACAAAGTAAGTAGAAGCAAGAATGACAGCTAAGGAAACAAGGTGACCATAGATTGCAAAGGATCTTGAAAGTTGTCTTCCTCTTTTAAAGCTATTACTAAGTACCAGAGGCTGGATGACTTACACAGCAGAAATTAGTTTTTCAGCATTATGGAAGCTTAGAAATCCAAGACCAAGGCATCAGTTGAATCAGTGTCTAGTGAAGGTTCATTTTCTAGTTCTTAGATTGTATCTTTTAGCTTTGTCCCCACAAGGAACACAAGGGAAGAGGCAGCTCCCTTGAGCCTCTTTTATGAGAGTTACTAATTCTGTCTATGAAGCCTCAGGTCTCATGTGCTAATCAACTCTCAAAGAATGAAACTCCCAAAACCATCACACGGGCAATGATTTTCAAGTCTGGAATACAGATAGACATTTGGTTTATAGCAAAACTTTTGCCCAGGCATTTCAAATTTGAATTTGACTTTTTGAGAAAAACGAAGAAGTAAAGCAAGGTAAGAACCTTAAGATGATAGTTAATGAATTAGTGAGACTAAAGACATGACTTAAAAACATAGCTCAGCCTTAGTTATAAATGAATTAACCTCTTCAGAAGAATAAGGCTATGAATCCACAAAGTACAAAACATCCATGAAGACCATATAATTGAAAGAGGAAGAAATTAATTAAAATAGGCACAAAATATTCACTTTTAATCAATATTTTTCAGATATCTGCTCCTTTTCAAAAAGTTCATACAATTTGTGCTTTCCAAGCTATTTGTCAAGTAAGAATTAAAATTCCTAACGTTTTTAGATACCAAAGCATAGATGGCTTGAGTAGTTCACCTAAGTTCATAAAATAGCCTGAAGAAAATTTAATAATTGATTGACCCAAGCCTTCCAGACTGCATGTTTTTAGCCAAAATTCTGTCTCTCTGTAGCTAGTGCGATTACTATCATCCTTCTTGTACTGCAAGAACTAAACCAAATCAGATCAAATCAAAAGAGTGGGTAGACAGCCTCTAGGCATGAACCTTGTCTACATGTGTCTCAATCTCAAGTAAAAGTAAACTATGTATAGGAGCACACAAGTCACATCTAAAGAAGAATGGAGTGCCAACATGGTCTTTCTCTGTAGCCAGGCCCACAGAGGAGCCCTTGAGCCATTGCTATCCCTATTCCTGAGCTAAGACTACTGGAGTATCCTTCACTTTTTCGTTCTATCTGCCATTCATATTAATGAATGGCATCACAATTATAACCTCACTAAGAACATCCTCAAAACTTCTACCCTGCCACAAGCCAGCATTCTCTCTTACATGAGAGACTACAGTGGCCCTTATCAGTGTCCTTGATTCTGAGCTCACCATTACTTTTCATTCTGTTCCACTGCATGAACTGCAGGTCTAATGATTTTTCTAAAACATGAAGCTACCTTTGTTCATGATGCTGACACCTTGAAATGGTATCTTAATATATTCCTATCAAAGAGTTCGTGATTTTTCTATGCCACCAGGGTCGAGCAGCAGAACATGCCCAGGTAGTGTATATTATCAGTGAAAGCTCCAACATTCCTCTATAATCCAAGGCCATAACTCCAACACAAAATGTTCTCAGCTCTAGGCTTGTTAATGGTAAAACCTTGGACTTCAGACACTATTTGCTTTCTTCTCTTTGATACTAAATTATGTTTAAGTTTGTTCTTCTCTAACAATATTTTCTCACATTTAAGCCACCACTGGTTCCTACACACTCCATTTGCTTTGTCATAATACTTATCACCTTGGTTTACAACTGTCATGGTTTACAACTCTCTTCTGAGCCATTGACACCATGGTTCATCTAAGTCCTTCTTTTCTGAGCACAATGTTCAACACATAGCACGTAATAGGAAGGTGTGCATTAAGTAAATATATAAATCTCATTAGTGTTGAGTGACTATTATGTACTTCTCTAAAAGAGACAAAATTTGTTTGGAGGATGGTAAAAACAAAAGTTCAATGTATTTAACCACTAGGTCCACCCAGTTTCCCTTCCCTGGAAAACTGATAAACATGGCTTCACCACACCACACCAGTGGGATCACATTCCTTTCAGCAGAAAAATCAATGCCTCTAAGTCTTAAGGACTAACAAATTCTCCCTGGCAATTTTAAACATCTGAGCAGGCATCCTAACCATAGATGAAAAAATTGAATTTTTTCATACTCACCTTTCCAAAATGAAGGACTTCTTTCTAAACTGTGGAAGGAAGAGCTTAGATAGTACTTCCTTTGAGAGGAATTCTTCCAATAGTGTAGACAAAAGACTACAGAATGGAAACCATTCTCATTTTTCCCTCTGTCCTCCAAAGCATGTACACATACACACACAAACACACACACACACACACAGACACACACACACACAGACACACACACACACACAAACACACACACACACACAAACACGAGCGCACGCACACGCGGGGGTCCCTGTGGCTAAAACACAGAGAAGGGCGGCAAAAGACACACAAAGTCCGGGGTCCCAAGGCTTTATTGTTCATGGCAAATGTAAATGGTCTGGGTGCACCCCCACCCCCCATTTATGTCAAGACAGGTCTGACTTAAATAGGGGAGGGGGAAGAGAGGAGAGTCACTTAATTAGCTATGCCCTCTAGCCTTTAGGTAACTCATTAATATGGAGATCTCTTGAGGCTGATGCCTGTAGTCACCCCCTCTACCTGTAGCCCTACAGTGACTGCAAGGCACAGATCAAATGGAGATTATAGACTGTGTGTAGGGAACCTGGATTCTGGGGGTGTGGCCAAATACCTGCCATTTCCCCATTGGGGTCGGGGTTCAAGGCCCATGCTCAGCCAAGAACCAAGATATCTTTTCATGGCCTGACACACACACACACACACACACACACACACACACACACACACACTCGGGGGTGGGAGGGGTTGAATAGTTGAATTTACACATGGAAGGGCTGTGTTTCATAAGCTGTGTCATCAAGAAAAACTCCATCATGTTCTCTAAAGGTCAAGAGAGAAGAGGAATGAAGGAAGATGAAATAGCCCAGATGCCCAAGATGTGCCCACACAATGACACACAGCTGCTTGGAAGCAATGTTTTCCAAATATAATCCAGGAATAATCTATGATATCAGTAAAATTCTATCATAGTGATACACAGAACAGTTCACAATCCTTATCTGGGGGTACGTGCTGAGAACAAGAACCTGGTATATTTAAATCTCTAATTCCTAGGATACAGCATTGCTAAATTTCTCTAGTACATTTTTCTATTATAAAACAGAACTCGGATGGACATTGTACTACTTGAGCCACAAAAAAAGGAAGCAAAAGATTTCAGTGAAACTTACCCTATTCCTACTGTAACTGGGAAGCTGGTAGAACGTAAGACAAGATAAAGACATATTTTTTTTTAGTCCTCCATGTGCTTAAAATCTACAATCTGCCACTGACCCATTTTAAATATGGGGCCATTAACATCTGTTCATAGTCTTCTAAAGAAGATTCTGTGAAATCCAACATATAAAACAATGATCTCAGTACCTGACACATAAAAACTTGGAATAAATGTTTTTCTCCTCATTTTTATAAATACATGAGAGGATGCATATGGAAGCTAGTATATAGGGTCCAGGCAAAGTGGGGTAATCAAGGAGTAGAACTACAAATAAAGTATGTGGAGTTGAAGATTGAGGAATGATTTAAAGAGCAGGTGATGCTTGGGTTGCACACCGGAAGGTGAGGTTGCACTTTAGACAGCATGAGAAGGCGTTCTTCCCAGAATTGTAAACTACTAAAGCGCATCACTGGAGTGTGGAAAGAAGCACTTCCTGGCTCCACTCACTGTTATTGTGTCATTTGTTAACATTATCAAATCTCTTCCATGTGGCTCTGCTTCCTAGCCAAAAATAGATCACAAAGGAGCAACTGCCGTTCTAGTGTCCACTGCATCATTCTCCTGTCCCTTGCTCTCTTCCACAGAAACTAACAGCTAGAGGGTACCAAGCCTTCAAAGAATGACAATGCCACAATTCAAACTTCTCTGCAAGTTAGAGACAGCCATCAGTCTCCTTGGAGATAGAAGAAGGAAAGACATAATTGTATTGGAGAGTCCTTGGCAAATGAGAGAATGGCAGAGAAGTTTTCACTATCCATTTGGCATTCATCATAGCTGCTGAAGATTAGAATTGGTAGCAGAGATTGTATGTAGAGTACAACTTTGAGAAACAGATGCTAGTGGAATTCCTTCACATACTGGCAAAAGATGTCACTGATGACGCCAAAATCACTACAAAAGAGCAACAATTTCTCATCAGGCCCAACTATGGGCAGTTACACAAAGCAATGCTCTCTGAAAATGTCCCAAAATGACATTGTCATTTGGGGAAGGTTCAAAATGCCTCATGAGTGCAAGTTACTGCCTATGAAATCTCAGAAGGTCCTGTGTCATCTGAGTTCTGAACACAGCTCCTGATTTTCTCCCATACCTGTCTGTCTATGGACAATCTAGAATGCCCTCCAGAGCATCCTTCCCAAACTGCTTTGCTTTGAGCATTTCTGAAACTTCTACAGAGGTAAACTAGATAATCCTTGTCACAGCTGATGGTCAGTTTGGATGACCTTTACCTTCTTTCTCCTTTGGCTCTAGGACTTCTTCTGGATTATTAGAGACCTACCCTATTTTACATGCTTAATCAAGATTCTGAAGAGTAGTTACAACTAGTATAGGTCCCTAGTACCTAGCTTTATAACCACAAAAAAAAGTGACAGCCTAAGGTAGGTAATCAGGCAGGCATGTACGATACTTAGGTGCCATGGGACACCTTTGAAACTAACTTATATTTGCTACAGTTAGATACCAAGAGAACTCACTGAGGGGTAGTGGCATCCCTACAGCTGGGAACTCATGAATTACTCATGCTTTCTACAGATTAGTTCCCTCCTCCGTAGAAAAAAAAGGAAACCACCTTGTAAGAGACATCTTACAGAGTGTTTAAAACTAGATGGAAGGGAGTGAGACTAAAGATGGAAAGCTAGCTTTTCTACTGGGAGCTATCCCTCCTTAATTAAGCCCATTTCTCTGGACCTCCATGATGTCAACTCTGAAATTATAGCCATCTACAGCTGCTGCTTGTGGGTTACAGAAGAGATGTAATACTAGATGTATTATAGCTGCTCAAAATTTGAAGATCCAGTGTTAGTCTGCACTAACCACAGAAAGCTAAATTTCTGTTGTCCCTTCTAAATTTATATCTGAAAACATCATCTCCAGTGTGCTAGCAGAATGTGGGGCATATGAGTGGTGATTAGGTCATTAGTACAGGTAGGTCTCTTGTGAATGGGATTGGGACCCTTATCATTGAAGTCTCAAGTACTGTATTTGCTCCTTTGACCACTGTGAAAGCAAGTGAAGAGGTGACTGTGTGTGAACCAGGAAGTGGGGTGACAGGGGGCAGGGGGGTCCTCATCAGACCTTCTATCAGTGTTTAGATCTTGCACCCTGTGACCTCCAAAAGTTTAAAAAGAACATCTCTCTTTTCCAAAAGCTACCAAGTCCCTGGTATTCTCTTATAGCAAATAGCATTAAGACACATATCCCATATGACTCCATGGAGATTTCTATCATTTGTATATTTCATTTAGAAAGATAATGAATCCTTATTACCTCTATGGATAAGAACAAAGAAGCATGAACCCCAGGCTCTGTTCTTAACACAGGATCTGGGCATCCTTTTTGCTATGTGTATTTCTCAGCCTCTTCCCTTAGGATGGAAAACTACAAACAAGCCTTGCCCAGTTGCCAATCCACATTCTGGAAGGTAAAGCCAACCCAGATCACATCAGTCAACTTTAGTCACTCAGCACCAGAGCCATTGGCCCTGTAACCGGATCTGGCTGTAGGGAGAGTGACTAAGTGAAACTCCATCTGCTATGAGGTTTCCCTGGGCTCCCAGGAGGGACCTGAGCAGGATATGAGGAGGCGGTGGTGGTGAGGTGAGGGGTCTGCACGGAAATGGCAAGATCTTTGGACAGAGAGTGTCTCGCCACAGCAGGCGTGGGTCTCCCCAGCATGACATCATCCTGGCACTCAGTCATGCTCTAATCTCCGTACGCTGCTCCTTTCACGGAAGCAGAGAACTGAAAGTGTGCCTGTGTACACGTGGATATGTGGGTCATTAGTGAGGGTGTTCATCAAGACATGCATGCTGTACCTGGAAGTGCACATGTATGTTGTGACAGAGAGTAGAGGCCAGGGTTTCGGGATCTTGGCACAGCTGGGAAAGTGAGGCTGTTCTGTTTATTGTAGGTAGACAATAGCAACTCTGATCAATCAATTCTAATTGGTAGTGGCATCTCTGTTCACTCCTACCTGTTACAGCTTAAAACATTTCCAGTTAACTCTGAATTCTGCTTGTGAGGGGGATAAAAATCATAGAATAGAATCTGGGGATTCTATTAGATCAGAACACCTTCCTATTAAAGATCAGAGGAAAACCTGAGAACACAGAGTAGAATACAATGAGTCTACAATTCCTTACATTGTTTTAGACATGAACAAAAAGCTGAGCAGGGGTAGGGTAGACAATGTAGTTTCTGGAATCTCAACCTTGGGGAAACTAAAGCAAGAAAAGTACCATAATGCTTGAGGTCCCCCTGGTTTATATAGCAAGTTCCTGGCTCGTCTATAATGCACACAGTAAGACATTGCTGAGTGACTTTGATTTGAGGATCAAATGGCATTTGCTAAAGAAGACGAAATCCAGAAGGAATCGGGACAGAACTCCTCAGCACGTCCTGTCCTCAGCCCACAAAAGGAGGAGCTGCGCGTTTATCTCCACTTCATACATGAAGACTGGGGCTCAGCTGGTGGAAATTCCTGCCCAGGATAGACAGCTAATAAGTCCCTGAGCTTTGAGTTGGATCCCAATCTTGGATCTGTGGAGATAGCTTTTCAAGTAAGACAGTTTGTTCTACATGTATGAGAACCTGAGTTCAAATCCCCAGGTACCCACATAAAATGTTGGGCATAGCTACAAGCACCTTCCACCCCAGTATGGTGAGTGGCAGAGATGGTCTTGCTGACCACCAACATAGCTCCAGGTTCAATGAGAACCTGCTTCAAGAGAATGAGGTAGGGTGTTGATAGAGCAGGCCATCCAGTGTCCTCCTCTGGCCTATGTATGTGCATGCAAGTACATACACATACACACACACACCACAAATAAACAAGATAATAAATACAAATAAACATGAAACTTTATCTTCATGATGTAAGTGGCAGAATTCTGAGCCACAGGGTTCTCTAAGACTTTTACTTTGGTGCCTATAACCAATGCTATAAAATTAGCAAAGCTTATCTAACTAAGTATTTTCTCAAGAACTTTTGCATTTAATATCATTTTCAACTGAAGTACATGGGCTTCAGTATGCAAAACAGGCTTTCTAAGCTCTCATCCAGACAGCATAAACCCACACTTATGAATCAACATGAGATAGCACAAAATTAACCCCTGAGTGAGTGACACATTGGAAGGATAAAAGAGCACGTTTTAAAGCACGTGTTTCTAATAATTTAAGCTTCCCATGCATGGAGGTTGGAGGAGAGCTGCGCACCATAAAATTCAGCACACAGAGTTTTGAGCTTGACATTATAGACTTGGCTTTGGACAACCCTGGGTTCTAATCCCCAGTCTACCACTCTTCCTGTTGTATAACCTGAAAAGGCAATTTATCGTAGGGAGCCTCAGTTAACTCCTCAGCAAACTGTAGATTGAAACCTCCACTTCTTAGGGTTGATTGGAATAACTAAAACCAGATCCTGAGAATTAACATGAAGTACTCCATACTGTCTTGGCTTTTTCTCTTAGATACTTTCCTCACAGCTGTGAACTAATGCTTAACCAAAAGCAACCTCAAAAAAAGGTATATTGTGGCTTACAGTTCTATAAATGCAGCCCATTATGGCAGAGAAGGCATGTCAGCAGGAGAAAGATGTTGCTGACCACATTGTGTGTGTGTAGTCAGGAAGCAGACAACACACAGAAAGTGGAGCCAAGCAAAAGATTTCAGGGTCCATCACCAGTGACCCACCTCTTCCAACTAGACCTTACTTCAAGGCCCAACACCAACTGCGGATCAAGAAAGTGTTCAAACATGTGAGCCCGTGTGAAATATCCTACATTCAAGTAGCAAGCACTCCTCAAATTACATTCATCATTCTGCAACTACATATGTGCTTACATATATATTTGTATGCACTTGTGTGTGTGCTTGTGTGTGTGTGTGTGTGTGTGTGCTTCTATATCTATGTATTTCACAGTCATGTCATTTCTGAGTCTGAAAGGTTGATGAATGAGAGACCCTATCCCTTTTAATGTTCCAAGTCTTTTGTGGTTCCTGACTCAGCTAAAGCATGCTCAGTGAATATAAAGGAAGTATTTGAACACACTCTTCCCACATTCTTACCTAATATAGTGAACTTCCAGATAGAAAACCATTTAAGCAAAGAAAAAAATTAGATTCTCTGTTGCTCTTTGCTCCTCTCTGCCTCTAAAGATTATTTTTGCTACAGCACCTATCACATTGTTTTATAATCACTATTTCTATGGTAATAAACTCCTTCTTAGCTAAATGGCTTACTTGTCAATCTCTATAATTTGATTTTATTACATGTACTCAGGGTATGATACATGTCTGACTCTAATAAGTGTTTGGAGAATTAAAAACATTGATGCCTTAAGGGGCACCTGTCCACTAAGTTAGATCTCAGACAAAATTATCCTTCTCATAACTCATGACTATAAATTCTAACTGCTACCAACTTTACCTGTACCACTTCTAACAAACAGGAACCAATGGGAGGAAATGGAGTTATTTATGTTATCCCTGAAAAAAGCCACAAATAATAAATAATTCTCTATTAAATTAAATTGGATGCTTTTAAAAAAGAACTATAAGCCATATTTCCATATCCAACTAGTACCCGAAGACTTATCATTCTAGATCTCATACATACAACAAGTATCTACAGGGTGATTGTTAAGAGTTGTGAGATGTTCAAGATTCTACTTAAAGATTCCTGGGTCTTTGGAGATTTAAAGAATGGAGCTAGAAAGATGGTTTTGTGGTTAAAACCAGTGGCTAATCTTCAAGAGGACCCACACCATGGCTCACAACCATCTATAAGTCCAGGCTTACAATATCCAATGATCTTTTCTGACTGATGCCCTAGACATGCATGTGATACACATATATACAAGGAGACAAAGCATCCATATACATTAAATGAATTTTTAAAGAATGATTTTTTTTGAAGGGGGAATATAAGAGCAATATTCTTATGTACCAAAATGAAATCCTAGCTGTTCAAATTGAATTACTTGGGGCAGATAGTAGTAGTGAAGTCCTCAAGAGTCTCCATGACAAATACCTTTTCCACTGGTCTCAGCACCATTGGTGAAGGGAAACTCTGATACACAAAGGAAATGGTCAGTAAATTAAGTCCAGAATAGAATGCTTAGGGGCTGGAAAGTTTGGTACACCTGTGGACATCATCTCCCCACCAACAGGAACATCTCTAAAAACAGGAAGAGCTACTACTTCATCTGTCATTGTTCTTCACAGGAAAAAAAGAGGGAAGCTAGCTATTGTTATCACCAGTCTAGCTATAGTTAGGAATGTTCTGCATGTATCCCTGTCCTGGATTCATTCCAACACTAAGGACAAGAAGGATCTAGTTTCTTTGCTTCTCTCATTGTGCCCTTTTTCTGAGTTTCCTCCTAAGTGATGCATAGTGAATTCACTTTCACTTGTGTTGTAAATTGTTCCTCTTTCCTCATGGTTTATTTGGGAACCCAAGAATCTTAGATGGTCTAAGACATTTGAGATTTATTTGCTGCCTTCTTCTTCCCTTGCCATGTTAAGAATCCTCATTGTCTTGGCCTTTCAAATCTAAAATCAAGCAGTTCTGCTCCCTCTATACCCAATTCTGTTGCTAGGAGTTCAGCAAGGCCTGGGAATCTCAGGATGCATTTCACACTGAAAAAGAATAAGAAAATGTCCTCATCTATCATGGTACTATATTCCAAGAAGAAGCTTATATCTAATATGAGCTAGCTGATATTTGTCATGATCATCATCTCTCTATTTGCTAAATCAGCATTATTCAAATTTGGAACTAGTGACATTTTTCACCCGATAGTTCTTTTTTATGAGATATCATCTTGTACATTACAAACTTTTAGCAGAGTCCCTGGCTTTTGTCCACTTGATGCTAATAGTAACTCAAAATTGTGGCAGCTAAAATATCCATAGGCATCACAAACATCACTGAGGATCAAACTTACTCCTTGATGAGAAATGTCCTGGAAGATAACAATCATAAAAGAAAAAGAGATTGTGTCTGTCCTGCCTGCAGCTGTGTTCTCAACATTTACTACCAGTCTCTGTGTATAGACTGAACAAGCAAGTAAGTGAAAGAAAGAATCAGAGAAAGAATTACCGTGTCCTCTCCCCACTTGTGTGTGCGTGTGTGGTATAACTAATAAAATGAGAACATATATAATATTTACGAAGCCATAAGAAATAGAACCCAACCAAAACTAATAGAATCTTATGTCCTAGTCACACCTCTGACACCAGCTATGGCTATTATTTTTGCTCAAGTAACTTCTCTTCCTCAGGCGTCCATTTAAAATAATAACAATGTTTATCAATGAATTTGCTATGAAGGTTAAATTAGTTTTTTATAAATAAAGTTCTAAAGATAAAACCAACATTTAACAAATGAAAAATAAAAACAGAGTATTAAAAACGATAAAGAAGGGGCTGGGGAGATGGCTCAGCGGTTAAAAGCACTGACTGCTCTTCCAGAGGTCCTGAGTTCAATACACAGCACACATAGTGGCTCATAACCATCTATAATGAGATCTGATGTCCTCTTCTGGTGTGTCTGAAGACAGCTACAGTGTACTCATATACATAAAATACAGGAATAAATCTTTATCCAAAAAATGAAAGAAAGAGATGATAAAGAAAAACTACTTTTCCCTGTGAAAGTCCCATTCTTAAGCCACTATCCTTACACATTTCCTAGTGCTGGGTCCAAGGACACAACACTTCCTTCCTCTTGCTCCAAGCTCATTGCCCTGGCTTCCTATGGTCTATGTCTATCCTTTAATATTCATATCATCTTTTAGAATCTCCTTGATTCGTGTGGTATTAGTAGCATTATAATAAGACAAGCCTGACACAGACTATTCATAAAACAAAAAGAGGTTCATCTTGCTTTATATTTCTAGAAGTTTGAGTCCAAGACTAGACAATCTCATTGGTTTGGACGTATACCCAAGGTGGATAAGATGATAGTAACGTGTGATGGAGAGGAGAGAGTGCTCCCATCTTAGGCAGGAAGTAGAGATAGAGGCCAGAGACTCCCAATTCCTGTTGAGGGCATATTCCCCAGTAACCTAGGGAAATCAGACAAGGCTCCATGCCTTAAAGATCCATAGTACCTACTAACACTGCCATACTGAGAACCAAGCCATTACTTACAGGCCATGGAAGCCTTTACCTGAACCAGACCAGCCACCTTTCTTGCTCTTCCTGTTCTCTGCAGCCAGTTTGGGCATCAGAATACAGTCAATTAGCCATGGCTATCAAAACAGTATGAGATGGGGCACCTCAATGCCCTTTCATGACTTCCATGACAAGACAGAGAGAAAAAATGTTAAAACTTAGTCAAAGTCCAAGTGTAGAATTTATCTTTGTCACAGATTTGTAAATATAGATTAGAATGTCCCATGTTTAACTGTGTTCTTATGCATCAAATATACTGTTCAAGGGCAATTTATCATGGGCTACTTATTAGATTGATGTCAATGAGATCACAACATGCAAAAGAACCAAAATACTTCTTGTTGTGTCAAAAGTGGCCATTGACTACTGACTCCAACACTTTACACCAGGCTCTCAACATATCTTGCCTAGCAATGCTTTTCTACTTATCTGATCCCCTGATGGAATGCACTTCAAAGGAAGCCCCCTTCAGTTGCTCGTACCATGCAGCTGTCTCCCTGATTCATCCTGACCTCCATCCCTGCCTTTCCACAGGGATTATCAAGGCTTTGCTGTCACTTCCTTATAAAGCATTTCCACGAAGGGAAGCTTCTATCATCTGTCTCAGTGAGTCATCTCTCTATTCTCACTTCAGAGCACTCCCATGTACTGTTATCCATAAGTCAAGTCCGATCCTGGCTTAGACAGGTGTCCTGAGGATCTGGAAAGTCTTTAAAGTCCTTGTATGGAGGGTGCTCTACACAATGGTCTCTGGAAAGCTTATTGGGTGTCTCCCTAAGCAGATCTCCAGTCCCCAGATACCACAGCCACAGCTGCCAAGATTGCTGATCTCAGTGGAAACCAGAGAGAAACAGAAGAGAAAGATCAGACCTGTGGGCTGTTTTCAGAGGTACTCAGGGAACTCAGGAGTCTGGCACTGCTCCATTCACTCCTCTCAAATCCTTTTTGATATTTACCCTGTCTACATAGAAGCAACCAGATGTGTGAGAGGAGTTTAGAAGCAATATATGAGCAGAGTTTGTATAGTTATTATGAAAATCTAGACTAGGTCCCATATGGGATGCTGAGTCAGGAAAAGCAGACGTGGATGCAGGCCTAGGCTGTTCCACAGTGGGTGGGACATGCAGACAAAGCTCTATGCCTCACTTTCTTATCTCAGGCTTGAGCATAATCATCTCTTAGCTTTTCAGTTTGACAAAGTGTACTGTGGACAAATCCTTAAAGTTATCAATGAGCAGCCATCCAGATAAAGTTGACACTTTCTGGAGTCAGGCTGCCCCTGGGTTGATAAGAAAGAAATGTGTCAGTCCAGATTTCATCTTCCTTTCTGGCCTAAATCACTCAACACCGCAAAGCTCCCACATCAACAGACCACAGCAAAAACTGTCAAGCTGAGAGTGAAGGTTTCAATTCCCAGGAAACATTTCTGTTCTTCTCTGTCCTCTGACCCACCCCATGAAATTAGCTTAAAGGAGCTGCAATAAAAGAACGTAGAAATGCCATTCCAAATTTCAAAGGAGACTAATACCATCTCTCACAGATAATCTCATATAACCAAAAACTTGAAAATAGTTAAAGCCCTGCTGTGAAGAATATAGAAATAATACCTCAGAAATACTAAGATTCATTCCTATTCATGTTTTATCGAAGTATTCCCAAAGTTAGTGACTGAGCACTAATGAAATGTATTCTCTTGCAGCTATGAATCACCAAGCATGAAGTGAGTTTAAGTAATGAACTTTAAAATGTCAACAGGACTAAAGTCTTTCTAGAATCTCCATGGAGAATCTCTCTTGACTCTTCTGGCGATCACTGGCATGACTTAGCCCGTGGCCACAATGCTCTATATTTATGTGCCCTTGCCACATCACATTCTTCTCCCATGTAGCCAATACCCATCATGATGGGACACATGTAATTGCATCCAGGGCAATCCTCAATTATCAAGATCCCTCACCCTTATATAACCACAAAATATCCTTTGTCATACAAGGTCATACTCACAGGTCTCATGAGTTAGTATTCAGATATCCACCATCTTCCATTCAGGCTCTTAGCCCATCTAATGATGCCACATACATTCAGGGCAAGACTTTTTCCCCAAGTCAATGTCCTATATATGTCTATCATCTCTGAAAGCATACTCCACAGCCATACAAAAGTGTGTAGTGGGATATTTTTCCCACAGGTTGGGAGGAGCTGAGGTAGAAGGAGTAATGAGAAAAGAGAAGAACAGGAAGAGGAGAAGGAAGAGGAAGAGCCAGGGAACAGAGCACCAGAGGGAGGGGAACATGGAAGCGGATGTGCGCCTGTTTCTAGCAGTCAAAGGTAGTTGATATATCTAGGTTGGGTATTGGGTTACACCTTTGATTGTGTGGGCATCTTGTTATTCAGCATTACCAAATATATAAAGCTTTTGGATAATCTAAGCTTTATAGTCTTATTTCTACCGTCCTGCATGGATGGCGGGATGGTCTGGGCTCAGCCCAATCTTATGGAGAGAGCATATTAGATTGGCAGAGCCATCTCCCATGCTGCCATCTCATGAGTGGAAGGGCTGGTGTCTCTGGCTGTCTGAGCCACTGGACTGAACCGGGGCAGCAGGGAGAACTGGTCACTGCTCCTGACCTCAGGCCTCGCCTAGTCAGGAACATGGCAGTGCTGCCTTTTAAAATAATTACTGCAACAAAAGTGCACTTGGAAAAACTGTTAACTCTTCCTCTCTGTACATGTTATTAACTCAGTAAAATATTTTCATTCTGTTATTACAGAAATGGAAGCAAAGTGAGGGGGCTTAAAAGGGGCTACTCAGTACTAAGAGGCAGAGATGAGAACAATCGAAGTCTGACTCACTTCAAACAGTGAGTGTATTACCAATCAGAGGTAAAGGACCAAGGGAATAAATGTATATATTATAAAACTAGAAATTTTTTTGATTAGCTTACACAAAAAATAAGATTTTTTTTTCTCCAGTGGTCACTGAAGTTGCAGAGAATCCGGGGACTGCTCAGTCCAAAAGATGGATGTCTCAACAATCTTATTCTGGTGCTGAAGGCCTAGAAGCTCCATGGAGACTTGATGGTATTGTGTTCCATGTTGACAGGACAAAGAAGTTGGGAGTTTAATAGTCTAACATCAGAGGACAATAGTGGCACATTATACATACATTTGCCCTACTTTTGGCCCATTCCAGACCCACCAACCTCACAGGTTCAGGACTGGTATTTATTCAACAGTCACCACTTACTCAGCTATTAATCCTTTCTAAAGAAATTCCCCATTGACACATAGAAAACCTCTCCCCCATTCCTCTCAAAATGACAACCCAGGCAGAGCATTAAAGTATACTTTTAATATACATTAATATACGATTAATATACAAACCCACAAAATTAATTAAAATTATATTCCTTACAGACAGATTCTTCGATGGAAATCAAAGAGCCCAGTAATCCTCATGTGGATATCTCCCTATTAAGCCACAGGCTGAGCAACTTTAACCAAATGTGTTGACTTATTCTCACTTTAGGGAAGAAGTCACTTATAACACAGAGGAGTCCCCAGATGAAAGCTGAGATCACGGCAATGTTACGTAATACAAATCCTCTAGCAGAAGGCTGGGAGGCAGTATCTTAACCTGTTCTCATTGCTATAACAAATATGAGACTGGGTAGCTTAGAAAGGGCACTTACTTTGACTTGTGATTCCATAGGCTGAAAAGTTTAAGAACCAAGAACTCCATATTTGTTTTACTTCTTGTGAGATCTTTGTAATTGTGATACTTCCAACAAAGTGGAAAGCAGGAGGCCAAGCAGCCATGGGAAAGGGAAAACTGGCTGAGTCTTCCACAGTAGATCACCTATCCCCATATAAAAAATAATAATAATCAATTTATGAAGTCTTTACCCCCATGTCTCAAACACCTGCCAACACTGTCACAGTACAATCAGATTTCAGCATGTGTTAGAGGACAGGAATGAAGAAGGCATATTCAGACCATAGCATGTAGGGAATAGGTACAGGTAAGGATGTTTTGTCAGAACAGAGGGCCAGCTTAGGGTGTTCCCAACAGTGAAGAGGGGTGATTTGTATAGATATATGAGGTTAGTCCACCAACCCCCAGGTCCTGCTGAGGATGATTCTATTTCTAACTTAGCTAAAATCGGCTGACTTTGAATGGAGGAATCATCCTACCTAGAAAACAGTGAAAGAGCAGTGATCTTGATCTCAAATCTCTGCTATTTCTGTTGCTATTGGAGGGCAGGCAAAGGGAGCTTTATTTTTCAAGGCAATTCATATTTCTCCCAGATATTAATCTTTCAGAACGACATTGAACATCCTTGCAGGAAAGTATTCATTTTTATATGTTCTCGTGTGTGTGTGTGTGTGTATGTGTGTGTGTGTATGTGTGTGTATATGTATTTGTGTGTCTGTGTGTGCGTCTGTGTATGTGTGTGTGTTGTATATGTGTAGCAAAAAAGAGGGATAATTCATGAAAGCTGTGTAAGAAAAGTGATCACTACAAATTGGTCAAGCAGTGATCTTCGTAACCTGTCTGAAAAGGAAATATGTATATTTTATTTTTTGTTTATTTATTAACCTTTCATATTTGAATGAGCACATTTCTAGAATGTAGGTTCAAGATTATCTTTTCCAAATACAAATAAGGAAAAACAAAAGGAAAAAAGAAAACCCTCAGAATAGACTAAGTCCCTGGTTTCTAATGGCCAACAGCCCCAGAACACAACAAGAGACAGCATAGACATTTGACAATGATGTTTTTTAACTTTCAGAATAATGTCAAGAAACATTAGTCATTTTTGTCACATTTTACAACCAAGGAATCTAGGAAAATGAATAATTCACCTCGAGTCCCCTTCCTAATCAAGCATAGTGGTTGCCTAAATCACAACAACTCCATAAGTGTTAACCAAGATTATCTTTTGCTATCCAAAGAAGAAGTCTAAAAAATGAAAAAAAAAACATATAGAAGAGAAAAAAATGACAAATCACACTTCTTCACATGTATCTCATCTAGCTGTGGGAAATCAAGCAAAGAACTTCGATCTATATTAATTTCAAAGCTTTGCATTCCTATGAACTGTTATAAGTCCAAAACGGTTTGACACACTTGTACTCATCACTACAACCTGGGTTCAGACCAATGGACACAACCAAAATCACCTCCCACCCATCCCTGTAGGGAATACAGAACTCCACAACTTCTGGCTTGACCGAAGCCGTGGCCAACACTGTTCTATTAAAGTCTTATTCTCTGTCTCCTCAGACTCTGACAAAACAAAAACAAAAAACAAAACAAACAAACAAACAAAAAACCTGTCTCAAAGTGTGAACAAAATAGTACAACAGATTTCAACGCCCTTCTCCCCACTGTTAATCCATACAAAGCTAAGAATGGAGTCACAATTTTATAACAACACAGCTATGCCCAAGGATGCTTCAACTGAATTTTAACAGGAAGGTGAGGGTTCAAATACATCATTCAGCATCAACATCAAGAACCCATCATAGATCACCAGTTTGCAGAGTATTTTCTCTCTCATACCTTTATGTGATCTTCATACCAACCCTGGGAGATACTAAAGATGT
>NW_021604782.1:11561753-11577532 GCF_004785775.1 Grammomys surdaster | reverse complement strand
GTGCCAGTCATTTTGTGGAAACATGAATGGACTTCCTGTGGTTTGGGCATATACAGTAGGAAAATGCTGCCTCTGAGGGGCTGTCACAGAATGGCTGAGAAAATGGACAAGGAAATCAGTGATAACATTCAGCACTGTAAGCATCAAGAAAATAATTTAAACAATGGTTTTGTGGTTCACCTACAAAATATATATGTGCTATTCTAAACAGGGATGATATGTAAAATTATTAACAAATCATTAATAAATATCAAGACATTGGCCAAAAACAGATGCTAATTATAAACAAGTCTACCAATAAACAGACATCAAGACACAATGCTTGCCATAGGTGTCTGTGGTCTAGTAGAGCAAGGAGTCAAAGAAACAACTACACGTGTAATGTGCCAACAAAGAAAAACGGTAGTGTAAATGAGTACAGAGGAGGAGCCCTCCTGCCTGGGGGCAAGAGCTCTGGAAATATTCTCAGAAGAAACACTAAAAAATAAAACTTGAAAATATAATTTATCATAAGGTCAAACATGGCTTCTCCTAGCAAACTGGATGGACAAAGGTGCTCAAGCTTCTAAATAATTTAAGTTTTACCTTAAAATATTTGAGCTTCTAATGTCCTTAGCAAATGCCCATTTGATACCAAGACATAGAGAGCTAGATGATACAAAGAACATTCCCAAAGTCCACAGTCAATAAAACACCCCTCAAACTAGAACTCGATACCAAACTAAGCTCTTTTTATGCTGTTCCAATCACACAACTGACTTCTTGGTTACTTGTGTAACTGACCTACCCTTTTCTTTCAGCCAAGCTCCCATCTGTCTTGCTTCTCATTCAGAAACATCTCTGAGGGGTTGGGAATTTTGATTTTTCTGATAATTGGATGGTGGTTTCCTTTGTTGTGTGGGAGAGTGAGAAGAGGTGAAACAGAAACCAATGAAGATGATGTGTAGACAAGATGGGGAAGGTTGATGCTAAGCACTGATTTAATTGAATGACTGACAGTCTGCGTTGTATCTAAGGTCTTTCCAATTGTTTGAGAAGACTTCTGGTCACGGTAAAGTTTCATGAGACTTTGAGATGAGTTTTAGCATACTAAATCACCATACTCAGACTCCATAACCATTCAGTATAATCCACTTGAGTCTAGAATATGGACAAGGCTAGGGGCAGTAGAGAACATTATCAGAGTTGGAAGCCAGAGATCCTTAGAGAAGGTGATCACTTGACTTCCTCAAGTAAGCCAGTCATGACCAATAGTCTACTCCCTGTCTAGTCCGTCTGGGAAAAAATGTAATAGACCATTAATAAAATGAGAGTGATCTCACCTGGGGCAATCCTCCATACTCCCTTTGGCCTCCAACTACAGCCTCCACCAGCAACTCATGAATGAGAAGGGCAAGCAACAACAAAGTCAGTCCTTGGCAGGAACTGATGTGCAGAGGTGGTGTTTACAAGTCTTCTTTTTACCCTCTCACATGGAAAAAAAAATTCTCACAATACTGAAAAGGATATATCCATGCAAGATCAGATGCCAAAAGGTATGATGTCCTTGCCAAGTGAGAAGATTAGTGGCTCTTAATTTCCATAAGCATCCTCTGCCTTAATGCCTGGTAGATTTTGGAGGTTCTGTTCTGACTAAAATGACCATGGGCAGCAACCATAATGGCCTATGGCTAGTCATTTCCCCTTGCTGAATCCCCTTTCTTCATATGTGCAACAAATGTATTCATTATAATCCAGTACTTCCTTTTGTTCTGTGGATAGAAAGAGGAAAAGGCTAATTATAAAACACGGTATGTCAAATATTCATATGTCCCTCCATCACATCATACATTCACCAACTACTTTATCAGCTTCCCTAGTGTCTCCTTATTAGACACAGGGAGAAACAGCCCTGGTCACAGACCCACAGAAAGCCTAGGGTCTAGGAGGCAATATTGGGAATACACATGTAGAACTACACAGGGTGAAAATGATGCCTATGCTCACAGAGGTGAGCTATGTTTGTGAAAGCTTTTTTGTTGTTACTTATATTTTGTCTGTTTTCAGAGTGGTCAGTCATTGTTTTTTGTCATCTTGACATAAACCTACACATATTTAAGAGGAAAGAATCTTAACTGAGAAAATGCCTCCATGAGATTGGTCTGTAGACAAATCTTTGAGATATTCTTTTAATGATTGATGTGGAAGGACCCATACCACCGGAGGCAATGCCACTCCTGTGCACTGGTTGCTAGATAAAAGCAGGCTGCTGCCTGTGGATCCCGATCCCTTAACTGAGCTGCTTTGTCTGGCCTCAGTGGGAGAGGATGCACCTAGTCTTGCAGTGACTTGATGTGCCAGGGTGGGTAGATATGGGAGGGAGAAGGGAATCCCCCTTCTCAGAGGAGAAGAGGAGGGGGATAGAGGAAGGAGCTGTGTAGGTGGTACACTAGGAGGAGACAGGGACTGCTAGAGGGAGGTAAAGTGAATAAAGAAAGAAATTAAGGGTAAAAAAAAGAAAACAGGCTACTAGGCACTGATCAAGACTAGGAGCCTTTCCTGACTGTAGAAGATGCCTAGTTCACTCTCTTTATGCCCCATTACTAGGGGACTTCATTAGGGTCATACTCACAGGTTCCAGGGAGTTTCCACTGTACTAGGTTTCAACATCACCACCATAATTCTAGTCATCTCTTCCAATACTCTCCCTCCATCCCTTCTATCCACTCCATCCCCAGCCTGATCTCTCCTATTCCCATCTGGACCCATTCCCAGTCCACCTGCAGAATCTATTTTATTTCTTCTTCCCAGGGAGATTCATGTGTCTCCGCTTGAGCTACTCTTGTTACTTAGCCTCCCTGGGTCTGAGGATTGTGGCATGATTATTCTTTCTTTAAGAGCTAATGTCAACTTATAAGTAAATACATACCATGTTTTCCTTTCTGGGTTTGGGTTGCCCCACTCAGGATGATATTCTCTATTTCCATCCATTTGCCAGCAAATTTTATAATGTCATTGCTTTTTACAATATACCACATTTTTTTTTATCCATTCTTGGGTTGAGGGACATATCAGAGGGGCATCATTCAGCAACTGATGGGAGCAGATACAGAGACCCACAGCCAAATGCTAGGCAGAGCCAGAGGAACCCAGCAGGACAGAGAGGAAGGGTTGTAGGAACCATAGGGGTAGAGGATACCACAAGAACAGAATCAACTATGCAGGATTCACAGGGGCTCAAAGGAACCGAAGCAACAAGCACAGACCCTGAACAAGTCTGCATATGCCTTATGGTTGAGTAGCTTGGTGTTCTTGTTGGACACCCAACAGTGGGAGTTGAAGGTGTCTCTGACTTGTTTGCCTGCACTTGGGACCCTTTTCCAACCTCTAGGTTGCCTTATCAAGCCTTGATATGAGGGTTTGTGCCTTAAGGCTTACTGTAATTTATTAGGCCATGTTTGGTGGATATCCCTAGGAGGCCTGCTCTTTTATATGAAAGGAAACAGAGGAGTGGATCCAGGAAAGATAGGAGGTGGGGGGAGGGACTGGGAGGAGTGGAGGGAGGGAAAATAAATAAGGGAAGAATAAGAATGAAATAAAAAAGCAGACTGAGCAAGCAATGGAAAATAAACCAGTAAACAGTGTTCATCATTACCTCTGCTTCAAGTCCTACCTCCAGGTTCCTACCTTGAATTCCTGCCTTGACTTTCCTCAGTGATAAGAGTGTGACCTGAGAGTTGTAAAATGAAATCAACCCCTTTATTCCTTTTAGCCATGGTGTTTTATTAAAGCAAGTGGGAAGTAACTAAGACAGAGAAGGTCTTACTACACGGTCCAAACTGACCTGGAACTTGCTATATAGATGAGCTTCTAACTCACAGAGGTTGCATGCATCCGCCTCCAGAGTGCTGGGTAAAAGGGATGAGATACCACACCTGGCTTGGAAGCATTTTTAATTAAATAAATCTATACAGGAAACTTCCAAGTGAAGTTGAATCAGAACCAGATGGCAAATAGTTGTGAGAGGTGGAAATGGGGGGATTAAGTAAATTTCAGCACAAGTAGAGATTTATGTCTTGAAGAGAAAATGATCTACACAGACCCATTTACATAGAACAGAAGCTCCAAAAGGAATTTGATGGCCATTAGATGATCATGAAAAGCTACTGCATAGCAAATAGATATTTTAGTTACCCAAGGGAGCAAACAACCTATAACAAGGGAGAAAATCCTCACTGACTATTTATTTTATAGGAATTAATATCAACAATGTATAAAAATCTTTTTAAAAATCCAAAAAAAATCCAAATTCAATCATATATGGGCAAAAGAGCTAAACAGACAGTTCCCAAAAGAATAAATAACTAGCAATAAATTCATAGGTACTGCTTAGCCTACTTCTCCATCAGGGAAACAAACATCCAAACTGCTTAAAGGATCCATCTGATGCCAGTCAGAATGACTGTCCTCAAAACAAAACCCAACACTTATTGGCAAGGGTGTCTTATGCTGCTAATGGGAATGTGAATCCAACTCATCCAATAACAATGAAAACCTGAGTTGGGAAAGTTCAATAGATTGAAACTATGGCAGACATATGATCCATGTGGTATTTAGTCTAAAATATCGGAGTCAGCTTACTGTGGCGATTCTGGAATAGCCACATTGATTATGGAACCATTCACAATCCGTCTACGTGTCATCAACAGAGGATGAGGAGGAGAAAGCAGCAGTTACACCCAGAAGAGTCTTATTCAGCTATAAAGAAAAATACAGCTATACTATTTACAGAAAAGTGGAACTGGAAATCACCATGCTAAGTGAAATCAGCTAAACCCATTCAGGAAAACAAACACTGGACGTCTCTCTTGTATGCACAAATTAGGAGAGAGAAACTAGTAACCAGAGACTGTCAGAGATATGGAGGGCAAGGGTAGGAAAGGCATTAGAAGACTGAATCTCAAAGTATATGATGTGCACTATGGAAATAGCATAACAAACACTTTACTCAGTATAATTACTATATGCAAAAATATAAATAGTCTAGGGGGACAGAACAAGATCTAGTCTGAGCAGTTTTCCTCACTGTAAGGCCAAGGTATAGCTAGAATTATGACGTTTTGAAGCACTTCTGGAGAAAACTTCTTTTGCTGGTAGTGAAAGGGTCTCTTGTTCTTGTTTGTTCTTGGGGATTTTATTTGTTTGGTTCTGTTTGTCTTTGAGAAAAAGTTTCAGTCTACAGCCCAAGCTGGCTTCAGACTCATAGTGATGAACCTCTCAAATGCCAGGATTACTAAGGAATGAGCCTCTATAACCTGCTGAACATTCATTTTACAAGTAAATTGCAGTAAAGCAGAGACTGAACCACCAGCCAAGGGAATAGCATGGGCTAGACCTAGGCCCCTCACACATATGTAACAGATGTGCAGCTTGGTCTTCATGTGCACCCCCTCCCCACAACTGGAGCAGGGGTTGTCCCTGAATCTGTTTCTTGTCTGTTGGTCCCATTCCTCTAGCTGGGCCACCTTGTCTGGCCTCAGTGGGAGAAAATTCACCTGCAGAGACTTCATGTGCCAGGTGGAGTGACACCCAGGGCCTGTCCCCCTTCCCAGAGGACTGGGATGGAAAAATGAGGGGAGGAGCTGTGGGAGGGAGACTGGGAGAAGAGGGGGCCTGGATATTAAAATGTGAAGTGAATAAATAAATTAATGGAAAAAAAGATATGTTTCAGGTGTCGTGTGACACACTTCTGTGATGGCTGATGGTTATATTCTTATGTGTCAGGATCACTGGCTGTTTCTGTCCTCAGGACCTCCCATTTGACATTGCTTTCTAGTAGTAGGTTAAGCAGTTTGTGGTAGCCATGAATTCATGATTGACTATAGAACACTAAGAATTGCTGAGGACCAGGAATCTCAGGTCAGGGACATTCTTAGAAGAATTAATCACATAGGATTTTAGCAGACTCTCTCAACTTATTTAAATATCTTGTTCAGATATGTGTAATTAGTTACAAATAAATTGATTATGCATTGTGTATAAACATAGCTTGTAGGACACAGGAGTAAATACATGTCTAACACTCTATTTGCTAACTGAGAAGAGGTAACCTGGGTCCACTTAGGAAAGCCTAGAGGCGTGGAAGCATTCGCTACTGGCAGAAAGACAGGCTCGTGCCACTGGAATATGCTTTGGCTAACATGCAGAATGAAAAAATTCCCAAAGCAACCAACATCTGAATCAGCCCAAATGGTTTAAAAGTTCAAATGAGTCGTTTTATGACATGACTATTTATGGTTGTCCTTGATGTCTGAGGGGTGTGTGGGGGGGGGGTCATTTAAGCTGAGAGTCTTGGAGTCCTGGAAATCAGTAGGGATAGCCTGATTTTTGTCTTGCTTTATTCTATCAGGGAAATTGAGACTAAATGTTATGATAAAGGCTGAAGGATGGTATCAACCAGTAAGTGGATAGTTGAAATTTCCGATACTAGTTGTTAATTAAAACATCAGAAGTTTCTTCTAAATTACAGAATAAACAGATGCATTTTCCACGGTCCAACACAGCAGCTGTGTCTGTACTAATGTGTGACAGTAATGCACCACTCACTGTTTCTGGTCAGTAATGTGTCATGGAGCCATGAGCTCTAAAGGCTTCCCAGGCACAGTCCCCTGATAGCATTAAACTGCTTCTCTAAATTGCAGGGTACAAGCACTATCCCAAACAAGCCCAGAAGTACCAGGAACATGGCCCCAGGTGCCCTGGGGATACTTTAACATGCTAATGGAGGACTTTAACCTCAAAACCTCAAAGTGTTACCTTTAGAAAAGTCTTCACTCAGCACCTAGGTACACTGGGAGCTCAGGAACCACCCTACTTAGTAGACCCTACTAAGTAAAAGGCACTTAGCATGGGACATAAACAATGTCAAAAAGTGACTCCTGCGGGGACATTGGGATCTGGATAATGATTCCTCCAGGCAGCTGGGCACCACTGTGTCCAGCTTCAGAAATGCTCACTCTTGTAAGCTCCCAGTATGATTCCCACCTGCTGAGAACTAATCTTGGGTTATCTCCAAGCTGGCCAAGAGAAACCTGAACTGCCCTGGGCTTGCTCAGCCCTCCTCGATCTCCTCTTTCCAGGAACTGGGTTCAGCCCTCGGGCTTTCTCTGAGGTACCACCCTGCAGCTGCTGCCCAGAGCCCAAGGGAGCCCAGGTCGTGTTTCCAGCTTGCTCTAGTCCAGGAGCAGAGCCAGGATCCAGTTCCCTCTTATCCCTGCTCCCAAAGCTTCTGTTTCACAATTAGAATACTCGTTTGTGGAGCAATGCAAAAATCACACTTCGCTAACAACTACTCTGCGGGGGCGGAGGGAGCTGGAATTCCTACTTTCTTTTTTTTTTTTTTCTTCACTATAAATTGTATGCAAATGGTCCGTTAGCTGGCTGAGCGCCTGGAGTGAGTGCGTCTTTCATGAGCTAACCCTGTTCCGCTGGGAGGGCTGTGCCTTTAACTCACCAACTGAAAAAAAAAAAAAAAAAAAAAAAGTGGGAAAGGATGTCTGGAGGCGAGGCGTCCCATTACAGAGGAAGGAGCTCCCTATATAAGTCTGCCAAAGCTGGCTGCTTCGGCCACAGCCTGCCTACTGTCACGCGTCTCTCGTGCGCGCAGACACACACCCTAGCCTCTGGTGGGCACAGACTGTGGCTGGGGAGACGCTAGGGATTGCGCGATTGGGAATTCTCTGTGGCTTAGCCCAGGTACTTCTTCACCTTCACCGAGCTGGTGCACCCAGAGACCTTGGTTTTCCCGACGTGGAAAAGGTGAGTCTGTTGATCCCATCACCCAGGGTCTTTCTGGTGTGCTCCTGGGATTCCGGGTACTCAGTAAGGTATGGGTTTATAACTATAAAACTTCTATTTCATTTCCAACTCCGGTAAAAGAGTGATTAGATGCGCCCCGATTATTCAGAGCTTGTCCCCCTGCAATCTTGTGTTTGATATGGATCTGTAACCACTCAGAGGAACTTTTGGTAAAGTTTTTGTCTCTGCCTTTCCTTGAAGGAAGAGTCTTACTTTCCCTCTTAACCTTTGACCTAGTTTATTCTCACCTGTGGATTTCCCCACCACCACCACCCTTTTTATTATTTATTTATTTATTTATTTAGCGTTAGAGAAGTAGCGTTATAAAGCGGCATTCGCTCACAGCGGTGGGGGTGGAATGAGGATTGTAACAGGGAGAACACAGCGTCACATCTATACCGTCTATACCGTCTCGGCACTTGTCAGTTTTCGTTCCCCTCTCGCCCCATTTGATCCTCAGTGTCCACTCTGGGGAAAGACAAGAGCTGGGATACCAGAGCAAGGAGCTGAGTTCTGGGCATGGATGAACAACCCACAGGCTGTAAGATGAGACTGGTGGGCACGTCTGTGGGCTCTTGAAGCAGAGTGCCAACCTCCTGATGCACAGACCTCAGGTGGAGCATGTTTAGAAGATTTGAAGACATCTGAGTCCCATATTACTCTCAAATCAGTCTCCCTCCTCACACTTTATCCCAGAAACACCGGGAACATCTTCCCTAGATATGAAAAGCCACCTTCCCTGGTGAACTTTTGAAAGAGCACAGAGATTCCTCTGTGCCATCTGTGTTACAGGGGCATTAAGAGGTTGGGGTTTGACGCTAGAAGTGAGTTGGGCATTCCCACTAGTGCCACCACAAAGTAAATGTGCCAGGAAAATTTGTAACCTCCGTGTACCTTAGTTTCCACTTCTCTAAAGTGGGGACAGCAGCTCCCCCTTATAATGAAGAACCAATGAAGAAGGAAAAAGATCAAATTAGCAACTAGGCAATCTCTGTCATGGCCCAAAACTGCCATCACCCTGGATGTAAAAAGCACTGCTTAACCCAGTTTTGCAGTGTGTCTGCTTACCCTCCCCCAAAGTCTCTGTCTTTTTATCTTACCGATCTGAGAGTGCCTGCTAGCCTGGCATGAATTTTACAAGCAAAGGGTTGTGCTGGCACCATTAGGAGAAAAGGTGGGAGTCTGGAGCCTGATGTGAATGTGAAGTTCTGACTCCAGAATGTCCTCAGGCGTTTACAGGCTCAAGTGCTTGGCTATGGAGTGCTGTGTGGCCAGTGGTTCTTTGGAATCAGATTGTTTGCATCAGAGGGTGAGCTGGACTGGGAGCTCTCTTTTTAAGAGTGAATGCCTCTCTTTCAAGTGTTTCTGTGGAATCTTTTGTTTTTGTTTTGTTTTATAGAGCTTTCCCCATATGCACCTTAGAAATGAAAACTGCCCCCTACCCCACTGCCTTGTCCTGAGATGCAACAAAGCTCACCTGGGCTGAGGAGAGGTGTGTTCCGCTTAAATAAGCTGATGGAAAATACTCCTGTCCTGTGAACCAAGCCTTTCGCAGGGCATGGGCAGCAGTGTGCCTTGGCCTTGTACATTCCAAGAATGTGACCAAATCTGGGGAAAGAAAGAGGTGCAGTGTGTGAATATTCTCTGGGATACTGAAATGGTGTGAACAGGAGAGAGATGGAAAAAGTGTACCCAAGCTCTTCAATCACCCAGTCCGCTTTTGTTCAAAATGCCTAGCTCCATGCTCATGGCCTGTCTCTTTACCCTGTCTCAAGAGGTGACAAGACTTCCATCCATCAGCTTTGTCACTCATACAAAGAGGGTGAGGTATTACCTCTCCTGGGGCTCTGTGACACTCACCTGACATAGATATGGCTGGCTCTTGACACACCATAAGAATTCAATAGAGAGAGGTGTTTCTGCTTACCTTGTTGCTAGATCACAAATATTTTCAAGATTAATGTTCTAAATAATGTTTGTCAAGTTTAACAATAGAAGCATTTATTAATAAATTCTGAACCAAAAAAAAATGAGTTTCTGACAGATATGCATGAGACTGCATGGGCTAACATGGGGTTAAAGGGTCCAAATGCATTATTTATCCCCTGAAACATTCTCACCAGATTGCAAACAACAGGACACATAGCTCCAGGTCTCACAGCTAGGAACTGCCTATTCAGATCAGAGTTCTCAACTCCAGCAGCTACAGGAGTGAGGACAGTTCCCCCAATGAAACAGGAGACAGGAATTACAGAAGCTTAAGAAAGGTTGGTCATTTCAATCAGTGCTAATAACCACCATAGCCAGCATAGAATTAATCAGTGTATGAGCTATAGGCTCTTGATGCTTCCTTGGGCATCATGGTGTCGAATGGCCACAGCATGTCTCTGGAGTATGGGTGTACTTATGAGACAAAGTGACTCACAGAGCAGAGAGATTGGGTCTTGAAACTCAAGCGATGAGGTGAGAATCTAAGCCTGTGTCTTTGTTTGGAGGCTGTGCTTCTTTTCAATGTGTCAGCTTCTTGTGTAGCCCTCAGAAGGAAAGCACTTCCTTTCTGACAAAATATGCCCCTCTGGGAAGACTGTGGCCACCCATAAATACAGCAACAGACTGATCATATAACCAGAATAGAATTTGGAAAGGGAACTCAGGCTGACAGAATGAAAAACATACCCCCTGAATTCTGTCCGTTCTCATGTTCACAGTGAACTAAAAACACCTCTGATCTCTTCCCGCATTTCCATGAACTTACAAACTAGCTTGCACAAAGCACAAAGGCTCCACCATACTGAGCCTATTTGGGTTTGAAAAGTAGAGCTTGAGGAACAAATATTTAGTTGGCTCTTGATATACAGTTCCTCTATGGCAATCAAACATTGACATAAAATAGCTAACAGTCAGGCTGACAACATGACGCCGTGATGGGGAAGACTGGCCACACCATCTCACTTAATTTTCTAATACTGAAAATTATGAATTAACAGCCCCATTTAATAGATGGAGAAACTGAGGCTCAAGGAAGCTGAGTAGCTCAGCCCAGGTATTCCCACAAAAGAGTCAGAACTGGCTGCAAATCCAAACTTTCTAAGTACAACCCCACCGTTTTGTCTCTTGTGCCACGCTGCCTCCTGACGTCAGGCTTGGCTAACCAAGTGCGGAACCCTGCACGGTGTCCTTTGGGGAATGGCCAGAAGAGCACAGAAGACTCCAGCTGGCATTGGTGCCTCTTGATTTCACAGAGGAGCCCTGCAGCTATCATTTTTCATGGTGCACAGGAAAGGTTAGCTGGTGGTAGTGCAACCCACTGCTTAGAAACGGAAACAATCCAATTTCAGCTGAGAAACAGGGTGAGGGAGATAGAAAGGAGAAAGAAAGAGGGGGGAGGGAGGGAGAAACAGAGACAGAGAGGGAAGGAGAAACAGACAGAGAGAGAAAGAGACAGAAACAGAGATACACAGAGAAAGACATCAAGAGAGAGAGACAAAGACAGAAACAGAGACACACAGAGAGAGAGAGAGACAGAGAAAGAGAGAGAGAAAGAGAGAGAGAAAGAGGAAGACAGAGCAGAAAGAGAGAGAAATCATACACACACACACACACACACACACACACACACACACACACAGGGATTGGGTAGCAAGGTTGCAGTCATGTTCTTCCTAGTGATTTTCATGACATCAGCACACACTTTCCCTGGCTGTGCAGGTGGGAGCTACAAAAGGGAGAACAGGGTCATATCTGTATCTTCTAAGGTGTAAGAGAGCTGAATGTGTGGTTTTAAGGGGGCTACTGGGGAGATAAAAATGGAGCTATACCCAGTCTCTAAAGGTAGTGGGGGGGGGGGGCAGGCAGTGGTCACGCACGCCGTTAATCCCAGCACTTGGGAAGCAGAGGCTGGTGGATTTCTGAGTTTGAGGCCAGCCTGGTCTACAGAGTGAGTCCCAGGACAGCCAAGGCTTCACAGAGAAACTCTGTCTCAAAACAAAAAAAACAAACAAACAAAAAAAAAACGAAAAACAAAACAAAAATGGTAGTCAGAGTACAGTTATAGGCTCCAAGCTACAGATTCTGCCAAAGCCGCAGAGAGGAAGATTATGATTCAAACACCTCTCACTGTTCGAAGATAGCTGGGAATCCCCTTGAATTCCATCTAAGACTAGTCCAAGCACCTTCAACATGTGGGAAACATTAGATGGAGGCCCCTTTCCAAGAAGGAAAACCCCCTTAATGTATAGTGAGACTAGCCTCCTGCAAACTCCAATTCTTTCCAACACAAAACACACTGCCTCCTATGAAATCTGTGTACACCCTATGACCTCTTGTGGAGGAGAGACCACTGCAAAGTTACCTGATTCCAACCCTGGTGCTCAGACTTTTGCTCAATTACACCCTTAAATCTAATCATCTTTGTTCTTTTTTCCTTCTCACCATATATTTCCTAGAGCAGTGGTTCTCAACCATCTTAATGCCGTGACCCTTTAATACAGTTCCTCATGTTGTGGTGACTCCCAAAATAAAATTATTTTTTTGTTCATAGCTTCATAACTGTAATTCCCTACAGTTATGAGTCGCAATGTAAATATCTGTTTCCTGATGGTCTTAGGCAACTCCTGAGAAAGAGTCCTTCTAGTCCAAAACAGGTCACAACCCACATGTTAAAAAACACTCTCCTAGACTTTAAGACCCACCTGGAGTTCAGCGCCTTCGTTGCCATTCTTGATTCTCCACCATGGAATAAAAGCAAAATGCCCACACTCAAAGTAGGTTGTGAATGGAAAATCCTTTCCATCCTTCACTCTATTTGTGAGTGGAAATTTTTAAAAGATTATTTCATTCCAAGTCGTCTCAGATGTTTGAAATTTCCTGAAGTTCACAGGTCCTGAAATGTGGGCACTTTAACTCAAATAGCTTTGGCTGGTCCTTTAACCTTCCTCCAACAGACTGCCAAAAGACAAAGGTGTTTCATAAGCCCTGAAAGCAGATAGCTTGTTTCAGAATCAGCCAGAGGTCACCTCTTACGTTAAAAGAGGAAAAGTGGCTTCTGCTAACATCTCTGAGATGTGTCCAAACGATTCTTGATGAAGGTAGAGGAAGGCTAACTGTGAAAGTAACTTCATTTGTTACTTTGTCCATTGTCACAGAGACAAAATACCTCAGGAAGCACCTTAGGAGGGAAGGCTTTTATTTGGGTTACAATTTGCAGGGACACAGTCCATCCTGGCAGAGAAGGCATGGTGGCAGTAGCTGGAGGTGGCTGGTCATACTGCATTCATGCTCAGGAAGCAGAGTGATGAGAGCTGGTACTCAGTCGGCGTTCTCCTTTGTATGGAGTCCAGAACCCCCAGTGCATGGAATGATGCCACCCACACTTAGGGCGAGGCTTCTCACATCAATTAGTGCAGTCTAGAAAATGACTCATAGACACACCCAGAGGTTTGTTTCTAGATCCGTTTTCAAACCCTATCAAACCAATGATCAACATTAACCAGCACACTAAATGTTGTCACCTAGTCTATCCATAGTATGCCATTTTACCATTGCTTATTATTTCCAATATCATTGCCTTTCTAATGGTGGGGACCTGGGGTGAATTAATGTGAGTAGCTTACTCAATATCATGCAGATAGATGATAGGGGAAACATTAACACAAACCTAGGCCCAAGTCCCTAGAAGGTGATAATGGCCATTAGGCTACACAAGCCAAGCTGGGCACCATGCTTCTACTCATCCTGTCTTGGGAAGCGTATTATCTCCAGAGTCTTCATGCCTTCTGTAGGCATCAGACACTCAGAATATAATGTCTATGAAGTTCTCTGCTGTTCTCAGTACAATAGGATTTGACTTCTATAGGTGTGCTATGCAACTCTTTCATGTTTCATGACTTACCAAGTTTCTCATGTGTAGGACAGAATACATCACCTTGATGTATTCTCAAAATTTATATATAAAGGCTTTGCAGGAAGGTAAACTGAAGCCTTTGTTACTTGTATAAAGTAGAAAGTAAAGGCATTCAGAGCTCCTTTGCAGGATCAATACCACAAAGTTTGTTTCCCTCACTATGCTACAGGATTCTAAAGAATTGACCCAAGTTTCTAAATTAAAAAAAAAAAACAGCTTAGAGATGACAGGCTATTTACTAGATAAATATTTATATTTTAAAGATTTATCGTGTTTTTAATTATGTATATGAATTTGTGTCTCTGTTGGGGTAGGTGCACAGAAGGACAGTTTCTCTGGGAGGTCAGAGAAAAGTGTCAGATCTCTGGAACTATAGGCAGTGTGTACCTTCCTACTTAGATGCTCAGAACCAAACCCATCCCCTCTGGAAGAGCTTTATAACCCATCTCCATAGCGTCATGTTTACATTTTTAAAAGATAGTTAGGTAAAATAGGCATTGCTTAGATTGATGAGTGAATTATCGATGAGGGGCTTTAGACAAGTCTGTGTGGATTCTGTGCAATGGCAGAGTCAAATTTTATCGCCCAATAGGTGTATAAGACAGTTAAGATAGCACTTGCTGTGTTAAAAGGTGTAAGAGACTCAAGACTATTAGGAAAAGCATTAGTTTTATTCAAAATGTTAAAGCTACAGATACCATGTCTGGGGATGTCGGATAAAGTACAGTGTTAAGGGGAATCCGAGCAGTCATGCAACATGATACCATTGCATGTCACCTGAAGAAGCAACAGACTGTGACCAGAAGAAGACAGCCCAGAACTCCATTAGACCATCTGCTAGCGAGAGCCCCTTACAAACACTGAGTGTAAACACCAGTATATGAAATGAAATCTTAAAAAATAAAAATGTATACATCGAATAATAAAGCCACCTATGGAAGTGGAAGTCTGGTGGAGGTGACCACAGAATTAGCTTTGGCACAGCAGAAGGAGTCTGCTTGCTGGGGAAAACAGGAAGCCAGACAGCTCTTGCAGTGGGTAGTGGCATCATGAATAGTCTGTGTCACTGACAATCATACAGAAAGAGTTGGAAGCAGAGACGTTATAGGAGAGTATTCTTGCAAGCTGGTTGCTTTCACTAGAACTTAGAATGTCAATGCTGAAGAGGCTGATGGTTGGGCACCCTCAAAGCCAGGAGCTTACAGATAAGGTTCAAAAAGATCCAGAGGTAATTCAGGAGATGCCATGGAAAGAAGGGTGAGGGAAAAGTCACATTCAGCCTCATTTCAACTAAAGCCCCTCTCCATTTATTTTTTTGTGCATGGAACTTCCACATGAGACAAAATTTGCCGAAAGCCTTCTCTGGCACAAACAGAGGAAAAGAGGAGGGAGAGGAGGAGAAAGAGGATGAGGATGAAAATGTTTATACAAGTCATTAGCCAACTTTAACATCTTCATTTTAAAGATGGTGAAACTAAGACATGGAGAAGAAAGATATTTTCCTAAGACGTTATGCCAGCTGGCAGCGGGTCAGGGCAGAATCTTGGGTATCCTGACTCTGCTCTTAGAATCCAGGAACAACATAAAAGTCTGCAGTTAATATATCCTCTTTCAAAAGAAAACTGAACTGTCTTATTCTCTAAATAATATAGCACATATGGATTGAACTAACAATTATATTAGTTACTTACTGACCACAAATTGTAGTCATTTAAAACATCACAGGTATTGTCTTATGGCTTCTATAGGTCTAGAATTGAAGCATAGCTGAGCTAAGGTAAGCTGAACTTTCTACAATCAATTGTCATTGACCTGGGTTGGGATCATATCTAAAGGCTTGACTGAGGATCAAGCCTCTTCCAGGCTCTATCTGTTGAATGTACTCGATTTTTCAGGAGCTTCTAGACTGAGGCTTTCAGTCCCATGCTGCCTTAATAATTTGCAAACAGGACATTTCAACAAAGCCATTTACCTCATCCAAGCTAATCATGCACAGAGAGAGAGAGAGAGAGAGAGAGAGAGAGAGAGAGAGAGAGAGAGA
>NW_021604782.1:11517612-11561743 GCF_004785775.1 Grammomys surdaster | reverse complement strand
GAGAGAGAGAGAGAGAGAGAGAGAGAGAGAGAGAGAGAGAGAGAGAGGGAGGAGAAAACCATATAAATGGAGTTTGCTTCACAATAATTGCCCAAAGTATGTTTGTTTTTGGTTTTTCTTTCACTCTTCTAACTTTCTAATTTTTTTAAATTTTCTAATTTTTTTCATTTTTGCAGCACTGGCCTTTATGCATGGCCCACAAGCACTCTGCCAGTTTAGCTACACCTTCTGTATTCTGAGATCAGGTCCTAGGTAATTGATGTTGGTCTTGAACTTTCTCTGTAGCCAAGAATGACCTTGAGTTTTCTCCATCTTCCTCCTTCCTAGTGATGAGATGACTTGCATACACCACCACACCTGGTTTCAAAGTAATCCATTCACCCACTTTGATCAGGATGAAATCTTGGGGCTATTGACAAATTGTATCAATACAGGCAATTTTGAGTCAGCTTGCTACAGCTAATAATCCAATGTCACCATTCCCTGGCATCATATTATAGATGACAAATTCACTCATCCTACCTGCACTCATATCAATGGGTAAGAATTAATTGTGGCAACCACTAAGGTGATCTATGGTTTAACTCTTCCACCCATTTGTACCATAGTTATCATAGATAATTTGAGTGGCCCTGATTTCTTTCAAATATCACCCCAAGGCAGCATTTTATAAGAAAGTAATTCCAAATATATTAGCCAAGGTTCTCAAAGAGCAACAGAACTGCGCAAATATCAGAAAGAGATTTAATGTATTGGTTCACAGGATGTGGTCTAAGTAGTCTAACAATGGCTGTCTCACACTGGAAAGGCTGAGAATCCAGTAAATGTTGAGTTTATAAGACTGAATATCTCAGCAGTCTCCACTGGGTACTGACGGTCTGGAGGATTCCTGGAGAACTGCTAGCCTCCAGGCTGTGTTGGAATCCTTAAGAAATTGCTTCTATTATTGGTAAAGGAATGCCTCAGCAGCAGAGTAGATAAACATGCCAGGAAGAGAGAAGATACAGTGTGCTATGTATTTGGGGTCTACCTCTGATTCCTTGATGCTGCACACCAGGCTACAGAATGAAGTAGAGTTTGAAATGGCTAGGGTTCTGCAGGATCCCAGGCTGGCAGAGAGAGAGAGAGAGAGAGAGAGAGAGAGAGAGAGAGAGAGAGAGAGGAGGGGGTGGTCTTAATGTTACAGCTCTTTTAGGTGAAGGCCTTCTCCAATGGTCTTCAATGAAACAACTCTCTGAAAGGACCTTAGCTTATACACATACCTTTATTTGGGCTGGGTTTGTATGCATTTACTTTATTCAGGGTGAACCAGGGCTATATATAGACCTTGGAGAGTGGGAAGGAGTTTTTAGGGTAAATAAAATCATTGGCTAGAGTTTAAAGTTCTGTGAATGCCTCATTTGTGTAGAGAGACATTCCAGGAATCCCAGGTACTTATGAGGAGGGTTCTTATTGGGATTGAGGAGAGGAAGTTGAACTTGTAGGTCTTCCAAGGACTACTCACCTGTCCCAAGGTAGAAGGTATGAGAGGTTGGGCCTCCCAAAGAGGAGGAGAAGCCCTGCTGGTTATGGGAGTCCTCCATTTTCTGCTGAGTTCCTATGATTTAACCAGTCATGGTAGATGTTTAACCTAAGTTAGCAGGCTTTCCCCACAGACAAGCAGACAAAGAAACAAATTTCCTTGTTGCACGATCTTTTATGTGAGCTGCCACCAGAAGGTGCTATCCAGATTTAAGATGGGTCATCCTGCTTCAAATAATCTGATCAAGAAAATCCCTCACAGAAGTGGCCAATAGCTTAGATTCTGTCAAATTGACAAACAAGATTAGCCATCACACCAAATATATTTTACTAAAAGGTTAAGTAGTCAAGGTAAAAAGTGAAAGTACCTGATTTTCTTATCACTAATCTAGGTCTCCTAGCATATAAGTTAAGACTAAACTTTAGAATATCATTTTATTTCTTTCTTCTATACCATATACAGTATGGTATGTCCTCTACTGCTGTTATGCTTTCTTAGTTAGGATTTCTATTGCTATGAAGAGACACCATGACCAAGGCAACTCTTATAAAGGATAACATTTAATTGGGTTTGGCTTACAGGTTCAGAAATTCAGTCCATTATCATCAAGTGAAAGCATGACAGTCTCCAGGCAGGCATGGCACGGAAGGAGGAGCTGAGAGTTCTACATATTGTTCTGAAGGGAACCAGGGGAAGACTGGTCAATCCCACCCCTTACAATGATACTTTCTGCCAACAAGGCCACACCTACTCCAACAAGGCCACACCTCCTAATAGTACCACTCCCTGGGCCAAGCATATTCAAACCACCACATTTGATTTGAATATAAAATGTTGCCCAAGGTTTTTTCTCTCAATGCTTAATTCTCAACTGGAGGTGTTATTTAGGAGACTATAGATTCTATAGTCTAATAAAGAATTTTCAAGAGGATGGTCTGGGTGACAGAAGTGATATGCCTTATGTTTCCTATAATCCAGATCCCTGGCCTCCAAACAGACGCTGAGCCTCAGCTAGCACCATGCTTTCTACACACAGCTTTTATATTTATTTTTTCTTGTAAATGTCATTCTCTCTTACATAAAATGGCATTCTGTTTTACATCTAAATGACCTTCTTTCTTCAGTTGTCAATTCCAATGCCCTTCTCCAGGTACAATAGACGTTACCGTACTGTGCCCTTTTGTGCCATCCCTTATATCAAACTGTAATTATTATTCAATAGATCAACCCTTCTAACAAAGCAGTTCTCAAGAGAATATTTGTACGTGGTTCACCTGAAAATTGGCATGACCCAAAATTAATCTTATGTACCTAATAAAACTCTCTATTTCTAAGACTCACAAATCCATTTGCCATGAATCTTGCTCAGAAAAACTAGAGTTAGAAGTTGTTTACATGTTCCATACTCTGGTCTCACAGCTATGCAGGATGATAACACACCTTATGAAAGCAGGAAGCCATGCCAGCATTGGGACAGGAAATCCATGTCAGGACACAGACTTCAAGGATTATCTTTGCTTTCAAAGCCAGTCCTAAAATTAACTGCCATCATTACTTGGGATTTGGGAAAGGCCAGTACCAAGGACAGAGGACATCCATCAGGGGATTTGAGAATGAGTCAGAGATGCTTGTTGTAACAAGATTGATCAATCACCAACTAGTGGAAGGAATAAATGTTCTCAGGGAAGCGATGAAGATAAGGATCTCTTTGTCTTTGGATATGGGGAAAATTACAAGCCATAGAAAGAAATGAATCAGCATGCACTTCCTGACTTCCAAGTGCATGCTGATAAGAGCCTGATATATATGTCTCCTCAGAGGCCTTCAAGAGTCTGACATATTCAGAGGCAATGCTCACAACTAGCCATTGAACTGATCATGGAGTTCTCAATGGAGGAGTTAGAGTGAAGACTGAAGGAGCTGAAAGGATTTGCGGCACCATGAGGAGAGCAACAATACCAACCAACCACAGCTCCCAGGGTCTAAACCACCAGCCTGGGAGCACTTAGGGAGGGATCCAGGGCTTTAGCTGAATATGTAAGAGTGGAGGGCCCTGCTGGGCATAGGTGGAAGAAGAGAACCTTGACCTCATGAAGGCTGGACGCCCCTGGGGGTGGGAAAATTGAGGATGGGGAGGTGGGAGTGGGGGGGTAGATAGAGGTTACATCTACAGAGAAGAAGGAGGAGGGGTGAGGGGATTGGGGGTTCCGAGGTGGGTGGGGGATGGGGTAAGGGGACAACATAGGAAATGTAAATAAAACATCCAATAAAATAAATTAAAAAAAAAGAAAGAGAAAATTTTTGTGAAAATAAAATTTTCAAATAAAAGCAAAGATATAAAAAAAAACAAAAAAAACAAAACAAAAAAAGAAGAAAGAAATGAATCACGATTAAGAGTGTGGTTTTGGTATCTGAGAGGTCTGGGTCCAAAATATTTTTGTTTGCTGTGCAAATTTGACAAAATATCTGCTCTAACTTTAAGTTTCTAAATATACATAAAAAACACAATATAGCAATACCTATTTTAGAAGATCATGGTGATTATTAAATAGTGTTGTGTATTACATTGCTTCAAAAAAAATTGGCATGTGGCACAGATGGTTAAAGTCATTCATGCTGACACTGCTTTTTAGGCAGTTCTTGGTGATAAGACCCTACTTGGTAAGCAGTTCTCAAATTGTGGCCTATGAAACAGATCCCCACTAAGAGTCATTAAAGAGGGTTCTGTGATTGGTAAGTCTGGAAACACTTGACAACATCTTGAAATTCGGAGTTCATATGGTCTTTTCACCCACAGTTCCAAAGGCTGACAGCACTATAGAAACAATAAGCTAATATCCTATAATTCATTATAGAGCTATCTTATTCTAGGGCAAAATTGTGTGTGCTGGGTAGTATGGAAAGAACAGAAAGCCACTTGCCTGGAGACTTTGACGTTAAGAAATTTCACCAGTAAATTTCATGTCTTGGGAGTCCCCACATCCTGGTTCATAGATTAAGATTTACAGCTGTGCCTACACAGGTTGGAAGAGACAAGGAGGTTCCATGGAGCATCATTTTGAAGGACATTGATCCTATTATAGAGATCCCTACCCACATGACCAGTTACTTCCCACCAAGTAATAGTATATTATCGTTAGGTTTCATTATATGAGTGTCGGGAGAATCCACAACTATCCAGATCATGCCATAGGGGAAGAAAGGTGATAAAAAGGAGTCAGATAAACTCATAAAATCTTTAAAGGTGACATAAGAATAGAATATAGAACTGAGATTTTTAAGCAATGGTTAGGAATCTGAATATCCCTGTTTGATTAGAAACTAATGGAAGGTTTAATGCAATCAAATTCAGAATCTGAGAAATTCTGTCCAGCTCTGGTGAATCCATATCCCTAATCTGATGGCACCACTGACATGCTTATCATGTGTTGGACCATGATCTTGGAAACTATGCCAGAGCACTAGGCTCCACAGTTGCTCAAGGGAACTGTAAATTTATCCTCCTACATTTAAGTTGACAGTGAAAAGGGCAAACATCCCACTTGAGCCAAAACAGACATGCCCAGGTCAGGAAACCTAGCTGGAGAGGCAGAGACATGCGGAGTGTCATCCCAATTAGCAACTCTTTCTGGCTAGGGAACCCAGTGAGCACAGCCAGACCCCAGCAGATTCTGGAACCCTGTCTAATCCAAAGGGAACCTGCCAACATGTACCCAGGAGCTAATAATCACTTGCAAACAGTGCACCTTGGCTTCAGTGTTCTCCAGAGAAAAACTGTACAAAGTAGGAGAGCCAGCCAGAGCTCAGCGAGGAAGGCAGAGGTCAAATACTTCCGGACTTACATGTGGAGACAGCTGCTATGGGGTCTGAGAAGCAGAAGACAAAGGAACCGTTTCCTCACTCCTTATCTTTTCTCTTACTGAACAGCTCAAATTTTAAGTTTGCATTTTTATCAGAACTGAAGAAAGTTGTTTGAGGAGCCATCCCAATGTGGCACAATGTGGTTAAAATGTCACACAGGAGGGTCACAGGGCAGGCTTCAAAAGCTGTTTTGTCTCATGACCTAGTTCTTAAGCTTCCTTGAGTCTTAGTTTAACTTCCAAACAGGCATAGTAATACTCAACACATTAGCTTCTTATATCAGTAATAAAATCAATGAAAAACCTGAGGCATAATGTTTGGCACAAGACAAGATGAGAGGGAGAGAGAGAGAGAGAGAGAGAGAGAGAGAGAGAGAGAGAGAGAGAGAGAGAGAGAGAGAGAATGAGCACACATGCACACATGTGCGCACATGCACACAAGCAGACAGACATATTTGTGGAAGTTGGAGGACAACTTAAGAGAATCAATTCTCTCTTTCTTGTAGGTCCCAGGGATTGAACTCAGACCATAAAGATTGGTGACAGGTGCCTTTATCCACTGAACTATTCCACAGCCCCACAAAACAAATCTATAGTTGGTAAATAACAGAATGTTGGTTTTCCTGCCAATCCAGCTCTATTTGAGTCTGTAACAGCAACTGTAATAATCCCTATATTCTGCCAGGGGTCAGCAAACTGTGATATAGACGCCTATTTTTGTACATTCTTTTGTATTAGAACACAGCCATGCTCGTTTGCATATTTTCTATAACAGTGTTTGCTATAATAGTAAAGTTAGATACTTATGAAGTCTTGTCTAGCAACCAAAATACCCGACAGAAGCAACATAGAGGAAGCAGGGTTTATTTGGGTTCAGAGTTTCAGAGTCTTACACAAGGATGGCAGGGGAGGGCAGCTCAGGACTCAGCCTGAGGTGTCAGAAGCATGCAGCCCTAGCTTGCTTACCTAGATGGCAGGGAGCATAGGAAATTAGACTGGAAAGAGATTGGCTCTAAACCCACAATGCCCACCACTGACCTTTCTGGCCTCTATCCACCATGCTCACATTCCCAAAGGCTCCACAGCCTCCAAATTAGTCCCACAGCTGAGGACCAAGTATTCAAGCTGGGAACCAAAGGAGATGATTCAGATTCAAACCCTAGGAGAAAGAGGTGATCTGACAACACGTTTATTCTCAGGTCATTTAAAGAAATCTTGACTGACCCTTCCAATCAGTATGCCAGATTTTCATGCAGTTTCCAGTCACTGTGACCTTGGCAAGCCATATATTATTATACACATAATAAGACAGAGACAGAAATAAAAGTTTGTCTAATAAGTCTTCCCAGCACAGGTAGGGGCACACTACTGTTGTCCATCCTCCCTTTATCCAGTTTTGACCCTTTCACTCTCTTATTATCTTTTCTCCTTCCCTTTACCCTCCTTTATCAGCTCCCTTTCCCTCTCCCCATTCTCCTTCTTCTCCCTTTCCTTCTCCTGTGGTCTTTCCTAACGTGTTCTCTCAGATTAAATATTCTGATTTCCCCACCATATGCTGAAATAAATAACTCTGCTTGTCCAGACATAAAATTCTGCATACTTCTATTCACTGCCACTGTGATAAACTACTCTGAGGAAAAACAAGAGAAAAAGTGTTTATTTTGTTCACAACTTGGGATCCATTATTTTGGTACAGTTATAGCACAAGGACTTGAAACTGGTAGTAGCTATGTTACATTCAGCATCAAAAGAATTGAGTGTTGAATTAAGGTATGGCTGTCTGTATTCAGATCACTTTCTCTACTCTTATATGATCCAGGATACCCTGCCTAGGGAATGGTACCACCCATGATGAGCAAGTCTTTCTGCCTCAATTAAGGTAATCAAACCAAACAAATGCACAAATCACTTCATCTAGACAATTCGTCATTGAGATTTTCTTCCCAAGTAACTCGATCGTGTTAAGATAACAAACTCAACTTAAAATTCCAAAAGAAAGTTTTAAGTTTCAGGGTCTCTGAAATTTTCTGATATCCTGACTGATTTCTTGGCTATACATAGTCCAAAGACCAATTTTCCAGGAACTATTGATTTTTAAAGTCCCCTGTCTGCTACTTCTTGCCTTAGCATCCTCTCACTTATTAACAGTCTCTTTGAGCCAAAATGAAGGAGAGAAGGCTGTTCTCTACCAGCTCTAGAGATCTGCAGGAGATATAGACACTTTAGTTCATTTGGCTTCATGCCCTCTTCTCAAGTTCAACATGGTAAACAAAATTACCATGCACACCCCAGTTTTCCAACTTCATTTTCCCTCCATGACTTCAACAACTGCATTCATGTTAATAAAACTGAGGGTTCCCCTGGCATTTAACTATTACATAAATGTTAATTTCTGAAACCAAACAACAAATCTTGTTTCAAAAAATTACTCATTAGAACAAATGAAACCTAAACTTCTGCAGAATGAGACAGAGACAGTACCCTGAGACAGTACCTACCCTTCATTCAGATTCAAGTTGTACTGACTAGATAACTTGCTAAACTGTCTCAAGCCTGTGCTTTTGATAGCAGGAAACTATGAACAGTGTTCTCTGATTGCCTAAACTTGGATCATGATGAAAAGGCATTTGTAATGGGCCAAGAACCAAATAAATAATTCTGATCTGTCCCACTTTAGGTTCTAGTTGCTTAAGCTCTTCCATCCTGGGGCTTCACCCTTTTATGACAGACAGGTTCTGGCCAGATATTGCATAATTTCTAATGGGTAAGGTCTGAAAAGAGAGAGAGGATCAAGGGTTTGTCCTGTCCCCGTACTCGCCACCCCTTGTGTGCTATCAAACCCAACCTATGACGTATTTCAAACACAAAAGAATCAAATAAGTTTGGGAAACACACTATAAATGATCTTGGAGGTTTCCACAAACACATAAAAGACCCTGGAAAATCCTGAAGTAAAGAATGATGCGTAATTTGTTTAGCTTAAAATAACATTGGCTTTAAAAATAGCCTATTCCAAACATGATTAACTGGGAAATACTTTGCTCAGCATTAATACCTCTCAACATGCCACAGATTACATGTTAGGAAATCACTTCCTGCATTTGTATGGCTAAATTAAGCCTAATTCTGAGTTTAGACTTATCTTTATTTTTCTGGCTTTCGTGTAACTTCATAAAGACTTTTTACACTGTTAATAGTTTTTGTTTTTTATTTGGGGGGGGTGCAAACTCCAGGTTCTTTTGAAGTTAATCCTTTGAACTTAGTCATACAAACTAGCCTTTGGCATCACTAAGTTTCTGGAGGATAACTGAGGGTTAAGAATGCTGCCTCTAACTGATGAGTCAGACCACCTGAATTAAACTCTCCTTCCTCTTCTAGCTATGTGACCTCAGTTTCCCCATCCTTGGGGAGGGGAAAATAAAGGAAGAAATGTCAGGGATCTTAGGGAAGACCCAATGAAATAATCCATATAAGGCATAGACAGTACAGATGTTTTCAATTAGGACTGGTTATTATTGTAGCTTTTAGGTGATCCCATTTTGAGAAAGGAAAAGTAGACACTACGTGTCTGCATGCCTTTTTTAGGCACACTAATTAATTACTGGAGTGGACTCAGTTTTCCATAGTTTCTGGTTTCTTGCTACCAATCTTAGAGATCCATTTTTATTTCAGGGGTCAGGTCCTATCAAAGTGTATCAAGGCTGGCTAAACTGGGTGCCACCTGGGTTTGGTAATTGTCAGTGTCTCTATCTGGCTGCATCTAAGAGTAAACCTCAGGCCAGCAGAATTCCACTCATTCAAATACCAAGACTGCTATTTCAGAAAAGGTTTCCATACACTCCAGTCCCCACATTCCAAATATTTAGCACACGCATTCACAGTGTCCTGCTCCTGTGCTGCTCTCTGTCCATAACCTGTCCCTCCTGAATAAATATCTCTAATTCTTTAACCTTGGCTCAATCATTTGAGACCTATGAAAGAGCCAACTGCATTTCTTAAAATTCTGGTGGAAATACAAAATAGAGGAGGCTATTGTTCCAGGAGAAATGAATTCAAATTTGTTTTTGAAATGATTTTCCAGAATTTTATAGGAATCTATAGTGTTGCCATTTGGTCAAGTCCACTCTTTATTTTCTTTTATGTCTAGGCAAGGAGCAGAAGAGAGAAAACTACTGCTCTGCAGAAATTTTATTTCAAAAATTGAAACCAGATCATTGCAAGGTAGCTTGTGGTCTGAAACTATCAATGGACCTAGTCATTTTTCATCCAAGCTGCTCTTAGGTATACTAGACCACAAATATGAATCTCATTATTGTGCCTAGATGGAAATATTTTATGGATTAAAACTTGGGGATTTAATTTTGTTAGTAATGAAACTTTTGTTCAAGGAGAAGGAAGGGAGCCACAAAATACCACCAGTGATTCATCCAAATACCTGAAAGGAAAAATCAATAAAATATCTGGATCCCTTTGTATTTAATATTGGCTATTTTGATCATATTTAAGTGGAAGGTTAAATTTGGTTTGACAGAACTATTGCCGAATTAGCAGCAAGTCACAGATCATTACAACCAAGAACATTCTAAAACTGGGGTTCCTTGTGTCCTAGGTACAGTCTTTGGTGTTGGGTATACAAAGCTGAATTCCTCCTATAACTTGACTTCATGAAACCCAAATCTTTATATAGTCTAACTATATGTTAGATGCACAATGCACAACTAAATCAGCCTAGCATAAGTATAAAATAGAGTTGAAACATTTCCAGACATCAAAATCTTCCTTAAGTAGTTCTCAGTTCAGAAGACAGAAAGGAAGATAGCTAACTTCCAGTAATGGATGGTATTTTAGTTTCACTTGAGAGATAGATTAAGTCTGTCCATTCAAGTGGGGCAAGTGGAGCAAGTGGACTTTCAAGACGCCAAGAACTCTCTCCAAAAAATGTTAGATTCTGCAGCATCTCAGAGGTGCCCAGCAGCTTGCTTCACCCCACAGCAGTAACCTCAGGTTCTGATCACATGGAACAGATAGAGTCCCCTTCGGCCTGCTGTTTGAAGGTCAGGTAGACAGAGCAGCAACTGCTCTCAAACGCTAACTTCTTCCATTGACCTCCAATTGCAAAAGGCGGTGAACAGTGATGGACGGACTCAGAGGACTTGGGTTTATATCCTTACTCCTTAGTGACATCCCAGTTTGCACATATGACATAATAAATGTATGCCTCAGTTTCTTTATCTTCAAAATGAAGATAGAAACTTTACCTTGCAACTTGAGAAGGATTTGAAGTCTTATATTTAAAATGCTTAGCGCTAGCTCTCAAAAAAAAAATACAATCAATGAATAAAACTCAGTATCTTCCGTACTTCCATTATCATTGTCAGTATCCTTCTCCTTGAACTTCCAAGGACTCTCCAACCAGTATTTGGTTCACCTGGGCTTTTCATCCTTCAGTAATCCCTCTGTGAGCTCCTTAGCCAAGAGTACCACTTTCTTCCATAACTCCTTCACTGAGGCTGGCACTGCTACTGCTCTTGTGCATGCATAGTTTCCACATGCATTTCCACAATGACCTCTGGGAAAAGGACATAGCTCTTTACTCAGTTCCTCCTCCTCAGTGTCCTGCACACTATGAAGCCCACAGTGAGTAAGAAGCAGTTATATCTGGAAAGAGTCTCAGCATGCCTGCCCGTTCTGTTGGGCTAGGACTATGCAACATCTTCCCTAGTTTGCAGCGACACTTGAGAGTATCGTGACCATTTAAACCAGTGATGTGTGGTTTGAAAAACAGTTACACTTGAGACTGTTCAGCAGGTAGTTTTAAGCCTTCTTATTCTGGGGATCATATTTGTTTTGGCTACTGTTGTATCATTCACACTTAACTAGAGGCTTGACACATGGTAGGTATTTGATTAGGATGGATGGATGGAAGGCAGATGGATGGATGGATGGATGGATGGATGGATGGATGGATGGATGGAATAAAGTCATACAAAATCAAGAATTCTAGCACAGGAGTCCTCTCAGTTCCCTTCCCTTATACTTCTCTCTGGAGACCATTACAATTGACTCAGGCTAAGAATTCATGGAAACTTTTCATATGTACTTCCTTTGTTATTATTTTTCTTTTATTTTTGAGATAATAATATAATTATGACATTTCTTCCTCACCCTTCTTTCCTCCAAACCTTCTCACATACCACTCCCTGCTATCCTTCAAATCCATGGCCTCTTTTTTCCCTAATTGCTACTGTAGGAGTACGTGTATATGAACATACATATATACTCCTAAATATAACCCGTCCAGTCCTTATCATCATAAACTTAAATGTATGCTTCAGGGCTGACAGTTTGGTACTGAACAACCATTTCTCTGGAGAGGACTACCTCTTCCATTGCCAGCACATTCTTCAGTTACCTAGAGTTCTTTGTGTAGGGTTTAGGCCCCCTGGGCTTTCCATATCCACTTTTTCATGTCTATTGGTGTCATCCTTATTCAGCTCAGATCTGGTTAGCCATGTTGGTGGGACTTTATGAGTATAGCTTCTGATATTACTAGGAGACAGAGATTCATAGCAGCCTCCCCAATCCTCTGTTTCTTACACTCTTTTTACCCCCACTTCTACAGTATTCCCCCCTCCTCCAAGCCTTATATGTGAAAGTGTGTTGCAGATATATCCATTAGGACCGAGTTCCATAACTCTGAATTTTGATTGGTTGTGATTTTTTTGTAGTGGCCTCCATCTGTTGCAATGAGACATTTCCTTGACCTTATTTTTATTTTTTTTTCCAGCTTTACTGAGGTAGAATTGAAAAGCATTGATGTATAATATAATTATTAGATAGACACATAGACAATTTCAAGATAATAACCAATACATCTACCACTACACATAGTTACTTTGTATAGTGTGAAAATAAGAAATTTCTACTATCTTAGTAAATTCCAAATATATAATGTAATATTATCAATCCATTTCAACATAATGGTTCCCATAAATAAGTATGTGCTCTGATGATTGTATATGGCTGTTTGGGGTAATCTATGCAGCATTATCCTACAGTAGGGCTTTCTCAGAACTGTGCCATTATTTGCCTGTGTGTGCACAGTGTGAGGGTACCACTGATTTACCACTACTGGACTCAGTGATCCTCTACTGTTGGTTGTAATCCCTGCTCAAGTGTGATTCTGATTTTATAATCTGATTTCTGACTGCATATGGAAAGCACTGTGAGGTTGGGCCAAGTGTTTTCCATTAAGAGAACAGTTTTGAAAAACTAAACCACAGACAGTCTGTTCTGAAGAAATCGCTGGCCCAGTATCATGGACAACTATCCCAGTAGCTGCTCTCGGCCTCAGAGCAGCCTTGGCCAAAGTTCTGACCTCCCAGAAAAGAGCTCCACCCAATTCATTCACTCCCTTGTTTCTGCTACTGAATTAGACCAAGGCTAAGGGAATCCTGGATCTGGAGCCACAGCCTTTTCGTTCTCCTAAGGATTTCAGAATGTCTCTGATATCAGACTAACTGAAACATTGAGGACTGTATGTTTCCACAGAGAAAGCCACAATGGGAACTAGAGAGATGGTTCAGTAAGTAAAGGTGCTTACAAAGTGACCTGAGTTCAGATCCCTAGGATCCATGTAATAGCCAGATGGAATCACAGTATATAATCCCAACATTCCTGCAGCAGGAAGCAGAGACAGAATCACCTAGAAGTTCATGGGCCTGTATAGTAAGCTATGCTCAGTACAACAGAGAAACAAAAGAGACTTTGCCTCCAACAAGGTGGAAGATGACAACTGGCTCCTAGAAGTTGGCCTCTGCCCATTCATGCACACAGACCCACATGCACAGTTAAATAAAACTTAAGAGAAAAAAAAGGAAGAAGGGGGAGGAGAAAGGAGGAAAGGGAACAAAAAATAAGTTTAAGGAGAAATGAATAGGTTTTGGGAAAAGGAGGGACTTTTCAACAGCACCTTAAGAATTTATTTTTGGTCACAAAATAGCCTTATGCTGACCACCTTCTCCAAATAAGACACAAACCATCATGCCTACTAGACGTAAGATCTAGTTTATTTTAAGTTTTAGCTAAGAAAGTGTTTTGAATAAATTCACTCATTTCTTCTCATATGCAGCTGGTATTGATGTTGTCATTATACAGATGTGAACATAGAGGCCCAGACAACCAATGTTTTACATCCACTGCCACAGCAACAAGGTAGAATGATATGGAATTGCTGCCACTGGTCATTTTTTATCTAAAGACAATTTGTAACTTGTGGTTCATACTAATAGGACAAACAGAGTCAAGCTATAACAATATTTGACCCCCTCTAGTGCAGATGGTTCCAAACATCACATAGTCTCTTCTAGGACATTTATCCATTTTAGCATTTATTATTCCTCCCAGTAAAGATCTGTTTCTATGACTGCCTCCTTGACTGACCTCATTAGAACAAACACAGAGCTGTCCATTACCGGTCTCTGAGACTCTCTACTAGCCTATATCTATCCTAAGGCTTATAATCACATCATTCAACTCATCTTTAATGGGAAAAAAAAAGAACAAGTCATTTTTAAGTGGCAAGTCTCTGAGACAATCGACAGTCTCACTGATATGTTACTGGACACCAATTAAAGCTCCATGATCCTATCTCCAACAGAAAATGACTTGCCAGTGCTGAAATTCAGACCCTCATGGCTCAGAAGGGTCTTTGGCTCATCAGTTTAAGTTTTCTCTGTATTTTTTCACCCAGAGTGTCCTGGATTCACTCAACTGAGGGGATCAGATGTCCTTGGAACACAAATCTACACTTAAGGCTGTTTCCTGGCTCCTGTCTCTTCCTGACACATTCTAAGAAGGAATTTATAGATGTTGGGAGGGACAAAGAATGAGGAATTTGTAGACCATTTTAGAGGCCTGTGTTAGCAGCCCCATGCTTGACTGACCTAGCACAATAAAATTTTCTTTCCTATAAGCCAGAAGAAAGTTTTGCCGTAATACCTTAGAGATGCCAAAATGATGTGGAAACGAGTTCGTCTACATTTAAAAAAAATGGAATCATTGTTGTCTATCCAAGTCCAGGATATTCCATGTATGTACCTAAGTCAAAAAGATAAACACATTCCATGAGCTACTAATCACGATGTCACAAGTAACTAACTCGGAGCGCGTCTCCAACCACATAAGGCTTTCCAGATAAAGTTGATACATGTCTAAAGCTGACATCATGTTTTGCTTATTCTCCAGCTATGATCAGGGAAAAATATTCAAAGAATAACTCTTTTATCTCATAACAGTTTCCAGCCTAGAGAAATGACTAAAGATAACCTTTAGTATATCCCACGCTTCTTATGGGTACTGAAGTGTCCAAACTTGTCACCAATCCAGTCATCCATAAAGAACATATACAACAGCACTTGTTCTTTTGGGCACATGAAGACAACCCCACATCTTCTCCTCTGGGATTATTATATGGTAGTACTGACACACTCCATGTTGGCTTTCTCAGCTATAAGACAAGGAGCACCAGTCATCAGCTTCCTATAACACATTCTCCAGACCCTTTATTTCCAGTCACTTCCCATAAATATAAGAGTCCAGGGTACTGGAAAGATGAATCTGCAGTTTAAGAGCATTTGCTGCACTTCCAGAAGACCCAAGTGTCATTCCCAACACCTACATGGCAGCTCAAAACCATCTATAGCTTGAGTTCTAGGGAGTATGATTCACTCTTCTGGCCTCCACCGACAGTACGCATGCATGTGGTACACATACAGACACACACAGAGAGAGCAACCATGCATGTAATAGACATGTAGGCAAAACATTCACACATAAAATACAATTTTTAGCAATAATCACTTATCTGTACTTTTATGGTCCTTATATATTAAATTGTTCATCCTAAAATTATTAAATCATAAGCTATCTGAACTTGACTGCCCATATCTAACCTCAATCTCTCAACTAATTTCCCCAAAGTCTTCCCTCTGAAGAGACATAAACCAGCCAGTTATTGGCATACAGCAAAATATTTTGCATTGTTAACGTCATTATTTCTCTCTAGTTCTACCCTCTCTAGAGCACATATTTCTATTTTTAGCAAATTGATCTTTACAATATTTAGTTTCTCATACACCAGTGATTTCTACAGCCTCTCTGATCCAGGTCCAAGTTGCCACTGAATTTGGGACGGGAATCAACTGAGGTCAAGTTCTGCCTTAGGCAAAAAGTGCTATTGGCATAGACTCTTGCTAGGTTGTGATCCCAAGAGTATAACACAATGTCATGTCCTGTTGATTGACTGCTAATAATGTACCAGACAAAGTACTGAAGCTCCAATACAGACCTCTAATTCTTAATTCCCCCTGGTGTGTGTGTGTGTGTGTGTGTGTGTGTGTGTGTGTTTGTGTGTGTTTGTGTGTGTGTGTGTGTGTATGTGTGTGTGGTGTTTGTGTGGAGGGTAGTAGTGGTATGATGTTGCAGAAGTCAGAAATCAATTTTAAATGTCTTTCCCCCAATTTCCTCCAGAGACATCAACCTTGTTTTTGGGTTTAGGATTTTTCTTTTTTGGGGGGCATAAGACTAGCCCTCTCACTTGGTCTGGAACTTGTAGATTATACAGAATCCTCAGAGAGCTACAACCATGTGCTCCTATGCCCACACTTTTACATGGATTCAAAGGAACAAACCGAAGTCCTTGTGCCTTAATGACAAGCATTTTACTGATACATCTTTGAAATTGTTTCTGCCCTTTACTTTATAAACAAGCCCAGAGTCGTAGCTTAAAGGATAAATACCTTGACCAACTTAAAAAGCCAGAAAGCACTTAGACGTTCCACAACACAGACGATGTGGATGATCTTTCCCAAAGCACCATGGCAATCCTCAGACACCATGAGCTGATGTGAAAGATAACCCTCAAAAACATCATTTCTCCCTATGAACCTCTTAACTACACTATGAAATAGCTTCCCTCTTCCTACATTATTCTTAAGTCTTCCTTTGGGGTCTCAAGCAACAGCTCAGGTGCACATTGTAATGAGAGAGAACCATAGGTAACTTTCTGTCAAGTATTTACTACTCTCATATGTATGTAAGCCATTATTTTGGAAGTCTTTAAATGAGCCAGAGTTTAGCGAGGCACTCATATTTTTACTCAGTAATTTCTTCAAGCACCTTTGACCCCTCCTCTCCCCTGCCTGAATGTCTGTGCACATGAATGACAATGTGACTGATGAATAGGCCAGCTTAGCAGTCAAAAGAAGTTCAAGGTACATCTTCCTCTACGTTCTGTCTCATCTAATCCTCCTCACTATTTATATCACATCCTAAATTGCTTCCTTCCCGATAAGCTATACTCTTGTTATTCGTTGGACAATTCCTGTAATTTTCAAAGCCATAAGCAGTTGACTCTATACTCAGAAAACAAATCATCTACATTCTTGTTTTTCTTTGCTCCATAAATACCATAAGGGCTGTTCCATTTTCTCCTTAGTTCTGTTGTTAAGTCCCAACAGAGTTCATGCCTGATCCTATATTTATTTCTAACACCCACAGATCTCGGGCTGCTACAGAATATTCAGTGTAAGTTCTGTCAGTACTGATCAATCTGAGAAGACACTAGAAACTCGTGGACAACTCTTACTTTGGATACCTGATTGAGAAGCGCTCTGTTAAGTTCTTCTAAAGCTTAGATTGTGGAATGTTCTGGATAGATAAATCAAGGAGAAAGGAATCTGAGGTACAAAGAATGGATGCTATGCAAGAGCCTCATGGCTAAAAAGAAGCAGTATAGGACCAAAAATCTCATTTTCCCCTGAGTATTTTGCTTTCCCCTCTGTCTCCCATCACAGAGAAACAGCAGCTTGAAGAATCAGTAATTACAGTCAGGAGTCATTGAAGATCTCCTGGGGCTACACTTCACAGCACCATAAAAATTCCCTCAGAAGGCATGGCTAGTAAATACTGAAAGACAAGGAATGATCTCATCATATCAGCCTTTTAACCCTGCCATTGGCCAGGATTTTCACTGTAAAAAGTGAAACAAGGGGGAAAGTTAAGTAACTTACCCAAGTGCCCAGATCCGAAGCTGTGATACAAACCCCTGCCCACTATTTTCTAATGTTTTGCCATCTCTTTCTTTTCTCTATTGTCTCCTTGCATTTCCAAAAGTGGAGTAAGTAATGTCATTTCTTCAAATTTGCAAGATTCTTCTAGAGACCATTTTATGTCCTCACTACCATATATAATAAAGGGATATCAAGAAAGCTTCAGACACAGGGGGCAAGAAGGCAAAAAAATCACTCAAAATTCTAGCTACTCCACAGTGTGCATTAGTGACTGAGCCTAACAACTATTGTTTTCCTTTATTTACAGATCCTTCCAAGAAGATTTGGGACATCCAACTGTATTCTTTTGAGTACATCTTAATACCAAATTCTACTGGGAATTCAGGCACCCTACAGATCTATAGACACCTAGACAATCCAACCTCCACCATGGGGGCCATGACCTGGCTATTGCCAGGCATCTTTCTAGCTTTGTTTGCCCTCACTCCTGAAGGTGGGGTCCTCAAGAAAGTCATCAGGCACAAGCGGGAGAGTGGGCTGAATATAACCCTGCCAGAAGAGAATCAGCCAGTGGTGTTCAACCATGTCTATAACATCAAGTTGCCTGTGGGTTCTCAGTGCTCAGTGGATCTGGAGTCAGCAAGTGGGGAGAAAGACCTGACCCCCACACCAGAGTCCAGTGGAAGCTTCCAGGAGCATACAGTAGATGGGGAAAACCAGATTGTGTTCACACACCGCATCAACATCCCCCGCCGGGCCTGTGGCTGTGCTGCAGCCCCAGACGTCAAGGAGCTCCTGAGCAGGCTGGAAGAGCTGGAGTTGTTAGTATCTTCTCTAAGGGAGCAGTGCACCATGGGTACAGGCTGTTGCCTTCAACCTGCAGAAGGTAGGCTTCCGAGAAGGCAACAGGGTTCGTTGCCCCTGTCTCTGCACAAATGAGAAAATGATGAGCTTAAACGGATCCATGAGTGATTTTTAAAGGTGGTTTCCTGGGAAACTAGACAGACAAACTAGTCATTTAAAAAGGAGACAGAGGGGGAGAGTTTAAGGTCAAGTAAAGGTAGAGACTGCAGCCATTTCTCTTCTGTTTTTGGAAGAGTCATGCTAATAATAGTTCTCACACTAATTTTCTAGCGTTTGAAAGATATGCTTCATAAAGCTCTATTTCACTTAATTATATCTGTTGGATTTATTGGTCTGAAGAGTTAGATTAGCAGTTAAGAACACTTGCTCTCCCAGAGGATACAGATTCCATCACCCACATGGACACTCACAATATCTGTTATTCCACTCCCAGGGGATCAACACCCTCTTCCAACCTCAGCATACACCAGCCACACAAGTGGTGCATGCACATACATGCAGGCAAAGAACTCATACCTACAAAACGATAAAATAAATCTAAATGTTTATTTTTGTGTATATATGCTTGTATGTGAGTGTGTACACATAAGAGTGGGTATGCAATCATACAGTCTTATAAATGTGCACTAAGGGTCGAAGGAGGCCCGGGCATCCTCTATCACTACCTGTCAATTCCTTTGAGGCAGCATCCTCCTTGAACCTTGGGCTCACATTTTCTCAGCTAAGCTAGAAATCAGCAACCCCCGGTGATCCCCCTGTCTCTTCTCATGTGGGAGTTGAAGATACAAACATTCAGCAATAGGAGCTGGGGTTTGAACTCTGCTCCTTGTGATTACACAGCAAGCACCCTTAGCTGCTGAGCCCTCATCTCTCTAGTCCCTAATTTTATCTTGGTTAAAGATGTTTGGCTAACCAAAGATGTTTGGATTATTGAAATATAATTTGTAGTTACCTTAAAATATCTGAGAATAACCCAGTGTCCCTTCTCCCAAAGGCATCTTTCAAGGAGACTGCTGTGTAGTCCTGTCAGTTCACTGTACAAATAGGGAAACAAAGGCCCAGAGAGGAGAGAGGTTCTCCAGGTCCTGCTGAGTTAGGTGTTCACACAGCCTTCCACAGTCCTGTGTTCTTACAGCAGCACATTTCTGCCTGGGTGGTACTGAGTCTGTGGGATCAGAAAGAGTATTGTAATGTGATGGAACACAGTGTGATGGTGGGAAGGAGGTCGGGTCAGGGCTGTCCATACAGCCACCTGTATGTCCCAGTCACAGTAACTGTCTTGTATGATCCACCCAACAACCCTTTAAAGTAAGGTTTGACATCTCTCTGTAAATCTAAAAACTGAGACTTTAAAAGTGGACCAAATGTCACAGGATGATGTCACAGGATGATTCAGTGATAAAGAAGGATACACATAGACTTCGGATGTGCCCGGATACTTCACTTTCTCTAGAAGATACCCTGGACCCTTGCACATCTATCCCAGGAATACTGCTGCTTAGGAGTTCATTATCGCCTCTCCTCGAGTTCCTTAGAACTGCAGAAGCATTTACTTCAAATCAGAAATGAGTATCTGTTTCCACCACCTAGAAAATATTTCCAGAGAGGGCATTGACAATGATTTTAAGAGTAGATCTGACCACCATATGCAGGGAGTACTGTGGGATGCTAGGCTTCTAAGGCAATTTTTGAAAGTTTATCTTTATTAATAAATCAATTCCCTTTCTGTCTGTCAACTCCCTTGAGGAAACGTGGGTGAGAAGACATGGTGGCTTTAACATCAGTGTGGCTTGAATGTAACTGAATTCCATCTGATTTTCTCCGCTAAGCCCAAGCTCTCCACCCAGTTGATGCCTAAGGATGCAGCTGAATTTGGGTCAGGGCCTTCTTATGTGTGTACCAAACACCTGCTCGGATGAACTCAGCTAAATACCTGTTATCTTCACTGCAGGTCGTCTAGACACCAGGCCCTTCTGCAGCGGCCGGGGCAACTTCAGTGCTGAAGGCTGTGGCTGTGTCTGTGAACCAGGCTGGAAAGGCCCCAACTGCTCTGAGCCCGAATGTCCTGGGAATTGTAATCTCAGAGGCCAGTGCCTTGATGGGCAGTGTATCTGTGACGAGGGTTTTACTGGGGAAGACTGCAGCCAGCTGGCTTGTCCCAATGACTGCAATGACCAGGGCAGGTGTGTAAACGGGGTTTGTGTGTGCTTCGAAGGCTATGCCGGCCTTGACTGTGGCCTGGAAGTCTGCCCAGTGCCCTGCAGCGAGGAACACGGGATGTGTGTGGATGGTAGATGTGTATGCAAAGATGGCTTTGCTGGTGAGGACTGCAACGAGCCCCTTTGCTTGAACAACTGCTACAATCGTGGGCGGTGTGTGGAGAACGAGTGTGTCTGCGATGAGGGCTTCACTGGCGAGGACTGCAGTGAGCTCATTTGTCCCAATGACTGCTTCGACCGCGGTCGCTGCGTCAATGGCACCTGCTACTGTGAAGAAGGTTTCACAGGCGAAGACTGTGGTGAGCTCACCTGCCCCAACAACTGTCAGGGCCATGGCCAGTGTGAGGAGGGACAGTGTGTTTGCAACGAGGGCTTTGCAGGGGCAGACTGCAGTGAAAAGCGGTGTCCTGCTGATTGTCACCACCGTGGCCGCTGCCTCAACGGGCAGTGTGAGTGTGACGATGGGTTCACAGGGGCTGACTGTGGGGATCTCCAGTGTCCCAATGGCTGCAGTGGGCATGGCCGCTGTGTCAATGGGCAGTGCGTGTGTGACGAGGGCTACACCGGAGAAGACTGCAGCCAGCGGCGATGCCCCAATGACTGCCACAACCGGGGTCTCTGTGTAGAGGGCAAGTGTATATGTGAGCAAGGCTTCAAGGGCTTTGACTGTAGTGAGATGAGCTGTCCCAATGACTGCCACCAGCATGGCCGCTGTGTGAATGGCATGTGCATCTGTGATGATGACTACACCGGGGAAGACTGCAGAGACCGGCGTTGTCCCAGGGACTGCAGCCAGCGGGGGCGCTGTGTAGATGGACAGTGCATTTGTGAGGATGGCTTCACTGGCCCTGACTGTGCTGAGCTCTCCTGCCCCGGTGACTGCCACGGCCATGGACGCTGTGTGAATGGCCAATGCATCTGCCATGAGGGATTCACTGGCAAAGACTGCAAAGAGCGAAGGTGCCCCAGTGACTGCCACGGCCAAGGCCGCTGTGAGGACGGCCAGTGTATCTGCCACGCGGGTTTCACAGGGCTGGACTGTGGGCAGCGCTCCTGCCTCAATGACTGCAGCAACCAGGGACAATGTGTGTCGGGCCGCTGCATCTGCAATGAAGGCTACACAGGGATTGACTGCTCTGAGGGTGAGTATCAGCAAGCTGACATGCAAGTGGTCCTGACAATGTGTATCTATACCTGGTGCCTATCAGAGAATGATACTTGGATTTATCAACATACCAATTCATTTCATGAGTTCTATCAATATATTCCTGCTAAACACATGCTCTTTCTCTGTCACTATGAGGGACTTATACTCCATCTCTTGGCACTGGGCAACTTAGACTCAAAGGTTCAGGGAAGTGAAACTGTTGTCCAAAAGAGTCAGAGCTGATGCTTAAATATTATCCACCTCAGCTCTATTGAATCAGCCATCCACTGTCCTTTACTAGGTATCAGCTTCCACTTGAATGGAAGTGATAATCCCCCTGGGCTGAACAGATATTTCTATTAAATAAGATGAACTTATTAATGCAGTCAACTAATGAATAGTTTCTGGTTACCTGAACACTAGACCTGTCCCTTAAGTTGTCTTTTGGTGCTAGCTTTTATCCAAGGACTGTGAGCAGCTCCTAGAAGAATACTGTTTCCAGTAGTTGTCATAAGCAGAGGCATATAGTATGTGTTCCAGAAACACTGACTAAGTGAAAACACAACAAAGAGCAAAAATATTCATGTTCAGTGACCATCTTCTCTTTATTTTTCTCACCCTCATATCATGATAAAGAACATCTTCCAAAGGCATGCAGGAACAAATAAATAGTCCCCGTGTTTAGTGTGACTGAATTGTGCAAGCTTAGCAAAGAGATATGGGTTCTAAACCTGAGGTAGGCAACCACAGGGAAACTTCTTGCCCTCACTCACATCTAAGGAACAAATGAGTTTGGTTAGACAAACCCTATAAGACTAACTCACAGGGATCAAAGCTGAGGTAACACTTCTCTATACCCTAGTATAACTCTGAGCTAGGACCACAGTGTCAAAAGCAACACTATTGGCCAGGGACTTCAACATGAAACCAAAGGACTAATGGATTACAAAGCTACTTCGGGTGGTAAAGGTCTGTAAATCCAGCTCCTACAGAAGCTGAGGCAAGAAGATCTCAAGTTCAATGCTTGCCTGAGCCACAGGGAACATTCAAGACCAGCCTAGGCTAGTTGATCAAAATAGATTGTATGATCTTGTCAGAGCATTAATGAAAATATTGTTGAAGTAAAAAGAAATAGAGGAGGGGAATTTTGTTATAGGGAAAGTGACAGATCTCTTTTAAATACTTTTTAGACTTATTTATTTTGTTTTTTGTGTATTAAAGTTTACCTTGAATGTTTGTATATAAACCACCTGTGAGCCTGTACACGCAGATGTTAAAAGAGGGCATCAGAGTCCCTGGAACTGGAGTTACGGTAGTTGTGGGTCACTATTTGGATACTGGGAATGGAACTCTGGTCCTCTTCAAGTGCGAAAGTGCTCTTAATCACTGCATAATCAGTTTCTCTAGCCCCTTGACTGACAGAACTTGTACCTAGTATGTATAGGACCCGAGGTTCAAACATCACAAAAAAAGAAAACATCAATCGTAGTAGGGCTCTGGCTGAATCCAAAAGGTTAGGAACAATGTGTTTTAAGAACTGACAGCTTCAGATCTCTGCTGTTAATAGTAAAAGAGACTTGTCAAGGGAGTTAAGCCTATAGAGTACTACAGATTCACTCTTGACCTACAATATCCTTTCTTATTCCTCTCAGTGTCCCCTCCCAAGGACCTTATTGTGACAGAAGTAACAGAGGAGACTGTAAATCTGGCATGGGACAATGAGATGCGGGTCACTGAGTATCTCATTATGTACACACCCACCCATGCTGACGGCCTGGAGATGCAGTTCCGTGTACCTGGGGACCAGACATCCACCACCATCCGGGAGCTGGAGCCAGGAGTAGAGTACTTCATTCGTGTGTTCGCCATTTTGGAGAACAAGAGGAGCATCCCTGTCAGTGCCAGGGTTGCCACCTGTGAGTAAGCAGAGGACTCTGTGTAGACTCATCTAGCCTTGGCACAGCTGTGTAGCACTCTACACACTTTAAGTGCCCAATGTATACTAACACACTTCACCCAATGAGAGAGAAGCAACTGTTAACCCCATGTATAGATGAGGAAACTGAGACTAGATAGTTCATCATCTCCTCTCAGTCCCCATAGCTTACAAAGATGGACTTGGGCTTTGACCTGGGAAGTCTTAGGAGATTAGCTCTTAACCATCTTAGCACCATTGTATGGAGTTCTAGTCTATTGAATTCACTATCTGTTTCAGGTTGTTCCTGTGTCAGTATAATTACCTTCATGCCTAAAAAGCAAGCTGTGGCTAGAAACCGGCCCTTACTTGCTTAATAATAATAGCATTGGCTTCTCCTTACTTACTGTGTACTGCATGCCAAGAGCTAGGCCAGCAGACTTCATGGAATGTATCACTCAGTCCTTGGTGCATTCCCAAGGGCAGACACAGTTACCACCTTCTCCCAGAAAAAGAAATGATCTCAGGGCTTTTTGTAAACCTTGTCCAAAGTCAGCGTTATCGGTGGTGGGTTAGATGCTGATTTAGGCCCTTCTGATTCCAAATCCTACGAGTGCTTTGCTAGTTCAACCATATGAAATTGTAAATAAGCAGTCCTATGATTGGTCATAATCTGAGGCATTCATATTTTCTCATAGTAGACTGCACACCAGAAGAGCATTTAAGTAGGTCCCAAATTTGGTTACTAGCCTCAAAGACAGCTGTCCATCACAGGGTTAGTGTATCCCTAGCTGTGTGGCTAACCAGATTCTTGCCTTTCCTTACATCCTCTTTGTGATTTTCCTTACAGACTTGCCTGCACCTGAAGGCCTAAAGTTCAAGTCTATCAAGGAAACATCTGTGGAAGTAGAGTGGGATCCTCTAGACATTGCTTTTGAAACATGGGAGATCATTTTCCGAAATATGGTAAGGGGCTCCCTGGAGGAAGTCTTTGATATAGGAGATTCATAAGGTGGTCAAAAGTCTCTGCTGCTTCCTATGTTACTTGGTTTCCTTAGCTTTGGGTGGAAGACTGGGCACTATCACGTTGTATGATCACTTATGTATTTAAGTGATGTTGATTTCTTCCTTGCTATTAATAAATAGAAAAGTATAGCATTTAGAGATGAGAGTCCAGACAAACACAAGTTAAATTGACTATAGGTACCAACTTGCAAATCTCTATTTGGGATAACAGAAACAGAACCAGTCTGTCCTACACAGTATTTTCTGGCACATCCCAAATATGAGTGGATCTTCCTAGAACACAAAGATTAGGTGAGTCAGTTTTCTAGTTATTACCCAGGCCCTGTTCCTAATTATCTGTGAGAGCATGGGACATTCCACCAACTTCTTTGATGTCAACTACTGACTTACAGAAGGAAGGGTTGAGTTGTGGCTCTCACATGATGCCAATTGACAGGGACAGGGTAAGTGCAGGTGTCTACAGGAGGAACAAATGAACTCAAGAAGCAGCTTTTTCATCTCTGTTTTCTCATCATCTAACCTCCCAATCTGCTGTGCTACATAGGAGGTACCTAATGAATAAATTAAACAAGAAGAAGAAACAAATAAAGCAGGAAGGTGAATGGCTTTCCCTGCCTCTGAATCTTAACCTTGGGTTTCCATCTTGCAGAACAAAGAAGATGAGGGAGAGATCACAAAAAGCCTGAGGAGGCCAGAGACCTCCTACCGTCAAACTGGCCTTGCTCCTGGCCAAGAATATGAAATATCTCTGCACATTGTGAAAAACAACACCCGAGGCCCTGGCTTGAAGAAAGTAACCACAACCCGTGAGTACCAGCCAAGACCTGTGATAGAGCCGATTGTATCTCTTTGGACCTTCTGGCTTATAGCATGCCCTCTGACACAGCATCTATGTCAGGGAGATTTTGCTTACTAATACAAAGTCCATCTGGAGCTCCTTAAGTGAGAATCCTGCAGGTTTGTGATTTGGACTTGGGCTCAGCTGTGTGATGCTTCTCCTTGGCTTGGATTATTTGTGCATCTTTTGTGTACTGAGACTGCTTGGCCTAGAATAGCCCCAGTCAAGAAAGTCACCTGCAATCCTTGTACTCTGGAAGCCGAGACAGGAGTGTTAGCATGAGTCAAGGCCATCCTGGACACAGGGGTGAGTTCTAGGATAATATAAGCTATGAAAGGAGACATTGTTTCAATAAAACAAAAGTGAAGCATAATGAGAAGGCAATTTTCTATCTGTGGGTTTCATCATTGGGTTAGCCTGGGCCTGGTGGCATGGCTGTTGATTAGACTCAAAATTGACATTTCCATCACCACTGCCAGAGCAAATTCTCAGGCCAGGCCCCATGGGAGAGATAGAGAAACAGATGCATCCCCTCTCTGAAGTTCCTCAAAGGTACATTCTCAGGCCTGTAGATGCAGAAAAAAATAATTGTGGAGACTATCAAAAGTCATCAACCACATCAGCTCATTAAGTGCTAACACCAAGTCTCCCATGACAGAGGCGAGGTCTGTATGCATGGTACTGCGTATGAAGACTAGAGAATAAGCCTTGGAGAAGTTGAGTCACTTTAACATAATGTGGGCCAGACAGTCATGGTCATGACTCTAAGCACATCTGAGAAATGGAGAAAGGAGGATCCCCGAGGCTTGCTGGCCAGGTCAAGGCTAGCCAGAGACCCTGGCTCAAGAAGTAAGGTGGACAGTCCAAGCAATGATGCCTAAGGTTGACCTCTGGCCTACAAATACATGGACACATATACATATACTCACATACAATCTTTCAAACACACACACACACAGACATATCCAAACACACACTCTCAAAAATGGACACATAAACATGTATACTCACATATAAACACATGCTCACATACACACTCACATAATCACAGTCACACAGACTCACAAACACACACAACTTTCAAAAATCCATACATACTCAAACACAGTCTTACAGATACTTTCAAACACACACACACACACACACACACACACTCATACATCTTTTACTTGACACTTCGAAATTCTTGGGGTCGTTAGAAATGGCCTTAAAAATTCTTGGGGTGGGGTAGGATTTAATAAACTAGAGACTTCTGTGGGATTTAACTGAATTTAGGATTGTTCTAACAGAAAATGGTTTTTTAAAAAACAAGACACAGGAGAAATGGAGAAAGAGATTCTGCATTGGCATTTAGTAGGAAAATAGCTTATTTTCTTCAAGAGAACAGATGTGCCAGCTCTTTAAGAAATCAACTCTTGTTGGCAGGGGGTTTCTGGGAAAGTTAAATCTGTTGACACATGACAAGAAGGAACATCTTGCACTTAGATGCTTGCACATTTTGCATAGCTTAGGGCCAGTACATAGGACTGTCTCCTTCATAAGCAAACGTTTTCCATCATCCTGACAACAGCTCTCTGTGGTAGGTATGAGGCAGGTACTGACAGGAAAAAATCATTAGATCACCAGTAAGGCAGAGAAAAGATCAAGGAAGTGCTTATCCACTGTAGGGAAAGTACACTGAAGAGACAAATGACATTTCTTTTACCTGCCCTTTGCTCTTTAATCCAAATTAGTTGAGGCTTGACTGCTTTGTATTCTGCTTATTAAGGGACAAACACCCAGCCCTTGAAGTCCCAGAATGTGTAAATGCCAACATTGATGGACATGCACTTTGCTGTTCCTTTTGTGACTATTTCTGAGAATTTTGCAGAATTAAAGGATCTTAAATTTTGGTGCAAAACATGTTTGAGTCCTTCTCTCTGGCACCTCATCAAGGTTTATTGTGATCATTCTAGACACATAAATGCTGAGAAGATCCATCATTCTATGATAGTGAAAGGGTGTTGTGGTCCTGAGTTTAAATTCCTTCTTTGCCATTTTCTATCACTTTGTAAAATCCTACTTCTTTAAGCCTTGAATCCAATGTTTGGAAAACTGGGTTCATAGCATCTTTCTCAACAAGTTGTCTTAAGCATGAGGCACAGATGGTACAACACCATGGGATGTAGTCAGCAGAGAGTACTGTCAGTCTTCACTATTCAAGGAACCCATAGTTGGGGTTATCAGTATCCCTAGCCACACCCCAAACTCATTAGCAGTTTAAGTGGCTTTGTGGATGACAGCTGTGAGAATGTAAGGCAGTGTCACTGTCTATATAATAGCATCATTTTCATGATGTATTTTATGGATTCATTAAATACTAGCTGATACATAACCACTTTGACTTCAGAAACGAACCATACAACATCTTCACAATCTATCAAAAAATTGGTCATTTTCCCATACTCTGAATAAATCTCAGCTACTTCCATTTAAAAACACTTACTGGATGGATGCTGAGAGCATAGACTAGACTGCTTTTAAAGATAAAATACACATTAAATGCCCAGAATGACCTGAAGATCTTGAAGCCCAAACATCTATTTTCTGAAGGAATGAAGTAATGAAGGAGTGACCCAGTCTAAATGTAACCTGTAAGGGTCAATGATTTGCCTAAGAATGGCACCCCAGACTCAAATAGCATGTAGAGTGTTTTATTCTGCAGAAATCCAACATGCTGGGGTCTCCCATTACCAAAATAGAGAGACAACCAAGTGAGCTCACAGTCTCAATTTAAAGCACACTGGAATTCCAAGGTAGATGAGCTTTATCTTACTCTTTCTCTAGGCATTCAGGAACCATTATAGAGAAGTGAAGCCTGGGCATTTTTTTCCTCTTAGTAATTGACTTGCCTGGACTTGCCCAGTTCTTAGGCCTAGTCAGCTTAACTGGCAATTTGAAGTCTGTCATGCAATCAGCCCAGCCTTCTCAACCAAACTGTAAAAGCATCTGTGATGAGAGAGTGAGCAGCAGGTACTGCAGGAGCTCCAGGGAAGAGGGTGTGTGTGTGTGTGTGGTTGACATGAAAGGCTAAGAGGAGAAGGGAAATCTCCATTGATGAAGCAAAGGAATAGCCTTGTCGAGACCAGGTGAGGAAGCATGAAATCCAGGTGTATGGGGCAGGAAGTGAGTTTAACAGGGCGACACAGGAACCCCCAGAATGAGGACAAAAACGTCTATGCTTGAAACAGAAATGACTCTTGCCCTAGTTCGTTTCATCAAAACCAACTTCGAGGCTGGCAAGGTGGTTTAGTTAGGGTAAGAGAATGTGTCAAGCCTGATAATCTGAATCCAATCACAGCTCCCTCATGGTAGAAGGAGAGAACCAACCCCAGAAGTTTTTCTCTAAATTTCACATGTGGGCTATGCATAGACATGCAACACACACACACATGCACACACACACACACACAGACTTACTCACACAGGCACACACAGAAATATACACAGAGAGACATGTACACATAGACACACATATACAGACAGACAGACAGACACACACACACACACACACACACACACACCAGCAAAGGAAAGGCTTTCATCATGCATCTGCTGTATGCTAGGTTCCATTCCAGATGCTTTACAAGCTTTCTCTGTTTTACTATTGGAAAAATGAGGACAAAATCCCTCCAGGTTGATATCATAGTCTGTCCTTTTAGCTTGCCAGACAGAAACTGAGGCTCCCAAGGGCAAAAGAAAGTAAAGGGTCATTATGAATCAAATAGTATGAATCAAATCAGTATGTCTACTGTAGTCTGCTTTGCTTAGCCCCTTCTTTTGGCCTTGACCCTTTGCTGTTCTCTTTGTTCATCACAGGCCTGGATGCTCCCAGTCATATTGAGGCGAGAGATATCACAGACACCACAGCACTAATCACCTGGTTCAAGCCCTTGGCTGAAATTGATAGCATTGAGCTCTCCTATGGCATCAAAGATGTGCCTGGAGACCGTACCACCATCGACCTCACACACGAGGACAATCAGTACTCCATTGGGAACCTGAGACCTGACACAGAGTATGAGGTGTCCCTCATCTCCCGCAGGGTGGACATGGCAAGCAACCCTGCCAAGGAGACCTTCATCACAGGTGAGGAAAAGACAGAGTACCAATTCTGCCCTAATCATCCACAAGTCCTCCAGGATCATGTAACACTAGGGCCTTTTCATATCTGTACATTCATTTTAGATAGTAATTGGTGACTTTTTCAAAGAAAAGGGGTCTAAATAACCTTTCAAAACATACCCAGGCACACACATAAATGTGTGTATATGTGCATGTATGTGTGCATGTATGAGAGAGAGAAATGGGGGAAAGAGAAAAAGAAAAGAAAAGGGAGGCACTGTTCTGATATTCTCAAAAAAAATTTCTGGTTAAAATTTAATGACTCAATGGATAAAGGCATTTGCCTGACACCATAGCAAATGGCATTACCTCAAAGGTGTCCAAATGTCAATTATGTATCCCTTGCACACTTTACAGGAGTTGGGTATGCACCAGGTAATTAGCACTAAGTTATTAAAAAATACATTGATTCAACAAAACAGTTTTCATATCCACAGTCTTATTTGGGGGGATTTGTATTGTTCTTCAGACCCAAAAAATGAAATAAATGCGGCCAATTGAAATGCCACCTATCAAGAAAGGAGCCAGGCTTGTGCGCTTTCACTTTGTGTGTCAGTTACTAAGACAGGGGCTTCGGGGAATTCTGACATTTCTATCCATTGGCAGGTGCCTTTTGAATCTCTGATTGAAATGTCAAGTTCTCCTATGTTCCCCAAACCTGGCATAGTGCCAATCTTCCCTTTTCCTCCTAAACAGGCCTAGATGCTCCCAGGAATCTCCGCCGTGTCTCACAGACAGACAGCAGCATCACCTTGGAGTGGAGGAATGTCAAGGCAGACATCGACAGTTACAGAATTAAGTATGCACCTATCTCTGGAGGTGAACACGCTGAGATTGATGTCCCAAAGAGCCAGCAAGCCACAACCAAAACTACACTCACAGGTGAGCCATGATCTAGCAGTACTGTGCCACTGGGCCTCTCGAAATGACAGGAGCCTGCTGTCACGTGGCCCCATTTCTCAAGGCTACAGAGAGAATGAAATAAGCCCAGCTCCCGCCCATTCCTGTTGCTGTAACTGTATCAAGTTAGTAGCAGGGGATGGGCATATAAAATTCACAGTGGTCATGGGCCAGCCTGGGGTCACTTCTAAAGTCTTCTGAGAGGCTTCCTTCTACTAGGCTGGTCCCAACCTGCACATTCTCTTTCAGATCTAAAGCCAGGAACTGAATATGGGGTTGGTGTTTCTGCTGTTAAGGGAGACAAGGAAAGCGATCCAGCCACCATCAATGCGGCCACAGGTGAGGTACATGGTAATCCTACCGTTGCTGAAGTAGACTGAACAGGAAAGACAGGACTAATGAGAAAAGTTTATTTACAAATTACAAGTATGAGATCAGGGGAGAAATGGCCCTCTAGTACCATGGGACCCAGATGTCTACATTTAAAAGAACAAATCAGAAAGCATAAGCTACCTACCCCTAGTACAACTCTCTACAGATGAAAGAGAATACAAGAATTTGAAAGAAAAATTGGAAGCAAACTTTATAGTATGCCCATTTCTATTTTGTCAACCTATTCTTTTAAAATAAGCCTGCTTAATTGGTACATATACAAAGGTTTTCCCTTAGCACTTGAGAAAATAGCTCCATAGGGCAGATAGTTAAATAACTATATAGATATTCCGGCCCCATGGTTCCCACGGCATCCTGTAGTGCCATCTTTGGGTGAAGACTACCTAGGGCTAAGGTTTGAGACTGTTGCTTCCTTTCTAAAGTGATTTTCTGAAAAATCCATATGTCACAAAGAAAACGTCCCCTGTGCTTCCCAGCAGCTTCCCCTGGGTCACTTCACACACTGTGAAGAGAGGAGAGGCAGGGTGTGTGTGAGACATAGGTCAGACTTGATTGGGTTTCCTTGGGATGCAAAATCACACACTGTGATTTTGAGATAAGTGTAGATTTGCTTGCAGTTAATGAGAGATCAGTCAGAGGCAATGCCTTCACTTCATTTCCCTCCAAGTAACAGATTACATAAATACAGGTAATTCACTACTGGATACAATCTCACAACCTTAGATTTCAGCAGTGTTGCACATAGTATGTGTGTGTGTGCATGTGTATGTGTGTCTGTGTGTATATGTGTATATGTCTCTGTGTGTGAATGTGTATGGTCTGTGTATATGTCCGTGTGTGTCCGTGTGTGTGTGTGTGTGTGTGTGTGTGTGTGTGTGTGTGTGTGTGTTAGTTCTGGGCATTTCATCACATGTAGGTTTGTAAAAAGCATGGATAGCAGAGGCTCAGAATCATTGCACTGCATCCTGAGTGCCCATGTTGGAATATCCCACAATGGCCTTGCCCTTTATGTAGAACCCTGGACATTTACTTAGCATCCTTTATCACACTGTAAATTTCCCATGTTACAGACATTAACTAAGTAGAATGTATCAGTCAATTTCAGCTGCTGCAACAAAATGCCTTATGTCAGATCACTTTATGAAAGAAAAAGAATGTCTTACAGACTCAGGGCTGAGAACATGGTTTAAAGGGACAAAAAATAAACTATTGAGGACACTATATTGTTCATTGAAATGTCTGTCTTTGCTGTGTCTTCAGGTGACAAAAGGGACTGAGGTCTTTCTGGGATCTCTGTTGTTAGGCACTGAACCTAACCACAGGGTCTGCTGATAACACTTACATCTGAACACCACCCTTTTGGGCATTAGGATTCAATATATTAGTTTTAAGTGGACACAGTATACAGTCCATAGCAAAATAGTATATCATGGTTTGAAAGTCAACAGTCTCTTGGAAGTGCTTTGTTAAGTAGCATTTTATAGTTTTGATAAATCAGTATACATTATTTTTAATTTGCCCCAAATCACAAAAGATAATATGTAGAATCACCTGTCTATAAAAGATGAGGTCAGTCAGGTGACTACACTGCAGGTACAGCACTCCTCAGGGCACACTCAGCTCCAGGAGTCTTGTGCCTGGCAGCCTAAAGAAGATGTCTCATGATTCTCTCTCCAGAAATTGATCCACCCAAGGACTTACAGGTGTCTGAAACCACACAAGACAGTCTGACTTTATTCTGGAAGACACCCCTGGCCAAGTTTGATCGTTACCGCCTCAACTACAGCCTCCCCACAGGCCAGTCAATGGAGGTCCAGCTGCCAAAGGATGCCACTTCCCATGTCCTGACAGACTTGGAGCCAGGGCAAGAATACACTGTCCTCCTCACTGCCGAGAAGGGTAGACACAAGAGCAAGCCTGCGCGTGTGAAGGCATCTACAAGTAGGTCACCCTGAGCTCCCCCAAACCCTCTGCTAACTCTGGCTCGCATCTTTGAGTCAGCCAGGCTTGTCAGGAATGTGATGCCCAGAGGAGAAACCAGCTCCTTTTTCTTCTCTCTCTGCCACACTGAAATGGCAGCTTCAGTGTCTTCATGAAGATTGATGTTTTCTCCTGTTAGTCAACTGATTGAACCAAGTTCCCTCATGGACAAATGCTGACTTCTAAGCAACGCTAACTAGGAGAGCATAAATCAGGGGCTCTGTTTGTCTGTCCTGTCTCTTGTTGCTGTTTAATTTGTGCTCCATGGTATTCTATAAATTTCTTATTTCTCTCCTTTAATCTAATGACAGCTTTACTTTTCATTGTTTTAAAGATACCCAGGATGTTGGATGACATTGTTTGAACATCTTCTTAGGAGTATTTTTATTGCAGCTCTCTTGCTCTGCTCAGCATAGCCCAGAAGAATTGAACTTGGTCTGGAGCCTGCCTCAGTGCCTTCTCACTTTCCTTTATTTCTAGTCATGAAGAGTCTCCTGGTTCTCCCTGGCTGATCCCAGGTCCCTTCCAGCCCTACTAGCCTGCTCACCCACTGATTTTTTTTCCTGTTACTTTAATTCAGGGACTGAACTGGAGAGAGAATCTGGGGATAAAAATGGTTCTTCCTATATGAAAAATGACACATTCAATTTTAGCCATGAAGTTTTCAAGATCTTTTGAGTTTTCACAAGTGATAGTCTTAGATTCCAACTTCATTCACATGCATGTATGCAACTACTGCATATACTACACTGTGCTGGTGTTTGAAGAAAAGCGTGTCACATGATCATCATAGCTTGATTGACTCCCACACTCCTTCCCAGAGTCTTTGGAGAAAACTAGAAGCTGGGAATATCAGAGGTCATGATTCTCAGGGGTCACTAGCGCTGGTCACATAACACAGATGTCACCCAGCTAACCCTCAGTAATCTTAAAGAGAATGACAATAAGGCAATTTAGAAATGTCTTACAGGGCCTGAGTTATCTGTTGACATCTTCAGCTAAATTACAAATGAATTTTCAAATGTCAGCCTCCTCCGTTAAATTGATCTGCCACTAGGTACAAGAGAAAGCAAATTGTTTCTAATTGTTGAGAATCCCAGACTGCTTCACTCTTTCTATTCCACCATTTTTCAGGGTTTAGCTCCTATTTTCAAAATAAGGTCAGTGTCACAACATGGCTGCTGCAATTCACCATCGTGTTCATGGTCTAGGCAGTAGAGTGGAGGTAGTATCAAAGCTCCAAACCGTGGCTCGTTCTAGAGATGTTATCAGTCATTTCTCTGTACATCTCATTGGATGTTCTTATGTAACATAAAAAGGGTAGTCTCCTACCAGAACACGCCACTGTAAAATCACAGGCATTTTTAAGGAAAATAGAGAAATTTGTGAGGCAAAAGGACAGTCTCTAATCAAGTACGAAATGAATGCAGTGGTTAATTCTAGGAATAGTGCAGACTGCTCCACCACTGAGCTGTGGGATGCTGAGGCTGTCAGAGATGTTTGGAAGGAAAAGTTAATCAAAATTAGGGAAATAGAATCAAAGGGAGTTATCTTCTATAGCCCAAGTCAATAATCCACCCTTGCATGAGTTTATTATTATGTGCCAAAGGGATAAAAAGGAACCATAAATGTAAGAAGGAAGAGAACTCTGTCCTTGCTCCTCCTCTCCCTCTTCTCTTCTACTCTTTCCTCTTTCACAAAGCTCCAGAAGGAGGGAACTCCCCCGTGCATCTCTAGAGTCAAAGGCAGATGTTACAAGATTAATATTTATCTGTGGACGTTATGGAAAAGTGGAAAACTTGTGGTCCTTGTATGTTTTCTCCAGTCAATCCCCATGCTCCAGCTACAGTAGTAACCCAAGTCCAGACCTCCTCCATGAGGTGGCACCATTTTGAAAGTATAGTTAATCTTCCCACCTTTCATACCTTAACCTGTGCTCCATAAAAAATCAAACTTGTACATAACAGTACCCTTTCCATGGGCTGGGTGGCCTTCAGAGCCTGGTTTCTCTGGCCTAGCTTCCACTACTCATATTCTTGACCATCATGTGGTTGGCCCCTCGTATGTTTGCTGAGCCTGCCTCCACCAACAGGCTTGTGCTCCTTTTGTTATATTCTTATTCTGCTCCCTGTTTTCCACTTATCATTCTCTTTAGTCTCATTCATTTCAAGTGTTATTCAAACCAAGGGCATCCTCTGAGCAAGCTATGAAAAGTACCCCCGCACTGGCCCACCCCTGATGCTGCTCCAAGGTTCTGTGGCTACTTACTGACTTGAGAATGGGCAGTAACCACCTCATTGTCCCTGACCTCCTCCCACCCGTGAGCAGTTGTAGGGACAATCTCCTTTGTCTACTGCTGCCTGCAGTACCTGGAACACATCCAAAGCCAGGGTGAGTGTTGAGCATCTGCAGAGATCGGCTGTTCTGGGGCCAGCATTACCACAGTTTGTTTTCTCCTTTTTGTCCTCTGCTTTTGCAGCTGTCTAGCAGCCTTCAGGAGTGAGGGGCAGGGTAGTCGTGCCCTGGGAATTCTTTAACTTTGTGTCATATAAATGACAAAAAGAGAGATTAAGAAAGGGGGAGGAAGAGAGGGAGAGACATAAAAGGGAGGGAGGGTAGAAAAAATGGCATGCTTCCTTCCAGCACAGAATAAGAAACCATCCTTATTCTCTTCCCCTGTTCTCAACTCTCCCATACTCTCCTCTATTCTCTCAGTTTTTCCTCCTCTTTCTGCTTTTACATTCCCATTAACTAAACTCTGCCTAAAGCCAAGGCTGTGAATACATTGTGAGTGATGAGAGACATAAAGGAGGACAACAGGCAGGAGCCAAGGACGACGAGGCATATTTTCACAGCAACCTAAGAACCCAATAGTGTCTCGCATGAATTTGGGAGGCATAAAAATGAAATTTTGTTCCTAACCACAGCTTTGGGAATTAGAGAACATTTTGCTCTGATTTACCATTTTGATTTTCTATTGAGCAAACTGAAATGTATTCAGATATGTATCCCTTTAAAGTACATTTCTCTATTGTACTATGATTACGTGCTGTGAGTCAGACAGGATAGGGGGATATTGAGGACTGCAGTGAGAAAGATGGAAGCAACATGCAAAGGATGTAGTTCTGCTCTTACAGGGACATGAGGAGCCACAGGAGGATAGAGACTGATCCTCATCACATACCTGACAAAGGGGACAACGAGCGCAGAGGAGTCTCAGAAGAGGAGATACCTAGAAGAGTCCTTGAAGAGCAAAAGGAGGAGACGTTCAGGGAGAGTGCAGTGTCCATTCCAGCAGGGGGAACAGCATCTGAGAGGCTTAGAGTCAAGGGATGTTCTGTAGTCATCAGACAAGCTGAGCCCTGCTGAGTGTCCAAGTAGAAGGACAGTATCTCTAAGGCTTCGGGTTTTCTGGAACAGCTGTAAAGCATGAATGTTTGGGGCTTATCTCTATTCTTGGTAGCTACTAAGAAACACCAGAAAGCTTCAAGGCAGCCGAGACTTAATATTTCGAGTATTTTATTTCTAGAAAAATTGAGTTTGCCATCATTTGAAGCATCATTATCTTCCAACTTGTACCAAATCTTCCCCTTGCTGTGGGAGAGTCACTGTTTCACATACAAAGCATACAAAGAGCTTCACCCTCTACATCCTGCCAGCCAATGGTAACCACCATCTATACAATGGTGGGAATCTGAAGGGCTGACGGCATGGCCAGAAATTCCTTCCTGCAGCTGCTCAGCCCACCATGAGCACAGATGACAGGAGATTTGGAAATTCTGATTTCCTAGGCCCACTGACATTACTCAGAGGGTAGATTCCAAAGCACAGCTGTGAGAGAATGACAATAGTCTTTTCATTATGGCCTGTAGGAAGGCTAGGGTCCAAGCAGACAATGGGAACCCTTGGCTGCTGATGCAGAGAGCCCACAAGTATGTCATTCACCCTGAAAATGAAGAGTCAGCTCTTATGCACAGCTTCCTAGTCCCCAGTTCAAAAACTGCCTGCTCTGTAAGTGCAGAGATGAAATGCAGAAGAGCCTCAGTCCCATGTGTTGTCCCTCCTCTCTTTGTATCCGTGAGCACTTTAACACCTTTATTTGTGATGGTCTATAGTCTCCTCCTCCCTCCTCCACATTAGGCAGTTCTCCGGAGGCTCTACGCAGCCTCACATCTGAAGTCCTTTCCCTGGGAGACAATATGATCAATGTCATGATTAGAGATAAGGCTTAAGATAAATTCCTGGAGAGGAAAGATAGTCACTTCCTCCTCACCCATGGTACAAATTCTAATGCCAGCGAAGTTTCTGATTGGTGGTTTTAAACAGCAGGAGAAGGAATTTTTTTGTTTGTTTTTTGTTTTTCTTTGCTTGCTTAGATATCAACATGTCTCCCATCTCTTTACACATAAGGACTTTTAGAATACTTGAGAAAGGGAGGCAGGCGGAGGGCTGAGTTTTCTTAAATCCTAACATCAATGATGTAGTCACCTTTGGAGGCCCTGTTTCTTGCCTCACAAGGGCCCACGGTGTTAAGGGTAACTTACCTCTTCACTTTTCCCAAATCTATACACATCACCTTGAGTCTGAAGCCTCCCTCCTCATGCATGGGTAGTTAAGAACTTGGAGATATGCTCCAAAAACATGAATTTTGGTTAAAAGAGGAATCAATGACTATATTCAGGATCAGGTGCTATCAAAAAAAATGTTTTCTATATAAGGCCAGATGATAAATCTTCTAGACTTTGGAGGCCAGGCCTAACCTCTGTGACAGTTACTTTGCCATGTTATCTCAATACAAAAGCAGCCATCAACCATGTAGAATAGAGAAGGTTCCACGAAAACTCCATTTCTAACACAAAAATATGAATTTCATTTGACTTCCAAAAATCATGAAATATCAATCTTTAGATTTTTTTTTAAAACCAAGGATTTCCAAATGTAAAAATTGAATCAGCCTTCTGACTCTCAGGTGTGACCCACTAATTTGTCCTAGTTTATGTACCCACGTTCTAGGACAAAATACATTTTAAAAAGCTGAAACATTATAACTTTGTGAATGTGGGATAATCTGAAAAGCCTGAATGAAACAGGTTTTATAAAAGCAATGCTCGGACAATTTGCAAGTTAGCATTTTCAAGTTAAAAGAATGTTTTCATGGTCATAATAGGGATCATTTGAAGTCACCACCCAAGTAAACAGAAAAATTAACTTAATTTTTTCAAAGGAGCAAAGGCAATTTATACCCTCCCACTTTCAAGAACAGGTTCTAGAGAGATCCTTTGTCTGTGAAGGTCATGTAGAATCCACTTAAACTCAGCCCACGAAAATGACAACCTCAAGGCAGATTCAGACAAGGGAGACTGTACCAAACTTAAGTAGATCTAGGGGGCTGCAAAATGCAAACCCAAGACCAGCTGAGGCTAATTCCTTGTAACTGAAACAACTTTGCCAACTGGAAACTGAGGCACGGAGCCTCATTAACACATGAGTAAAATTTTCTCTAGGATACTTGTAAACAAGAAAACGTATTTCCAAAAGAAAATTCAACTGTACGAAGGCAAGATCAATGCTATACTAACCTACTATTGTATTGTGGGGGACAGCACCACTGGGCGTACAGTGACAGCATCTTGGTATGGACTCTATGGTCCTTGGCCAATGGATTTGTTGGGTTCTTAAAAGGCAAGCATTTGATGAATAGTATAACTGACCTTGTCTCTGTCATTGTTCAGAAGAAGTGCCTTCCCTGGAAAATCTCACGGTGACTGAGGCCGGCTGGGATGGCCTCAGACTCAACTGGACTGCAGATGACCTGGCCTATGAGTACTTTGTCATTCAGGTACAGGAAGCCAACAAGGTGGAGACTGCTCACAACTTCACAGTACTTGGTAACCTCCGGACTGCAGATATCCCAGGCCTCAAGGCTGCCACTCCTTACAGAGTCTCCATCTATGGGGTAGCCCGGGGCTATAGAACACCAGTGCTCTCTGCTGAGACCTCCACAGGTACTTTCTTCCTCAATATCTAAAGCTTCTGTTTTGCTCAACAGGAAACTGACCAAGGATAATCAAACATCATTGATTTTAGAATGGCCTTGTTCAGCCACAAGCTATAGTGCCATGGGGTCTGATGCTGGATAGCCAGGCCATCGAGTGACATGGTTCCAAGGCCATGTTAACATTTCACATAAACAACACATTGCTGCTGTATGGAATCCATCATCTGGGACAGTCCAAATAAACCAAGGATGGTGACCCCACATTAAGGGCTGATTATGTGCTAGAGTCAAAAGGAAATTAGCCACAGAATGAATTCCTGAATTCTCTGAAATTGATAAACTAAGAAAGCAAATATTTCCCTACAGCCCTCTTCTGCTCTTTCCAAGGTTTAAAATGTTGCAGGAAACAAGTTTATCTAACAAATGTCATGTTCTCGGGGGATGTAAAGCCTGTCCTTGTGTTCAGGATTTCTTGTATCTTGCAATGACTTTAAAATGCATTCTTTGTCCTTCTCTAGGGAAAACTCCCAATTTGGGAGAGGTCACTGTGGCCGAGGTGGGCTGGGATGCCCTCAAGCTCAACTGGACTGCTCCAGAAGGAGCCTATAAGAACTTTTTCATTCAGGTGCTAGAGGCTGACACGACCCAGACTGTCCAGAACCTCACAGTCCCAGGAGGACTGAGGTCAGTGGACCTGCCTGGGCTCAAAGCAGCCACCCGCTACTACATCACCCTTCGAGGGGTTACCCAGGACTTCAGCACGGCCCCTCTCTCTGTTGAGGTCTTGACAGGTATTTTAGAACCATTCACTCCTTTTTTTCTAATCCCTGTCTCTGTTTAAGAGGAAACCTATCTCTAAATGGGACTTAGAGCGTTCCATGTTGGGGAAATACTGGTGAATCACTTCTGCTTCTTTTCAAATATCTCATCCCTTATCTGGCCAGGTCCTGCTCTTAGTCTGGTGGACAGTTCCAGACAAAATTCCACCTATTCTTCTTTTTCAAAAGTGAGAGATGACTTCTCTCGGAAAGTGTGTTTCAATTGCAATATCTAAGAAGCTTGAAAGCAAAATTTGTAAATGAAAAATAAAATCACTCTGAGCTCATTTTGAGAATACTCAAGAGCTTCCCATAAACCTAGTGGTATATCAAGAGTAGAAGTTTTGAGCAATTCTAAAAACTACCGTTCATTCCCAAAGGCTGAAAGAAAACCTTGGCTTTATTTCTAACAACTGGAGTGTGTTCAATACTGCAGTAAATCACGCATCCACAGTCAACACAAACCAAAGAGCTCATCCCAACTTCAGCCAAACCCCATCTCACCTGAATCCCAGAGTACAGTTCCCTTTTATAGTAACTTTGTCTCTCTGTATTCTCATGCAGAGAAGGTTCCAGGTCTGGAAAATTTCACAGTGACTGGGCTTAGATGGGATGTTCTCAAACTGGACTGGACCACACCAGACAGGACTTATGACCAGTTTGTCACTAGAATCCAGTAGACCAACCAGACAGAATGAACCTACCACTTTACTATTCCTGATCAGCTGTGTTCCATGGAAATCCTAGGCCTCAGGGCCAGTACTCACCACACAGTCACCCTGCATGGCAAAGTCAGGGACCCCCACACTAAACCACTTGCTGTAGAGCTCATCACAGGTACATGACCATTCTGGACCAGAGATGTGATAGATGCCAGTCTGGCTGTTCCTAGAATAGCAAAAATCCCTCATAGGTAGGTCTTAGCTGATGGTATACAGGTTCCACGAATCTGTGACTTAGCAGGTCTGGACTAGAATTCTGTATTGCTGGCTGGATGTGTTGCTTTGCATCTCTGAGCCAATTTTACTTGCCATTGAATTAAAAATAATACCCCTGCTTTAGAATCCTTCCATGAGCAATGGATGGACTAAGAAATGAAAGCACTTGACAAAATGTCCATCGTCTAGCCGGTGTTGAACAGCTAAGTAGTTGTATTATTCAGTATCCTTTACAGAAACAGAAATTATAGAATGAATATATATACACATATATATACATATATATATATATGAGATTTATTATGGAATACATATGGGAGTTATTATGAGAATATATATGTGATTCATTAAAATGGCTTACAGGCTGTAGCCTAGCTAATCCAAAAAAAAAAATGGCTGTCTACCAACAGAAAGTCCAAGAATCCAGTAATTCTTCAGTCTGTGATGCTGGGTGTCTCACCTAGTCTTTAATATGCACTGCAACCCTGAATAAGCACCCCCTCATGTCAGAAAAAGAATGGACTTGCCAGCAAGAGTGAGACTAGGCAGACACAGAGAGAGTCCCATTCTTCTGTGTGTTTTGTAAAGGCTGCCAGTTTCATAAAGGCTACCAGCATAAGGTTTGACCCCAGCTAAAAGGGGTTTTTTCCTACCTCAGAAGAGCTGGAGTAAAAGTGTATCTTCCCATCTCAAAAGATCTGGATTACAAATGGGTCTTCCCACTTCAAATGATTTAATTAAGAAAAAAATATCCCCATAAGCATGCCTAGCTGCTTGGGTTTTAGTTCATTCTAAATGTAGTCAAGTTGACAACCCAAAGTAGCTTCACAGTCATAAACCCAACCCTGGTAAGACAAAGCACAGGCAGCAGGTTTGTGGCCCAGGAGAACAGAACTTTCTAGAGAAATCTTTTAAATTCTGCCCTCAGAGACATTAAGTAATACCCAATTCCTAGTCGGATCTATTCAGATCTGGAAACTGATCTAGACATCTTATTCCAAAGTCATCTAAGACCGTTTCTGAAGTGCACTCAGAGTACAAACCTTTCCAAGAAAAGACAGTGCATTTAAGTTCCATGTTTTCCATTTAAGCTGAAGAGAAAAAGAAATTCATCTCAGTCCTTGAAATGCCCCTTGAAATATTCTGCTCCATCTACCACAGAAAGCTTTATGCTATTCATAAGGGGTACAGAATAGCTTCCAAGGAGGGTGAAATGAATGGTAACATTTGTGGTGATAAAGTTTTGATGCTGTGCCCCTCTCCATGTGCCTTATATTTTGATAATGTCATCAAATTACCTAATTCAAACCATCGTTCTTCCTGCTTTTATATACCAAGTAAACTTGCCCATTGCTATGAAGTACCTGGTATAAAGAAGATGATTATGATCATTTACCTAAGTTGGCCAGGTTATCATTTTGCCTTATTCCTGGACTGGGTTGAAATAAAACATCTGGGATATGTGGTCTAGGTCAGGGATGATGATGACATTTCTAGTCTGCAGGCCTTGCTGCCACTGCCCAGCTCCTTTAGCAAATGGAATTTTCCAGTGAAGTCTTTCGTGCAGCAGATAAACAGTTCTCAACAATTGCATCTATATCCCCAGACCTTCTAGAAAATTCTGGGTCAGTGTTGGGACATCTCCCCCTGAAGGATCCTGAGACACTTAGAAATAAGAATTATACACTTTTTAAAAAGGCTAAGACCTCTACAACTTCTAATTTTATAGCCACTTCTGCCTTAAGAAGATAGATAAAGGTATAAAGTGTGTAAAGGGCTTGCTTCCCAAGCTCGAGGACCAGAGTTCCATCCTCAGATCCTCATAAGGGTATAGAGGTATAAATATTTATAATCTCAACTGAGGAAATGGGGACACGAGGATTCTTGATGATTTCTGGAGAGCCAGTCTAGCTGAATTGGTGTGTTCCAGATTCAGTGAGGGACCTTGTCTGAAACTAAAGTTGGGAGTGATTGAGGAAAGACGTTTGATGCCAACCTCTAGCCTCCTGCACACAACCACATACATATAAACACACACACACTCGCACACACACTCTCTCACATGCACATACACACACTCACGCATACACACACACAAATTAGAACCAAGACTGTACTGAATCCCAAACAGTAAATTTTTCCATACGCCAAGTCAGCCTTTCTTAATCAGCAATAACTGAAGAACCTTCTTCCATAGTAAAAAAAAAAAAAAAAAAGAGAGGTGGGCCCTGCTTTGCACATGTACTAAGCAACACAGAATCACTTAATTAAAAGTAAGCATGCTGATTTCACACAGCCTTGCTTTATGATATAGCCATGCTTCATGCCAAGGGTTAAGACGGTTGGAGAGTGTAAGCCAAGCCAGGGATCTATTGTGTAACATCATGTCCTTGAAAGTTGAGAAAAGCTCAGAGATAAACCAGACCACCTGTCAGAACTTGGGAACATGAATTCTTCAGAAGCCCAAATACAGAGCAGGTAGCCAGACACAAGATGATCCTTAACCTCAAGTTATAAAATGAGGCAAGACTTTCCACATGACTAGGATGTTCCAAAACACATCAACAGGGTCGTCTTTTTATGTTGCCATTTATCAGACAGTTTCTGTGCCTTGTGTATGATATGAAGATCTTAATAAATATCAAGTAATCACAGAACCTAACAAGATGGAATGGTCAGTTCTACTTAAAACTGAGGCTCAAGTGAAAGCACGATGCCCAAGATGATACACCTTGCAAATATCTGTGTCAGAATTCTAACCCAGGTCCGAGGACCTCCAAATCCTGTGCTTTTGACTACTCCTACTTCCTTACCCACTCTACAGTCCCACATTTTCCTGGTTGCCTTTAGCTACTGGCTGTGCATTCCAAGAGATTTCCATGCTTCTGCCTTTCAAGGAGGCATGATGCAAATTTTCCTTTTCTGACTGCTTCAACTCTTCAACAAAACTATAACCAGAGTAGCAAAAATCCGAATACAATAATACCCAGAGATCAGGAGCTACAAAAAAACCAAAACATTCTTTCTCTCCCCTTTTGCTTTTCTGGAGTAAGGTTGTGGAGCATTTGGCTGTCTTGCTTGATTTGCAGCACTAACAGAAAATTCTCTGCCTTCTTCAGAGGATCTCCCTCAGCTGGGAGGTTTGTCCGTGACTGAGGTCAGCTGGGACAGCCTTGCACTCAACTGGACCACAGATGATCTGGCATATAAGCACTTTGTCATTCAGGTGCAGGAGGCCAACAATGTGGAGGCCGCTCAGAACCTCACGGTGCCCGGCAGCCTCAGAGCTGTGGACATCCCAGGCCTCAAGGCTGATACCCTTTATAGAGTCTCCATCTATGGGGTAATCCAGGGCTCTAGAACACCGATGCTCTCTGCTGATGTCTCCACAGGTATCATCTCCACTATCCATGCTTAGTCCTCATGGTGTTTCTCTCTCTCTCTCTCTCTCTCTCTCTCTCTCTCTCTCTCTCTCTCT
>NW_021604782.1:11503346-11517602 GCF_004785775.1 Grammomys surdaster | reverse complement strand
CTCTCTCTCTCTCTCTCTCTCTCTCTCTCTCTCTCTCTCTCTCTCTCCCTCTCTCTCTCTCTCTCTGCAAGGGAATTAGCTTTTCTTAGTGGCTCATTCCTTTCTATGCATGACGCATGCTCAGAGCTCTCTCTGTAAGCTGTTCCATCATTCCAATGCCTTTGCCACAGCAGTGATGAGTCATGTAAGATACTGGCACTTCTGGCCTCCAACATCCACTCTCTTGATTCACCTAGTCAATCCCACAATGGCATCTTTGTGTGGTTGCCTCTGTTTGGAGAACCAGCCTATTGGTTTTAACTCTCATCTGTAAGCCTGGCAGAGAATCAAAAGCCCATCCTTCCCTACATGTGAGTTTTCATGGAGCACAGACCATTTATTTTAGAGACTCTTTTGCTGTTTGAAAATGATGCTGCATTATTTCAAAATTTCTTGTGGAGATGTGTCCTAGGGTGCTTACACTTAACCAGTGATTCTTTGAACTGAAGAGAGCACCACAGGAGAACTGAATTACCCTCCCGTAGGCAATTCTCTCGGATGCAGAGTCATTGAAAGAACATCAAACTATCAAATTGTCTGTCAAAGAGAGGGAACATCATATAATTCTGAATGGATAATATACCAAAGACATTGTTGTTCTCTAGCAGGACACTCAGCAGCCCTCAGAGCAAGAAATATCCAAGGCTATAAATGTAACAGAGTTGATACCCCCTCTTTTGCTCTGTGAATCAAGAGTTATTCCCTGAAGCAAGCTCCCAATCCCAACACCAGGGATGCATTCTGGTTTACTCTTTACACTATTGCAGTTATAGAGCATTCAGTAGAAGTCTGCCCTAGTGAACCCTGTTTTCTGTGGCTCATCTTGACAGTGTGTCCTGATGAGTTGTTTCTCATGAGACTGCTTCCCTTTTTACATAGTCACTGTGACTAGACTCTCATAGGAAACCATTACATCTTTGTTGATTCAAAAGGACAACTCTGCAATTTTGCCTCACTTATTATGGGAACAGTCACTGAAACACACATAAAACATAGGTAACCACAGTGTGTACAGTGACCTCAGGCTGCCCAGAGATTACAGTTGAAGATCTCCTAAATTTTCCCCAGGCTTCTTGTCTGACATCCACAAACTATTTCGTCCCAGAAGGCAGAGCAATCTATCACCCACCACTTGTGATCTTTCCTGCAGATCTCATGGTTTAGATGCCATCTGTATTCTTTTTTTATGGTAGCGACATTCTTGTCATTGATGAGTTGGCCCATGGAGGGGAAAGGCTATAATTTATCTGTGAATCTGGGATTAGGTGTCTTTCTCCTCACTACGTAGATTGTACTAGCTCTACAACTCCCTCCCACGTGCATACCCTGCATGCTGTATCATTACTTCTCAGAAAAGCAAAAGCACTGGCAGGACATCTCTCCAGCAAAATATTATTTCTTAGCTAAAATGGGTTGTCTGAACTGTTTGGCTTAGCTGTATTGGCTGCCAACGCAGGACTAGCCTTCTTGGCCTACATAGACCTAAGTAAAAGAGAACAGGCTATTTTAACAGATGATGAGAACAGCCGGCTGTTCCTTATCTAAAGTATGGAAAAATAATCCAGAGTAACCCTGAGAGATGGGTGGATCCTTTCAAGTGACAAAATCAGAAGCCTCAAGGTCCCACCCAGAGAGGTCCGTGCTGTCAGAATTATTTAACACTCATTTAGATAGATGGGCACTCTCTCAAAGCAAAGGGCTCTCTCAAAGCTAATGCAGGAATCCATATAATCTTGGTCCATGGGTGCAGCACAAGAGCCTGAAAGCTGTCAGCCCTCATATCTTTTGACTGATTGCCAATGACCTGAGGCAGGGCTTTCAGAGGCAGGTCCAGCTAAGATGAAGCCAATTCCACTGAGTCCAGCCAGCCCATCTTCTCTCCTGAGGTATCTTGACAGAACTGATCATGAGTGGCAAATGCAGGGCAGAAAAATTTAACAGCCGTACCTTCCTTTGTTCATTTCTCTCTTAACAAAACCATTTTCTTCTTCCTTGGCACTGATTAGTAGTAGCAGCATCGCTTTGTCTCACTTGTAACCCTGAACTGTCAGATCTTGCTCCCCACGCATGGTTCTGTTAACCACCTGCACCTTGAAACACAGCCAAATAACTAATTTGATTTGTTTTTTTTTTCTCTCCTTCCCTTTCATCTTTCAGCCAAAGAACCTGAAATTGGAAACTTAAATGTTTCTGATGTAACTCCTGAGAGCTTCAATCTTTCCTGGACAGCTACCGACGGGATCTTCGACATGTTTACTATCGAAATTATTGATTCTAATAGGTTGCTGCAGACGGCAGAACATAATATATCTGGTGCTGAACGAACTGCCTACATCTCAGGGCTTCCACCTAGTACTGATTTCATTGTCTACCTCTCTGGAATTGCTCCCAGCATCCATACCAAAACCATCAGTACCACAGCCACCACAGGTACATGAGCGTTCTCTCTGGTTTCTGACACTCTCTATCTCCACAATCTCTCTCAGCAGGATGAAGCAAACCACTTGATTTCTTTCGCCAATGAGGTATAAGCCATTGAGTATCATCTTTCCTAGGTTGCTGGGCTATGGTATTGTCTAATAAAATTTTCTTCTGACAGACACCTAAATGGTACCTATGAAATTTTGTCCAAGTTGCCATAAATAATTTGGAGAAAGAAACTTACTCTTTTGGTAACTTCAAAATAATCGTGATATTTGTCCTAGGCTTGCAAAGATGTCTCTTCCAATCATATTTGCATTTTTGATTATCCTAATATTTGTCTCTCTGTAAAGTCTTGGACATCCTCATATCCAAATATCCTAGTGATTTAAGAAAGTTGTCAACAGTGCCCTGTTTTGCTTTTATTTTTTTTCTCCAGCTGGGAAAATGAAAAGAAAGAGCAATGATAGATAACTTATCAGATAAGCAAGAGGTACCCACACCATGCACATTGCCTCAACCTCAACACCAGCTGTAGAAAAAAAGATGTCTCTTGTCTAGAATTCTGAGAGACATGTAGCAAAAAGGAGATAATAGTCCTTCTCAGATAAGAAACATGGCTCCAAAGGAAGCAAACCACATATGTAGTCCTATGGCATGTGTTCTGTGCCAGATGATGTTGTGTCTTGAGAAGGACTCTAGGGAGGAGAGCATTGTCCACTCAGGCAACATTCTTCACACATTTGAGGCAATATCATCACTTTACAGATAAACTAGCATGGTACAGACTAGAAAAAAATATGTAAGGATTGCAGTTTTTTCTTATAGTTCACAAAAGAAGGTTCATGTTCTAGGGAACATAAGAAAAGGGTTGGTATTATAACATCAAAATTATCTTCTACTTAGATCACCAATGGTTGATGGAGACCCAATTTTTATGCTGTTTTAGACCATTGTCAGAGTAGTCTCTAGAAAAAAAGGAGCTAGGGATACTTGGCTGCTAGTCCATTCATGTTAAAATATGATAACACAGAGGGGACAAAAACAAATTCGCCATGTGTGTTTGGCTTGGATTGCTTCTCAAAAAAGAATAATTTCTTGACTCAAAGGCAGAGTCTAAAACCTTATGGACTTAGTCTTCTGTGTTTTAGTTTTGATTCTAAAGGTGAATTTGATGAACATACTTTCATATGTAATCTTATTGCTGACATAGACAGCTCTCTCCATAACCACATCTCTGCATCAAATATGACCTCAGGAGTTTTCTCTAAATAGCTTTCTTACAGAAGTTCATTGTTTTGATCATCCTCAAACAACAGTGGTATACTCTATCCTCAGTCATCCTGAAATGCTGCCATCTCCAGCCTCAAACAAGGCATCTTCTAACTATAGCACTTACCTGCCCAGGCTGATAGGCAAACAGCATCCTTAGATCCTGATGGTCCATGTAACAATAAGTACTTCCCATTAGGGTTTCTTCAGTCTCCATTGAACCCCCTTTGAACAAAATTTTAAAAATCAGCTACTGCTCATTTTTCATCTGCTTACTTCTACCAGATCCTTCTCAATTTGATGTAGCCCACCTAATCAAAGCTCTAAAGTACACTTCATCCCAAATAAAGGAACTTCATAGTCTAAATGTTCTTCCCGTATGCCCATTTCAATCTGGAGTTGCTCTGTTTGTGTTGAGTTAACATGACTTGCTTTGTTTGAATTCCTAAACCATCTTTTCCTCCACTCTTCAACAATCTTTCTTCATAGTACCCATTCTCACTTGTCTGTGGTATTTCTAATCAAAGCTTGCCTGTGTCCCATTCAAAGGGATGTCTGCATGCTCTTTTAAGTCAAACATGATCTATAGTCTCCTTTTTTTAATTTTTTTATTTTTATTTTTTATTGGATGTTTTATTTATATTTCATATGTTGTCCCCTTACCCCATCCCCCACCCACCCAGGAACCCCTATCCCCTCACCCCTCCTCCTGCTTCTCTGCAGATGTACCCCTACCTACCCCCCCACTCCCACCTCCCCATCCTCAATTTTCCCACCCCCTGGGGCGTCCAGCCTTCATGAGGCCAAGTATCTCTTCTCCCACCTATGCCCAGCAGGGCCCTCCGCTCTTATGTATACAGCTGAAGCCATGGGTCCCTCCCTAAGTGCTCCCAGGCTGGTTGTTTAGACCCTGGGAGCTGTGGTTGGTTGGTATTGTTGCTCTCCTCATGGGGCCACAAACCATTTCAGCTCCAATGGTATTCACTCTAACTCTCTTGGGTTTTATAAATTGATTGTTGCTCCGAGAATGCTAAGAAGGTGCCCTGAATCAAACCAAAAAAAATCTCATAAGAAGACCCAGTGGTACCCATCTTGTTCTTGAGATTTTCATTTGTCTGGATTCCTGACAGATAGGCTGCTCTCTTTTGACATCTACTCTGTTTCGCATGCACTGTCACCCACTGTTGCCTGTTTCAAAGCACCAAAACTTTCTTCCCATCCATCATCTTGTCATAATTGCAATGCATGTGGTGAATACTCAGAGCATTAATTCTTTAAACATGTCTATCTTTCTTGGAAGCAGACAATATGTCAAGGGAGTGTTCGTAAGAGAGAAAAATGTCCCTTATCTGCATGGAACACTGACCAAACTCTAACTAGCATTCTCTTTCTGGGATTTGTCTTATATCTCACAATTCACCATGGTTGCATCCTCTGAGAGTTGGTAATGCTAATCTCAGGAACCAAGGCCTCCTTCCCTCCATCTGCATGATGAATGTGTTGGCACTGCCAGTCTTCTTATTGTAGCATGAGAAGAATTATAGACTGCATCTTTAATTCAAGAGATGGCTTCTACAGCAGAAGACAGTGATGAGCTGTGTTTCATCTAGAGGACTTTATCCTCTGTGTGGTTGTAAAAACACTGCCAAAGTGGAAGCAAAAAATACAGCCTTATCAGCACCTCAGAATGACAGGAAAGAAAAGGCATGCCAGCGCTGTGACTGTAAGCTGTTTTTGAGCCAGATTGGTTGGATCCTTAGAGACTTTAGAACATCTATATGCTATGGAGTTTTACAGTTATATTTTACTCAAATGAGCCCATTCTTATCTCTAAACATTGGAGCTGAAACAAAACAGCTCCCAGGTTAGAAGAATAGTTTGCCTCTTTCCAATCCTAAATCCTATCCATAGCTCAGCCTTCCAGGGCTACTGATTGTCTTTAAAATCAACCTGGTTTGACTTACTCCACATTCATATGACTTAATAAATAACTAGGAGTCTGGCCCTATATACATCTCAGTTGACACTAGCTATGAAAGCCTATTATGTCAAATGAGTTTCTCATACTACTCTTTAAGAAACAAGAAAAAATACCTCAATAGAATTTTCTCTTTACAAAGATTCCATTAAGTGAACTACCTAAACAAGGAATTTGGTGTTTAATGTCAAGTTTTCCTACAGCTTTTGCATTTACTGGACATTTATTAATGTAATCCATCTTCACTTAGGTAGCATTTGGGGATGAGGTATAGATTTTCCTATTATGCACACATTTAAGTTTCCAATGTCCTTGAAGAAATTCCACATAGACGTGGATGTTAACCTTTAATTTGTGCATCTATATAGGTCAAATGAACAACAACAACAAAAAACCCCAAGAAGCACTTTCTAAAGACTGCTCAGTGGGATACCATCTCACTGGGGCATTTAGAGATATTCCTAAGATATGGGATCCATATTTTAGCAATGCTGGGGTGAACAAGACTGCATAGATTTATTTACAGAATAAGCTTTTCAAAGCCTTTCTTTGTAGGGGAGTGTGCACTGTGAATCTCATTAGTAAACAAAAATGATAGCTGTTTATGATGGATGCTTCAACATGAAGCTGTCTTCCCTGGGACATCTTGACCTCAGAGAGTTTAGCAAATGTGCCACAATGTCTTTTATATGAGTCTTAGCTGTACTTCTGATGGCTGGCTAACTTTCCTTTACAAATGGCTCCAAACACTTTTACACTTTAGAAGAACACAAATACATGCCTGCAGAAAAATCAGTAACTTCTTTGTCATATAGTACATGTAGGCATAGATGCTGCTTGATATTCAATTTTTTTTCCTGCAAGTATTTGGTTAAATACAGATACTCAAATTTTTATGGAAAAATTCCGACAAAACTACTGTTTCCTCCAATAACATCTCTCTCTCTCTCTCTCTCTCTCTCTCTCTCTCTCTCTCTCTCATTTCTGCCCATGTTCCTTCCCTTCAAACCACAGTTGGGCATGCTAATCTTTAGCAATATTACTCCTGACAGCTTCATTGTGTCATGGACCACACAAGCTGGGCTTTTTGCAAAGATTGTTATCAATGTGATCGATGCTCGTTCGCTGCACAAGTCTCAGCAACTCGCAGTCTCAGGAGGTGTACAGTGAGCTCACATCACGAGCTTGGTAGAGAACACTGCCTATGATGTCAGGGTGTCAGGGACCACCTGGGCTGGTGACCCCAGAGGAACCCTCACTGCCTTTGTCATTACAAGTACTCAAAGGTTCTCTCCAACAGTTTAGGATTCTGAAAAAAGAAGATAGGCATTCTAAAGAAAATCCAATCCCAAACATAGTCTTGACTTCAAATGCAAAGGTCTTTTAACCTACAGGAAATGAATATATATGTATTCATTTCATATGTATGTCATATATACATATCTATTCATTAGGATATATCATACAAAGTGATATTTTAACATATGTATTTATGGAAGAATCACCAAAACAAATCAATTAACATATCAATCATGTCATCTACCTTTTGTGATATTTCTGCTATTATTATTAACTGAGGCAACTCTTCTGTGCCTCAGTTAGCTTATTCTGTGCCTCAGTGAAGCTTATTCCTACTGGCCAGCTGAACTTTGTGCCTTTTGACCAATGGCAAGTGGACAACCCAACCTCTGGTGACTAGTATTCACCTTTGTACTTTTATCAGTTCAGTTTGTCAAGATTCTCCATAAAGGGGAGATTGTGAAGTGGTTTCTCTTCCCATTCTTGGTTTATTTCACTTAATGTTCTCCAGGCTTACCAGTGACATCAAGAATAATAGATTCCCCTTCTTTTATGGCTATATAGTATTCTATGTGTGCTTACCAAATGTTCTTACTAATGTAGCCACTGATGGAAATGGATTGCTATGTAATGTTATTTACAATAGCAGAAATACCAAATGTAAATTTCTAACCACTAAAAGCAATGGCGCTCCTGAGAAGAGGAGGACCATTACAGTCTCTCTTGGAAGCTCTTCACACTTGTATAGAGCTTCGGGGATCTTTTGGCCCATTTTATAGAATGCTTTATCCATGGTACATAGAGTCGGAAGAAAGAGTGAAATCTAAATTGGTGAAGATCTAGAGCAGGAATTATGTCCATAAATTGTGTTATGTAAGATGTAAAGTACCTAGTGCCCTAGAGGTTTCGTACATCCTATAATTTGTCATTTATAAAAACCAACCCCAAGCCAAACCAAAACAAAACCAAACCAAAACAAAACAAAAAACTTACTCTTAAAACAGTCAAGCACATAAACTGACAAGTTCTACCTAGGAAGATAGATAAATGCTAAACTTATACACTCATTAAACTTGAACTGTGGCATTTCTATGGATCATATAAAGAGACGTTACCTATTTTCTATCCTGATTCTTACCTTAAGTTGACAGTAAAGGCTGTACGTGGTTTCATATATCTCTAGCTTGACAAACCTCTAAAAGAAAATGCTTAGAAATTCTCTTCTACTAAACTCTCAGGAGATAGACATAGTCTTGTGACCCTTAAATTAAGCTAGTCCCTCTCAGAGTCTAAATTACTATAAATGAGCTATATTAATAAGTACAGCTAACTAATTGTGGTAGCTGAGATAAAGTCTGGTTGATTTCTAAAACTATCCCATATCATCTTACCTACACATAGCCCTGGCAAGTTGCAAATTTGTTTTGCCCTGATGTCCTTATATTAGGAGAGAGTATCCACTGGTGCTGCTGGCCATCTATATTAGGAATCCAGCAGACACAGTGAAAAGTAACTGCCTAGCCTCCACTGGATCCTCTACTGGTATTATGTCCCCTGTTGCTTCCCAAGAGTATGAGGAGAGTGGGCTTCTTAAAAGTAAACAACAAGGCTGGTGTGAAGATCAAAGTTAAATTCACTTGTCCAGCATGAGTAAGACCTTAGATTTATTCCCCATCCCTGTACATAAATAGCTAAATGAACCAACAAGCCCAGATGAAACAATAGAAACATGCCTGACTACTTCCTCTTATTAGAATATTGGATATGTTTTAGCAAAAGATTTTAAATATATTTTTTCTTTACAATTATCAAATATGAATAATTAAGCTGTTTTTTTTAAAGTACAGCAGAAAGAATAGGGTGAGAGGAAGACTCTTCCTACCCACCAGGCCCTTACATGTCACATTCTTAAGGACCTCCCACAGAACAGAGAGAAGCCAGAGAGGCTGAAAAAGCAGCCCTCAGGAAGGAAACAGATCCAGTTACAGCATTGTTTCTGCTAATCCATAATGTGAAAAGACTCTGCTTTTTGAAAGAGGCATACCAAAAAAAAAAAATGAATAGGAAAGATGGTGGGAAGAAAAAAACCAAGCACTTGATTAGCCTGAAGGTACCTGTTTCCACTGGAATTCACTGCTTCAATGGCATGGTGTTTCAGAGGCCAGCTGTCAAAGAAGGGCACCACTTCTCTAAGCAAAACCAACATTTGAGATCCTTGTTTTACAAACCAAAACTGTTTGTACAGTAAAAACAATTTCATATTTGCTTTGATAGAGTTACAGCTCTTGGGAAATCTTATGAGGAAAAAAAACTCAAAATAAACATCAACTATTACAAAATCAGCACAGGAAGTCCAAGCCACAGCAAAGTTAAGTCTCTGTTTATGGATGAAGGCATTCATTCACTTATTCATTCAGGTGTCAATTACTTCTTTTTAAACGTTGTCTTTATATCCTAGAGGGATTTGACCATAGTCATTAGTGCAAGGTCATTTATCATTTTGAAAATTCTCAGTTAGCTGCAACAGAGAGAGAGAGAGAGAGAGAGATTGATTCTAAATTATATGCTGCTAAAACAGACTTGGGCATGGAATTTCCACCCCTCTCCTGTTTGATATAAAGTAAGTACATTGAGCATGGCTAAGTGCAGGATGAGGATGCTCTGCTCTTCTCTCATCTTTTCTATTAGAACTGTGTCCCTACTAATGTGTCAGAGCACTTGATAGCATTTACTAATTTAAGCATTGGCTTGGGATGTGCAAAGCATACCAAACTTGGAGCAAGAAGGCCTTGGAGAAGTCAGAGATCTTTTGTTCCCATTGATGTCCTGGAGGCCAGCAGACAGATAGCAACAGCTACCTTACAGCAACATTGTGGTCGACTGGATCAAGGATCTGTAGCCTCCTCAATTGGGACTTGTTTTCAGAAGCTTGGCTACCATAAGGTCACTCTTTAAAAAGCTCAAGTGTATGAAAAGACCCCTTGGCAATTAGGGAATAAGTGAGTCTGGGACACAGATGTTTGGTGAATGGATGGACAAAGCATGATACCAGGATAACAAAAATATGTTCTTGCTTCCTAACTTAACCCAGAAAAAACAAAGAATTGCCAAAAAAAAAAAAAACAAACAAACAAAGAATTGCCAAACTTTAGAATCATTTCCTGGTTGATGAACATAAGTCATTAATTCGGATAAATAACAACACAACAAACCTTATTGCTCCTGTGATCACAGTTTATGAAGCTATCACTCGTTAGTTGGCTCCAACAATTGTATTCAGATATGAACCAGATTAAGATATGAAATATATGGAAAAAAAAAGTATACTTGCAACAACAGATTTAAAAAAAAAATCTGATTTGCTTCAAAACAAGAAACAACAAGATAAAGGTTTCAAAGTGACACAAGGTGTCACACTTGTAGAGTGAGACATGGATGGCCCAAGTTAGGCTCAAGTGAAGGCCTTACTCTAGCACACCTTGCTAAAGTGAGACTTGAGCTAAATCAGACAACCATTTAGAAACTTTTCTTTTGAATAATAGTTACTGTTATTCTTGGGAATAATAGTTACTTCAGTCCTGTTGAGAAAGTTACTCTACGTAACAGTATCAAGCACTCAAGACATTACTACTAAATGTTCCTTTTCTGAACATTTAGCTTACAGAACGAATGACTGGGAATCTATCTGTGTTCTCGGAGTCATGAGCACTTAACTCATGGAGTGATTGACAGGGACTCTGTGTTCTTGGAGTCATGAGCATTTAACTTACAGGACGGTTGACTGGGAATCTATCTGTGTTCTTGGGGCTGCACACTGCCCTAGCCAAATCAGTGCTGCTAACCTGAGTCATTTTCACTCCTCCCTTCTTTCAGAGGCCTTGCCCCTTCTGGAAAATTTAACCATTTCCGACACTAATCCCTACGGGTTCACAGTTTCCTGGACGGCATCGAAGAATGCCTTTGACAGCTTTCTAGTAACCGTGGTGGATTCTGGGAAGCTGCTGGACCCCCAGGAATTCACACTTTCAGGAACCCAGAGGAAGCTGGAGCTTAGAGGCCTCATAACTGGCATTGGCTATGAGGTCCTGGTCTCTGGCTTCACCCAAGGGCACCAAACAAAGCCCTTGAGGGCTGAGACTATTACAGGTATTTCAATTCAAGAGAGCCATCCACTCCTCTTCCTGGTACCTTTCTGTGTAGTCTGTCTACAGATCCCTGTGATTTTAACATTGTCTGTATTCTCCACTTAATCCACAGATGTAGCTTGTTCTCTCGTGTTCTCCACATGTTCTCCCGTTTTTTCAAGATCTATTGGGTACACACCCATCCTAGAAAGGAGAAGGTCGAAATGTTTCTCTTCAGTGTTCGAAATCCTTTAGGCCATGTCTTGCCCGTAGCTCTCCTATGCTTACTACAAATACCTTCATTTGTGCTCATCCTGGCTGGTTCCCAGCTACATTTCAGCCTTCTCAGAAGAAATATACCAATGAGTATATTTTGAAAAAGTATTTTATACTCTTTACTACCTCAAAGTCTCAACCTGTGATCTTAACCAACTTGCCCAGTGGTCTTATCATTGGGAGCTAAATGTAATTTATTGTACTGGCCTTTAAAAAAAACTAATATCAAAGACATTCTTCAACACAGACTAAATCCATAATGTTCCCAAGACTAATACTTCCTGCAGAAATATCACATTAATAATTTTAACAGTCAAAAAACTGTGTTTCCCAAAGTATTTCTAGAGAAAACAAGCTCTAATGACTGTTTAAAGATCTCATTTGATAACATTTCGTGTTCAGTTAAGTTTGGAAATAGAATCTTTGACCACACAGGCTTCTCAGAATCTCTTTTTTTATATCTCGCAGAGGGCAGTATTTCCATAACTTGTTTGACAAGGAATGCTTTGTAAAGGATGGAGATAAAACAGGAGTAGTTTGCTCTGAGCACACTTTGGGAAACTCAGCTTCAGATTTATTTTGACATTGAGTTTTGTCTAGTTACCAAAGTGAAACTCTGGGTACAAAGTATATATAATTATGTCTCAAGAGGTTCTAAGCCTCATCCTACCATCTAAATGGTAAACTATCAAGGAAATAAAATGAAACGGGAAATAACAGGAGCCTTCTTCCAGATAGCAGCTCCCAAAACGAAGCCGAAAGACCCTAACATTTTAAGTCATTTTGTTCAGACTCGAGGGAAATATAATCATCAGAATCGTCACAGACAGCTCCATAGATCATTAAAATTGGTTTATTTGTCTTTTCAAAAGGAAAAGAAACGGAGCTCACGGCAGATGGGCACTCAGCCACTGGAAGACAAAGAGCGAATGTAAACAAGTTATGGCTTTGAACTTGTTTAATAATGCATGGGAGGGGCCAATGCCGAGTCCAGATGTGGACTGATACAGTTACTTTTAGACAAAACTCACAGATGCAAGTATTTGCTTGGCTTGTATTGAATGTGTCAACTTCGTGTTTTTCTTCTCCTCCCCCTACTAGATTTTTTAATGTGGAATGATTTTCTTTCCTGGTATCTCAGGACACTCTGTCTCTGAAAACGGAGGCAGCACTGCATTCTGATACTCCACCAGAAGGAAGACTGCATGGATGGCTAATTAATGCTCTGTCTCCTCCTTCTTCCACCATCTTCTCTCCCTCTAGAAGCTGAACCGGAAGTTGACAACCTTCTAGTTTCAGATGCCACCCCAGACGGTTTCCGTCTGTCCTGGACTGCTGATGAAGGAATATTCGACAGTTTTGTTATCAGGATCAGAGATACCAAAAAGCAATCTGAACCACAAGAAATAACCCTCCCTTCCCCCGATCGTACCAGGGACATAACAGGTCTCAGAGAGGCCACTGAGTATGAAATTGAACTCTATGGAATAAGCCGTGGAAGGCGATCGCAGCCTGTCAGTGCCATAGCAACAACAGGTACTGTAAACAAACAGATCCCATAGCAACAGTGGGATCTGTACACAAACAGGAGAGGAAAGAGGAAATTCAAGACTGAGATTCTTCTTCGTATAGGGTGCATAATCACAAGAGCTCTGGTGTGCAGACAGGCTTGTGTTCAGATCCTGGTTCCTTTAAGCATAGACTGTTTTTTCCCTAGACTGTGTGGACAAATCTCTGCACCACAAATGAGTATGATTCTAGTTACTTAGCAGAATGGTGAGGATTCAGTGAGTTAATTCAAGTAAAACCCCCAACATGGGACCTAGGATGTAGCAAGGGCATCATAGTGTCTCTCCTGTATCATCATCTTGACAACTATTGGTCATTTTAAATTCTAAATCTTCCTTCTAGCTCATAGTATGTATCCAAGAACACAACCCCTTATTCTTTGGTGAGATGTTCCAGTTGCTCTAGATGAGTGAGGGGCGGTGGAGACATGGAACCAAGACCTGCAAGGATTATAACAAGTTTATAAAATGGCCCACTTGAGCCATCAATACTGTGGTTAGCAAACTGAAGGTTGGAGCTGGTAAGACTAGCAGGGCCGTCTTCCTAGGGCTCATGAATATGAGCAGACACTGCATGTAAGAACCCTCCACAGGAAAAATAAGACCCTTTTTCTTATCAGCTATACTAAGGAGAAAGGAAAAGTTACCACATCATTACTATGGTCATAAACCTTATGTAACTCTTTAAAGGGTAAAACAAAGACCTGAAAAAGTGGTACTTTTAAAAACCTGAGGGAATAGTCAAATGGCATTGCATAGAGACAACTCCCCTCAACGGAATCTGAGGAAGGAATCAGAAAATCCCGAGGAAAGGATAAGCACATAGAAATGATGAACTACACACAGGAGATCTCAGCTTCGTCTATTAATGAACCAGGAATCTGAGGCCCAGAAAGCTGAAGTGCTGTGCCTACCTACGGTTAGGCTGCTATAATGAGCTTATTGTGACAGTGTGACTTTAATTATTTTAATATTCAAACCAGATAACAGATAGCCAGTGAATATATAAGATGGCTATGTCTGACATACAGGGAATATTAGTTCCAATTCCCTATGTTAAGACATGTTTTGTTGTATGGATATGTAGGAGATGGTTTGTGGTATGTGTATGTGTGTGTGTGTTTGTGTGCCTAGGTGTCTGTATGTTTGTGTATCTGTTTGTGTGTGTGCTCACTTACATGTAGAAGCCAGAAGTCAACCTTAAGTATCATTCTCAGAAACCATCAACCTACCTCTCTCTCTCTCTCTCTCTCTCTCTCTCTCTCTCTCTCTCTCTCTC
>NW_021604782.1:11468607-11503336 GCF_004785775.1 Grammomys surdaster | reverse complement strand
CTCTCTCTCTCTCTCTCTCTCTCTCTCTCTCTCTCTCTCTCTCTCTCATGTGTGTGTGTGTACATTTGATAGAAACAAAGACACAGACTCTTATATAAATATATAAATTTAGTATACATATATTGCAAAAGTCTGAGTATGCAGGTGCTCATGCCTACATGTGCACAGAGGCCAGAGGAGAAAGCAGGGTGTCCTGCTCTATCACTATCTACCTATTGAGACAAGGTATCTCACTGACCCTGGAACTAGGCTTTTGGCCAGCAAGCTCCAGGGATTTCCCCGTACATATGTGCACATACCTCTGGAGTTATACACACATGGCCACTGTGCCTGGCTTCTTATGTAGGTGCAAGAGGCTTCTACCCAGCACCTCATACTTCCCACTGATCCAACTCCCCAGCCCACCATACTTTTCTATATTGTACCTCTGACTGAGACCCAGGTCTTACCAGTCCAGCTAGACTGAGAGGCCAGCAGGTCCCAGGGATCCTGTCACTGCCTCCCCAATGATTAGATTACAAGTGTGACACCTTGTCTAGTGTTTTGCATGCCTGCTGTGGTTGTATTCAGATCAGCATGATTATGCAGTAACTATCATCTCAGCAGCATGACAAGATATAGTATTGTGACAAGAGACAGGAGACAACAACCTGCAAGAATCTACCCACAGAAACTATAGCCAGTGCTTGTAGACATGGAGACAGTACATTAACGTATCAAGAGGAAAGACGTTGCTCGTTCTGCATACAGCACCCCCAGTTCATACACTGGTTGCACAATGATTAGCATAGCTGTGCTCCAGAGTGTCTCACCCCAACGTTGATCTCCATCCCCCTGTGGCTGCCAAAGAATGGCTCCAGATCAGCAGCAGGGACTGATCTTGGTTTATAAACACTGCTCTTCAAAGTTTTGATCACTGATTTTGTTTTGCTGATTTTTTCTTCTATAATCCCTGTAGTTCTAAAGCAAAAACAAAGAGAATAATCATGAGTTGATTTGCTCTTTTAGGAACAAAAGAAAAACCAGAGCCTGCTTTGTTAGGATGACACCCCGCCTTGGGCTCCTCTCTGTGAAATCTTAAATTCACAGCCAAAGAAAAAAGCACATATGTGTATATGCACTATGTGTAAGCACTGTGTGCCTGCACACCTATGCTCCAGGACAAGGAGAGACCAAAAGACATGATGTAAGCACAGCAAGGACATGCCTAACCTCACCTTCAGTCCACAGCTTCAAGTGTCCCTTTTATCTGTTCAACCCCGTCCTCCTCTTTCTCTTTCCTCAAACCACCATCAGTCCTCCTTAAAGGCAACCTGCCCCTCTAACCTCCTGATTATGGTCTGCTATGATTCCTCCTTGTAACATATTTCTGTCTGGCTATCAGCAGCCCACCCTTGAGTATCCACAGCAGCAAGGAAGGCAGTGCAAGCTAGTGGTTAGCCAGTGGTCTCTGGGCAAACTCTCAGAGCCTAGCCATGTTTCTGCCAGTTAGCAGCTGTGTGACCTTGACCTTGAGCAAATCCCAAGACCCTCATCTGGAAGACAAAATTTAGCTCAAAGGTCACCATAAGATTTAAACAGGACATGAATAGTGTGTGTTTAACTCTTCCCTTGCCTGTTGCTACAATGCTAGCTATTATATGCTTGGTGAGTTGTAAGTTTTATTTTTAATGAACAACAAAAAGTAAATGTTTCCAGGAATATAACAGTGGACTCTGACCATGTAGCTGCACAATGGTTCTGTCTAGAGGTAGTACATAATATCACTTTCTTGTCTCTCTAGAAACATACAAATAGAGAAAATGTAACTTGTTGAATTCTTTGAGCAGAAGCTTCTTCCTCCTCTAGGAAGATAAATACTTCCAGGTTCCTGTGCACAATTTTAAAGGTTTCTTCAAAATAGGCAAGCAGTCCCATTACTGTGACTGTCGTTCTCTTCCAGAGACCCTTGCAGCCCATCAAAGGTGTTCAGAGTAAGGGCCTGAAAGTATTTCCTTGGTCTGTCCCAGTCTCCATCAATACAGTCATGTTCCCAGGGCTCTCTTCCAATCATGAGGCCCAAAGTGTAGTTGATGCCTCTTTTCTCGAACTCTAGGACAGTCTCCATTCTAACCTCCCCACATTTCCCAGTCAGGCACCCTCTAAACTTCTCAGCCCTATTTTAATCAAGATAAACTTGAAGCCACACTACACAGTTGCAATTCCATTGTTTCTGGAAGCTGGTCAGCACACTTTTGGGAATATCTACTCAGCAAATCTCCCTTCCACATGACATAGGCTCTTCATGTTCAACATCTCTGATTCAGAGTCACATCTTTTTCAGGAAACATAAAGATGGAAATCGTCAACTGAGAAGCACATGATATATGCCACACACAGCCAGGCACTTCACTAAATGTCCAGAACACTGGCAGACCAAAGGAGAGTCATGTTCAGCTCCATTTCACAGATGTAAATACCAAGTCCCAGTATGCTAAGATGTCTGTAGGAGATAAACCTATGGTGGAACTCTAACCAAGGTTATTTCTACTTCAAAGTTCTTGCCGATAAATCTATCAGCTATCTCCTAATTGAGCATAAGCCTAACGCATATTGCCAATAACAAAAGGCATTCATTATAGATTCTGAGAAGCAAGGTTTTACATGGAGAGCAAGCAAGTTTATGCATTTAGCTACTGGAAGTTCTTTTCTTTTATTATTGAGTCTAATTGTAAAGAAAGCATTATTACAGAGGTCTCTCTAACTCTTGAGTGTGTGTGTGTGTGTGTGTGTGTGTGTGTGTGCATGACACGCATGTATGTTCACATCTGTGGTACCATAGATGTCTGAAAGATGCAGCTGCATGTGTGTTTGTGCTTATAGAGGCAAAGGTTGTATGTCTTCCTCTATCACATTCCATCTTCTATATTGAGACAAGATCTCGCACTAAAACCCAGGGGTTGCCAAGTCAGTGGGTGTAGCTACCTGAAGCTCATAGAAGGGGAGGAGTTCTCTTTCCTCTGCTTCCTGAGAACTGGGGTTATAGACAGGTCATTGTGTCTACCCAGCTTGTAGGTAGATACTGGACATCTAAGCTCAGACTCTCATATTTGTACAATTAGACATTTAGTGTTATGCCACATCCCCAGCCCCTCTCCAACTTTTAATAGGTGTGACTCTGGTGTTCTGTGCTTAGCTATCTGTTGTAGGGCTCCAGACTTGTGGACCCATAGTAGAAAATTACACAATGAAGGAACAAACACCTAGGAAGCTCTTTAGTATAAAAATATCATGCCCACTGCTCCTGGAACTCCACCACTATTGCAACATTGCTACAGATGATGCCTGGTGGCTTTCCTACCACCCCTTACCAAACACATGCCCCTGAGTAAGTAACAGATGAGGTCATTGATTCTTATAGCACATAAGACAGTGTAGATATTATTGCCACTGTTGAGATGAGAAACTGGGATCTCAAGAAGAAATCTGTGTTTATAAGACACAGATTCTAAAATGTAGCATAACCTACATCAGCCAGCAAGGTTTCCAGTTAGAACAAGTCAGTGAATTGAGTAAGCAGAGGAAAATCCCCCGAGGCAGAGTTTATGTACATCAGTAGGGTCCACTCTCAACTAGACTCATCTAGATCTTTTCTGGGAGGTCCCTGTGTAAGAAAAGGTCACAGGAGGAAGAAAACAGAGAGGACAATTGCATCTAGTGAATTCTCTGCATGCCAGAGTCTATACTAAAGGTTTTACATCCATTATCTTCACTAATCCTCAAAACATTCCTGTGGGTACCACTTTCCCATTGATGGGATGTAGCAACTGAAGCTCATTGAAGGGAAGAGACTTGTCCCAGGCTGCCCAGCCTCTCAGTGGTATTTGAACAATTAAGATCTTGTAGGTTCCTTAGACTCTGTGGCTTACAAAAGAAAGAATTTGCCATGGACTGGGAGAATAAGAAAAGGAGAGGTAGGGACAGAGATCAAGGTAGTTTCTAGGTGACTGAAAAAAAGTCATAGGAGCAAATGTCTTAGGTGAGAGAAAAAGTCAGAGATGGGTGTCGAAAAAAATCTCTCCAAAAAACTCTACATGTTTCCAAGCTTAATGACCAACACAGGCTGAAGCAGGGAAGTAAGGAGGAAGCAGGGTCTCCAGAGCCTGGAAAATGTTTCCTGAGGCAGCATGGTCAGCTGAAGCAAGCAGAATACTAACCCCCTCACCCCCAAAAAAAAGAAATGGAAGGAAGCCAAAGGAAACCAGATTTGGGGAGGAGAAATGAAAGCAACAGAACTGCCCTCTGGTCATGGGCTTCTCCTCACCAGAGGATCCAGTGTCCACTGGTATAAGTTTAGTTTTGATATGACCTTGCTTCTTGGCTTTGAATCTCCTTGAAGATACAGAGTAGGCAGTCAAAATTAGTTTCCAAATGAGCTTAATTTCCAGATGCCAGGCTGTCCAGTGCAGTGATCCAAAAAGGTCCCATCAGAAGAATGTTACTTAGAGAAGGGAGACTTACTTTGGTCCTTTGTGTAACGGCCACAACCAAATGTTCATCTCATGGGTGTCTATATGAGGAATAAGCCTTATAATCTGCAAAGAACCATACACGTTACATCTTACCATTAAAAAGAAACCAAAAACATCTGAAAAATGCCAAAAATGAAATCAAAGTAAGTTATTAAGATCTGTGAAGTCACTATCTTCTCCTCTCCTCTGTGGAAAGTGGCCAATATGCTAACATCTATCTCAGGTGAAGCCAGATGACCATAAAGCCCATAGTCACCTGGTGTACATAGTCACTGTATCTGCTGTGAGTCTTCTTTCATGTCACAGTGTAACCATGTATCATGCTTTATCTTTCCTGAGGCTTGGTTCAGTCATCAACTCTAGATACTAAAGGCTCCTGAGCAAGGAATCCAGGAAAAAAACTATTGATACACAACATAAGTAACTTTTCAGGGTTTCTGTTTTGTTTTCTCTTTGACAGCTATGGGTTCTCCGAAGGAAATCATGTTCTCAGACATCACTGAAAATGCAGCCACAGTCAGCTGGAGGGCACCTACTGCTCAAGTGGAGAGTTTCCGGATTACTTATGTGCCTGTGACAGGAGGTAGGGGATCTAGAGATTAAAGAGAGTGGGGAGAACATGAAAAATTGGGGTTAAATGGCAAATGAGATCCTGGGTGCTCTTATCACACCTCCTCCAAACATCATGGCTAATGAAAACCACTTCTCTCTTTCTGAGATCATCTAGAAAGATGCCCTTTGTAAAGACATTTTGGAAAAAACTATCTTGGGAAAAGTCACCTTATTAACACTTTTTGTAGCCTTGAAATTGTAAAAAAAAAAAAAAAAAAATTGAGGAAATGGTTTCCTGGTATTTTTTTAACACAAGAACAAGGGAATTTATATAAACAATCCTTTTCCCTTGGATCACAGTCATCTGGAAGACTCATCTGAGATAAGTGTGAGGTTTTGCCTTTAGGGACCATATCCTGTCTCACTATAAGATGGAGAACTGAGTCTTAGCAATGTTAGAACTTGGAACACACAGACTTTAATGAAGACCTCAGGGAAGCATAGTCTGAACACAGCCTAGCAGGGTAGTGAGCTGCCTCTTGTTGGAGGTTTGTAAAGACAGACTGGTTGGTAACAGTGACACTGTAGCATCTCCACTGGGCATTTGGCCAGCTGGATTGCAAACTCTTTACCAGTCCTGAAATTCTAAGAAATATAAATTCCAGACTTCCTAATAAATTTAAGCACACATTTAACTGGGACCATCTTTTTTATCATGACTAAATTCTCTCCAAGTAATGGGGTCTGTAGCATCTTAAGTGAACCCAATGAATTAAGTATCTTGGATCTGTACTACATTGTGAACTTCCCATATACTGCATGGAGGGAAAAGAATAAAGAAAATAAAATTTGTGAAACATGCCAACTCCTTCCCGAAAGGAAACTTGCCATTTTTAGTATGCTGTGACTTCATGATTTTTTCCTTTCCTGACTGGGTTTTTGGCATCTTCACCAATGGAAAAAACATTATACAAAAAGTAAGGTCTTTTCCTTCATGCCAGAGGGTGGGATGAAAGGAGAGGAACTCAAGAGAATGAAATTGAATAAAGATATAATTTCATTTCCAAGTTGGGTACACCCTGTTTGGAGGCCAAGACAAGGAAGTGTGGAAGAGGCTCCCCTGATCCTGCTTTCTCTAATCTCCAGGTGCCCCGTCCATGGTGACTGTGGATGGAACGGATACTGAGACCCGACTGGTGAGGCTCAGCCCTGGGGTGGAGTACCACGTCAGTGTGATTGCCATGAAGGGATTCGAAGAGAGTGAGCCGGTCTCAGGGTCTCTAGTTACAGGTGTGTACCCCATCAGTGTTTCATCCTCACCCTCAGCATGATGACTCATGCCTGAGAACTGCAAAAGGCTTGCCCCTGGAGTCCCAGTGGAAAGTGGGCTGGAATTAGAGCATCCAGCACCTCCCTTTGGCTCAGCCTTAGCCTCTAATAAACTAGGTTGCCCCAGAGACATCCTGAATGTCCTCTGGCCTCCATTTCCTCTGCTACTGTGGAAAGGAGCGAAATATAAGAACCATACTGAGTTGAGACCCTAAATCTCCCACGTGTTAGCCACATGAACTAACTTCTCTGAGGTCTGATCAACTTCTCTACAAAATGGGTATGATTCTGCTTCCCTTGTCAGTGTTATAAGGATTCAGTAAACATAAAGACAACTTTACCTGTCACCTGACCCCTTCTCCCTGTTGCTTGGAAGCATTATGAACACCCCCCAGAACTCATGCTTTCCCAGATGTGGGATGGTGAGAACTGTGGTTGCTCTGTCCACTGTTTGGCAGCTGCTGCAATAAAGGCACTGTTGACAGACCTGATGCAGTGTCTCCTCACTGCTGTAGTCATTCCCAGCTTATAGAAGAGGCACCTGAGGCACATGAAGAGATTACAAAGCAACAGGACTGGAAATGTGGAAGAAAACAAGGGTCACTAAGACCAACCCTATCAACCATTTAAAATAAAGGTTGTTTTCCTGTTAAAATCTAATTTAAGAATAATAGATGCTATTGTAGGAGAATGAAGTGGAAAATCTCCCTTCAGAAGTCTCTGTCTCTAAACAATTTGTCCTTTGAGATATGACAAATTGTCCAACCCAGTTCATTCAGTGATCCAAAGAATAGGCCTCCCAGAAATTTTCAAAAATATACTACTTCCATGCAAGAGTTGGTAATGTACAATTAAAACGTCCTATCTGAACTCAAAGTCTTGTCTAGTCTCCACTTGGGCTTCTGTTTTCCCTAAGAAGTCTTACATTGATGATTCTCCACAGCAAGAGGCACAAAAGCTGGGTGTGTCTCCTCCCAAGGCTTCATTGTCACTACCAGTTAAAGAAGGGTCTGTATACACATGAGAGAATCAGGAAGACACTGTGAAAGCAATTATATTGACTCCCTGACACTGATTTCTCACTTCCTGACCCTTCAGCCAGTTCCCTGAGGCTCAGGTACCAGTCTGTGAGCTGAGCTGCTGCTGATGGCTACCCTGTCTCCTAGGCTGTTGCAAGAGTAATTAATCTATTGTTAGAAAAAGTAAGAGAGATCCCATCTTCAGGTCAACTTTCAAGGAAGAAGCTGAACAAGGAACAGGTTTCCTTAAAAGAAGTCCGAGATTAAGACTCCTGGAATATTCTTTGACAATACAGGTCATTTGAAAATAATCCCCAAGGGCCAGAGCAGTGGCTTATCTTCTAAGAGTGTATACTGCCCTTATTTGAGGCCTCAAATTTAATTCCTAGAATCTATAACTGAAGCCTTGAACAGTTGCAATTACATGTACACACCTCATACAGATATATACATATCTGTTGTTTTACACATTTGTCATTGTTGTCTGAGACACTCTTACTATGTGGCTCTGAAGGTCATCAACTCATGATCATCCTGCCTCATCATCTCAAGGATTGAAATAACAGGCTAAAAACTTTTCCAAGTGTATATCATTAATAACAAATGCTGAGAGCTTCCCCTACTAAGTTTTAAAGACATTCTTCAACAAAGCGGCCTTTTCGAAGACATGGAGGCACAGGAAAAGAAGTCACAATAGAATATGAGCCTAGAGACCTCCAGATTATTACCTATAAGATCTCCTAAATAAAAATACCACCCAAAGCCAAGAAAAGCCTCAGGCAGTAGTGACCATACAAGTGTCTTCTGTGTATGATTATTTATGTTCCTTTCCTGGAAAAAAGGAACATGAATCCTGATAGTATCCCTTATCACATACTAACTACTGTTCAGGAACTGCCTATCCATAATATCATGTACAAGTCAAAAAGAAAAGGCCAGCCAGTATTATCATGCCCATTTTACAGGTGAGAAAATAAAGACTAAAAATAACACAACAAGAAAAGGAGTCATGATATAAGCCAGGTTAGCCTGCTCCATGAGCCTGACTCTGAGACCATACAAAAAGATGTCCTCTGATGTAATCTTCTAACAAGATGAACCCTTATCCCATACTTCTTTCCAGCTCTGGATGGTCCATCTGGCCTTCTGACAGCCAACATCACAGACTCAGAAGCCTTGGCTATGTGGCAGCCAGCCATTGCCACTGTGGACAGTTACGTCATCTCCTACACAGGAGAGAGAGGTAAGGTCCTGTCCCATCTTCTCTACACTCTGATGAGGGTTTATCTTGCTGCAGACTCCTCCCATTCCCCCTTCAACATGCCATGGGATGACAAAGCCCAGTGGTACACTGTAAGGACCAGTAATGTCTTTGCCTGTCTCCACTGTATCCTCAAGAGACTTGAGTAAGCCATTCAAGTGAAAAGAAAAAGAAAAATCAGGCACATTTGGAGCTTTGCACATTTTGCTGACCTGTCCCACCTCTTATGAGTTACTTATCTCATTGTTGTGACCAAATACCTGACAACCAACTTAAGGTTTTCTCTGGATTCTAATTCAAGAAAGTAACTCCTACATTTCAAGGAAGTGCTGGCAGCAGTAACAGGAAGCTGCTAGTCACAAGGTATCCACAGTCAGGAAGCAGGAAATGGGGCCAGAGACAAAACCTTAAGGCCTACCTCAGGTGGCTTACTTCCTTAAGCAGTCTCCACCTCCTCACTAAACCAAAACCTTCTCAAACAAGGCTACCAACTAGGAACAAAGTTTTCAAACACAGGAACCTGTGGGGACCTTTCATATTCAAAGCACATCAGGGAAGGACAGTCTCTCAAGGAAGTAGTTCTTATTCTATACAAAGAAGGTTTCCAGAAACTCATGTCTAAGGAGTCCTAGGGTGCCTAACCTTCTCAGAGGCTGTGGGAGGGCCTAACTGATACAAACTTGATTGAAAGAATCTGCTTTTCCCATCTGCAACCATCTGTACCAACTTACCCAGAGGGCAAATTAAACTCTTACTGAGACCATCAACCAAACACAACCACCAGGAAGTAAATCAGATGCAATCAAATGCAAATCAACTGAGGAAAAATAGCCCCTTTCTCTAATCCCCTTAGTACATTTAGGAGGAGCTAGTCTAGAAAGGATTCTGTTATTTCATTTTCCAAGTGTCCTATTTTATGGCTCAAGATTGCTTGGCTTTCACTGACAATAGTACACGACACTATATCCTGTGGTGGTGGGGGAGCTCTGAAAATCTTAGTTTAGCTCTGGCAAAACCCTGAGTTTCATGAGAAGAGAGAAGAGGTGAGGCAAGAGGAGAAAATTCAGCTTATCCACACTCCTCTTTGTTATTCCCTGTAAGGAAATTCTTCTGAGAGAGGGAGGATGGTATCATCTTCCCCTGAACATCAGCTTATGTTTGAAGGGAATAGTGGAAACTTTAGATCAGAACTAATCAAGACATGGCTAAAGAGGGCAGGGCTTGTTGAGAATGAGGCAAAGCGAGCCAACTTATACAGTTTGTCAGTGACTTCCCTGGTTTTTACATGCAAAGTTCTCTGCCTGTGAAATACCAGTCTTAACAAAGCAGAATGGGAGTCTCCTATGACATTGAGATGGATATTTTTGCCAAGGCAAGGGACCCAATAGGCCTGAAAGCCATTGTTGGGCTCTGTTGCCCATCACTGCCACCCCTCAGACTCAACTATTTGGTAATCCTTGATTGGGCAGCATTTGGTACTTTGGAAAATGAATCATGCATAGAGAAAAAGGGGTGAGGCTAGAAGTGGCACAAGCTGAATTTGAGCCTGAGTCCCAAGGCCTCAAGCACAACGCTTTTCCAGCCAGTTTACCACACTGCATGGGAAAACATCTCCCCGTCTTTCCAATCTGTTGAGAAAAAAAAAATCCAGTCTCTGTATGATCCACTTTTTATCACATGAGTGCTCAAGAGAGAGAAAAGTCTATGAGTCACCTTAGAAGTCCAACCTTCTTTGCTGTGGGGTCACCAAAAGGTTATGTCCTAGAAGGAGGTATATGTGCTATTTGCCAAGGGGTAACTGCCACATGTGTGTGTTTCATACTTAGTGCCAGAAGTTACACGCACAGTGTCTGGGAATACAGTGGAGTACGAGCTACATGACCTGGAGCCTGCTACAGAGTACATACTGAGTATCTTTGCAGAGAAAGGAGAGCAGAAGAGCTCCATCATCGCTACCAAGTTTACCACAGGTACCAAGATACTCAGAGTGGAAGTCTTCCTTTCTGAATTGCCCACCCACAGCCTGCATCTTAAACCACATCCCCTCCCCTGCTCTTCCTCCCTAAGTCAGGCCCTTGTAGTGTACTGACATGAGTATGAGTTAAATTCGCCAGTGCCCACTCAATCAAGACCCAAAGAAGCATACCATTTCCCCTTGAACTGAAATGACCCAATGGCTGAGAAAAGGATATTTAAAGGAAGGTTTTGTAAGTAGAAAAACACTCCCTACCTGCTCTAAAGCCAGCATTTAATGATCCATGCTCCAGGCTGGGAAATAGTTTTTAAGAATTTTTCAGGGTAGTTTTCTTAGACGTTCATTGGGGTTTTATGTATTGAGATCTTTTTTACAAAGTTCAACATTTGGGGAAGTAAAGAATTGTCCCTTCTGTTGGGATGAGGGCCAACTGCATGGGAAGTTTCATACTTAGCCCTCTCAGTGAGAAACAATGAGCCAGTAATGATCTTCAGAGCTGTTTTTCTCCTCAAATTCAACTGAAACCACCCAGGAACCTGTGGGGCTTTTGGACCCTTGAGGTGATAGGACTTATATAAACTTTAACCTTGGAGATCAATGGTTCAAGTTCCTCATCTATAGTTGGAAGGGGTTGTTGTCCAAGGCCATGCTCAGTGTTAAGGAACAGACTTGAGACCAGTTATCTTCTTGCTGTCTGCTCTACACCTGCTAGCTCACTTGCTACATACTGTTTTCTCCAGAACTTGATTCCCCAAGAGAATTGACTGCTACTGAGGTTCAGTCAGAAACTGCCCTCCTCACCTGGAGACCTCCCCGGGCATCGGTCACTGGTTACCTCCTGGTCTATGAATCTGTGGACGGTACAGTCAAGGTATCTGTAAATCACACTTTTCTGTGCAAAACATCTGCATAATCATCAAAGTAGGAAAGGATTAGATCATATTGTTTCTTCACTCCAATACAACTAAAGACATAAAAAAAAAAAAACAACCTAGTAGAGGCTGGATGTATTATCAGACCTGGTGAGTCATGCACCACATTCTTGACTTTCTCCCTTTAACTAGGCCCAAGCTATCTGAGAGATAGCCAAGATCAACAGCAGTGTTTTTATGAGTCGACCTTTTAGGAGTTGGGCTCATGGTCATCCAATGTTTCATTGAGAAAGTACCAACAGCCTCTTCCGTATCTTTGCCACGTACAGTGTCACCACCTGACCTACTGTGATGTATCTCACCTCATCCTTGCAATGTCACTGTTAAGACCAGCTACATCTATTGTTAATATTTCCTGTGTTCTCCCTTCCATGAACTTTTCTGTATTTTTAAGCTAGCTTGCTTATTCTCTTAGTACTTAGTTTTTTTTGCAGCATCTCCCCTAGATTCAGTGTATCTGCTTCACTTTATCTGAGAAATGCATGTCCCTGATACTGTAGTCTATAGCTCAGGTTATGTTTCTTCTAGATTTAATGAGTTCCGTTGCTGTGGTTCAGTCTGGTCTCCCTTGTTCACACTAGAAACTTCTTTGCAGTGTCTCTTGCTCCTGGCTTATCCTTTCATACTTAAGCCAAGAACAAAGAATCCGATTAGAAGTTCAGCAGCACATAAGGGTTTGTCAGTGCTGGGGGTTCATTGTAAAGATCAGCTGCTGTGTACATGGCAATTTGTGGAGGAGCCTCATAGAGCTTAGGCTCTTACTGTATACAAGTTTTGCTTGCTCGTACACTTCTAGTGTGGTACCTTAACCTTCTAACCAGCTGATCTTGGTGGATGTGAATCCAGAGCCTCCACCCTAACTCAGATGCTCTGGAGAGTGAACCTCACCCCTCCATCTGTTCTTGGAGGGGACAAAGAGAATGGGGAATCAAGCTATTTCTCCTACAAAGCTCCTAAACTAACCGTACCTCTCTTGAGTTGTGCTCTACATTGCCTTCAAAGGCAGCTATGCTGTTGAACACATGCATCAGGAGCTTTCTGCTGCTTCCCTGTATGTCAGCTGGCCTGGGGTGGTTGTGCCCACTCCAGTTAGTTCCTAGTATTCTCTGCTTGGGCACTTCAGGAATTGCTTCCTGCGTTGTCCACCTTCTGCCAAGCAAGGTGCAGAGGATCTATCTGTTTCTGTCTCTTACTCCCTCCTGTTCACTTTTGTAGTTTCATTCCTTATTCTTGATTCCTATTTTATAATTTACGAAAAACACATAGAGGCATACTTGTATTTCTGATCTGCCATTTTTAACCACAAGTAGACACAATTCTAGCCTTTCTGGAGTTGAGATGCACTGAATGAATCCACAGTATGAACTGAAGCTGGTCCTTTATCTTCACGGTGTCAGTATCCATACCTTTAAGATAAGTGCATTGCACTTCTTGACTCCTAAAGTCTTCTGCAGGTTTGGGGTTCTAGGATTGTGCTTCCCGGGATCATGAGCCTCGTTTCAGGCTATTCAGGCTTAGACAACTGAATAAAGAAGCATAGAGCTGAATGCAAGTCTATGCTCAGGCAAGTCAATAAACCTTGCTTTGTTCCCTGAGAGTTGATCCTTCCCCAGCAACCAGAGCTGATGGCTACACAAAGGTCACTAGGCCACTGGCATTGAGTGAACACACATAAATTATGGATAAGGTGTTGGGAGACTAGGAGGATGTGACACTATCCTCTGCCATCAACAAATTATGGATTGGGAGCAAGTATCTCAGCTTCTGGGAAATTCAATTCCCACACTGTAAAAATATACATAGCATACCCCTACTCCAGGAAGTCCCTAGAAAGTGAAAGAACCTTCCAGTCTCCTCCACACTGACTTATTATTAACTAAACTGGATTAACTCTGCCTGACAAGTTGCAGAGATCAGAATTGTGTTTGGGCTGCCATGATGGAGGTAGAATTCCAATCTCAAACACCAAGGTCATCTCCTAATAAGAACTGTAACCCAGTGAGGATCTGAGACAAAGTGAATCCTCTAGAATCTGAGTCCAAACACCAGTCTAGACAGCAACCCAGGGACCAGCCACGAGCATAGTTAGTATGGGTCACACATCTGTCCCTCCTGTGTCAGCTCAAGCCTTTATCCTGCCCTACCTACTGGGCTATTAACATAATCTTTTGACTCAAGAGTTCCTCAGCCTGAGTCCTAGTTTCTCTAGATATAAGTCTGCCTCCCTACTGTATGATAATTCAGTTTGTCTACACTGTGACCATGATTATCAGACTATTTTAAATGTTGTGATAAAGGCTAAGCCCTCTTTCAGAACTGCTGACATAAATGGTCTCAATGTCTCTTGCGCCTTGTTCAATTCACCTTACCATCAGCTTAAGCTTCTTAAGCCTCAAGAGCTTAAGCCTGTTCAAAACCTCTCAGACCTCCCAACTCCCTGTTGTCGATAACTGTCAAACTGCATAACATCCCATTAAAGCTGTTTTGTAATCCCCCTTTGCCCATTTCCATTACCCACCGCCACCTAACATTAAGTAGAACCGATGCAAAGAAGTCCTTCTGTATTATTTAAACTTCCTCTGCCTTTCTGATCCCAGAACGTTTACATATGCAGCACTCTTGGTATCTCAGACATTCCAGATCTATACCTGGAGTCTCGTATGCAGTAGGCACTGGGTGGGATTTTGTTAAGTGAATAAATGATTCCATGAGCTAGTGAAAGGGAGCATCTCTACTGTGAGACTATCTGGACCAAACTGATTCTTTCTCCTGCCCGCAGGAAGTCATTGTGGGGCCAGACACCACCTCCTACAGCCTAGCAGACCTGAGCCCATCCACCCACTACACAGCAAGAATCCAGGCATTGAGTGGGTCCCTGAGGAGCAAGTTGATCCAAACCATCTTCACTACAAGTAAGGAGTTCAGAGAGGAACACTGTCTTAAGATCTGACCCTCCCTATAACAGCGAATCAACCTTCCACTTCCCCTTCAACTTCTAGTTTACATCTTTTAAACAAAAACATCTCTAAAACATATCAATTCTCTGTTAGTGCTTAGAAGCCTGGGGAATGTGGATATACGCACCCTAGTAAAAGGGATGGAGGACTAATAAGAGCTCATCTAGATCCAATTCCCACCCCCATATCCTACTGGATACAACTTAGAAGTCATCTATGCTCCATGAGCCTTAGTTTGTTCATCTTAACAATGTGATAAAAAAAAAACACCCCTCCTTCACTAGTATCTTGTGTGAGAAGTTGCAGTGTCATAATTGAATTTCTAGCTTGTTTGTGGCTCTTATACTGTTACGTTTAATATAAGCTCTGTCATGAGGATCACAGACTTAGAGAAGCAGGAACTGTTTGCCTGTAGGAACCTAGCCACTTCACAGATGAACTAAAGTTTGTTGTGACGGTACCTACCTCCTCCCTCCACTCTCAGAGACACTGTTTCTCTTCACCCTGCAGTTGGACTCCTGTACCCATTCCCCAGGGACTGCTCTCAAGCAATGTTGAATGGTGATACCACCTCTGGCCTCTACACCATCTATATAAATGGTGACAAGACCCAAGCACTGGAAGTCTACTGTGATATGACCTCTGATGGAGGTGGATGGATTGTGAGTACCACAGTGGATTTTAGAGCTCCAGGACAGGAGCTTGGATGAGGGGAAATGTGCACTCTCAAATACATGTGCATAAGACTTTGCAAGGTAATCCTTGTCACATGGAAGCCCTTCACAGTTGTCTATTTAAATAGAAAGAAGCAAGAAAGGACTGGAGATGTAGTTCAGTTAGTAGAGCACTTGCTTAGAATGTACAAGGTTTTGAGTTCAATCCCCAGTGCTGCAGAAAACCAAGAATAAAGTTGGTATGTCTGTTTGCACTCAGAAGGTGTAGGCAGAAGGATCAGAAGTTCAAGGTCATCTTAAAATATCACCTTTGAGCCATTCTGGGATAACAGAATGAGGGAGGGAGAGGAACTCTGATATGAATGGCAGTGACAATCAAACCTACTAGTTATAGTAGCCAACACTGGCTGAGTAGTTACTCTTTACAGGCATGTGTTAAGAATTTCAGGACTTACTCCAACCCCACGACCATATTGGCTGAACAGGAATTTTTTTATTAATAAAAGTTGTTTGTAGGTCACCCCCAACCTCTTTTCTACTATTAGCTTCAGTGTGATGGATCATGAAAACTGATGAGCTACATCAACGTCACCAGAACTAAGAAGCATTGTTGTTCCCTAGTTTTCAGACCACCTAGACTTGGGGAGGGGAGGGACATGAAGTGCCCAAAGTTACAAAGTAAATAAATAAGCAATGGAGAAAGCTGGGGATGGATGGATGTTCTTCCCTCAGTCTGATGTTCTTCCTTCCAGAAAGACATCTTCTCTTCCCTTCTATCACTTAAGTACCCATGTTGTTGTAGGTTTTCCTGAGACGAAAAAATGGACATGAGGATTTCTATAGAAACTGGAAGGCCTATGCTGCTGGATTTGGAGACCGCAGAGAAGAATTCTGGCTTGGTAATGCAGCTCTGAAAGTTTGTGACAGATATGCCTATTTCTGTCCTCCTGGTCACTTGCTCTCCTGTAGGGAGCAATGGAGAGAGGAAAGGATTAGAAAGAAAGAAGTTTGGTAGGAGCTACAGAATGTTGGAATAATTAAATGTTCCAGGTCATAAAAAATAAGGCATTATCAAGCCAGGCCCATGGACTAACCTTGCATTAAGTCAGACACTAAACCAATTATGGAACCAACCTTTCTGCTTTCCCCTTGAGCACCAAACACTGAGATGGGTCTCATATCATAATCTTTCACCCAGAACATCCCTGCAAAGAGCAGAATTCCCATCCTACTCATGAGAAAACAGCCCCTCCAGGATGCTGTATGGTTTATCTATGGCAATCTAGACAATGGACAAATACACTGTCATTCAAAATTTCACCAAGCCACATGGACATAACATTGTTCTCTGCACTACTACCTGAACCTGAGACATCCCATCCCAAAGCTATTCATTGCTTCACATTGGTAAGAATTTTAGAGCATACAGGTCATATCCCTGGGTTTATCACCTTTGATCTTCACAATACAATAGGAAGTTGATAAGCAAAGGTGTTGAACTGTTTTCTTCTGAGGCTCAGAAACCGAAGATTTGTTTTGCCTGCCATCATACCAGCAGAGAAGGTTTCAAGCCCAAGTTTGCATGACATGTCCCACTGATGAGTGTTTCCCTACTGCCTCAGTCACCTGTGATTACTTACCAGACATTGTTTGTCATCTACAGGACTGGATAACCTGAGCAAAATCACAGCCCAAGGACAGTACGAGCTCCGGGTGGACCTACAAGACCATGGGGAGTCGGCCTATGCTGTGTATGATAGGTTCAGTGTTGGAGATGCCAAGAGTCGCTACAAGCTGAAGGTAGAAGGATACAGTGGAACAGCAGGTATGGGGTAGCTACACTGTGAGTCTGGAGTCATGAACTTCCTATGTATTCTCTCATTCACCACTCCTGTCTCTGAATCAACAGATATTTGAATGTCTTCTGGATGCTAATCCAAAGAGTTATCATTAAAAAGGTCTGGGCCAACATCTCCAACATCTGGTCTCTGAAATGTAGAGTAGGTTATGAATCATGTCAGCTATGGTTGAATTATAATGAATCATTCCAAAAAAAAAAAAATGTGTTTCTTGTTCTTTGGTAGTTAATAGCTGTAGAGTGGTAGTAGGAATATGGTCTTTCAAAGGCCTCCATCTTCACCAGATGCTTCTTTGTAAGGGGCATATGATGTCTCTTAGAATCTGCTAACGTGTGAATTCTGATATATTGGAATGTCATGGGAAGAGGTTGAGATGTGTTTCTTCTAAGTTCTCTGGTAATGCGTAGTTAACCTTTTGACTGTCAAGTGATCTTTTGTTCTTCACCAAAATTATAACCCTAGTGTTCTAGGTTATGATTATGTGATACCCAAGCTATCTGACAATATTTAGTAACGGGAGGTCTTACTTATGACTGTAGCCAGATACCTTTGTATATGAGGGACATGCCTACTTATACTATTTGGGAGGTGATAGAGGTTTTTGTCATTGACTTAAAGTGGCCTTTGTGTAGCTTTCTGGCTCCACATTAAAGGATAAACTAATAAGGAAGCCATCTTAGCAAGGCTATGGGGTGGCATCTTTCTCTGTAGGTATTTTCAACTATTGAACCCTCATAAGCATCTTTTAAGAAAAATGATATAAAGATGAGAAAAGTGGCTTGAGAAAGTTCAGGAAATTTCAACTCACATCTCACATAAGGAGCATGAATGTGTGTGTGTGTGTGTGTGTGTGTGTGTGTGTGTGTGCATGGCCCTGGTCATGCATGCCTAGAGAAGAGTGGAAAAAAGAAGGTGCTGGGTCAAGAATGCAGACCACCTCATGAAAGCCACGGCCTCTTTGGGTGGCCTTATTTTATGATTATTTAAACAGGAGACAGGTTTGTGACCCCTCTGGGAACCCCTCCAGAAAGGAAAAAGTCTTCACCTTTGACTAATAGGTGCCAAAGCCAGGTTGCAGTGAAAAGGACACAAAGCTCCTTTGAGAGGCAATTTGGTATGATGGAAGAGAGAGAGCCAGGGGTGGAAATTATTTTAGCACTTACATCCCTCAAAAAAAAAAAAAAAAAAAAAAAAAAAAAAAAAAAAATCTGACATTTTATCACCTGACAATAAATACCTCTTTCGCTGAGATCATATCAAGAAAGAAAGATCTTGTTACTTGGCAAGAAAATCCACCAACCAACAAGAATGTGGCTTATGTTTACTTTATATATCTGGTGGAGGAGAACACTGTGGTCTTTCCCTTCACTCAGAGGAACCTTTTCAGGTTGTAGCTTCCTGCATGCTTTGGTGATAGTGCCTCACAGGAAAGCTTCATCAATATCTGCCTGCTCTCCTGTATGTTATGACTATCATCATTAGTTAAAAAGACTGCAAAGGACCTTTGACAGCTTGCTCTAATATCTCAGCATCAAATACCTGAATATCTTAGAATGTTTGCACACAGCCCTATGGCTTGGGAGTAAGAAGGACCCAGACAATATTCCCAAGTAGCACTATATGAAAACGAGATTCTTAGGTAAGAATCAGATAACACCAACCTGGTAAACACTCTTTTAAAATGATTATGAGATACCCAGACTATCTGACAATATTTAATAACTGAAGGTCTTAATTATGACTGTAGCCAGACACTTTTGTATATGAGGGACATGCCCACTGTTACATTTTTATTTTGTTTGGAACTTTACAGGGTCTCACCAGGAAGCCTATGTTGGCCTCAAATGTGTGCACTCTCTCTCTTAGCCTGTCCTACCACATGCTGGGATTACAGATGTTCACCACCATACCTGACACACATCGTTATTAAATGCAAATTTCTCACCTTATCCTCGTAGGTCTTTTATGCAAAGCAAATAGAGACAAATCATAACAACTCTGGCTCTTTATATGTCACTTCTCCCTGCCCAGAAAAAAAAATCATATCTGGTATTAGACACCGCTATGAGGTAGACAGAATCCACTGGATGTCTGCATTTTTCAGATGAGAAAATGAAGGTTTAGAGGAAGCTCAGCCTGTGCCAGGTCACAATTAGAAAGGCAAAGAGACAGACTTGAATGGAATTTTCCAGAACCACCTGCAGCCTTCTTTCTTAACATATAACAATGCTTCTGTCAGAGATAAGTCTTGGAGTAGCATTCATGTCCCTGCTTTGATCCTCAATCCAGTCTGAGGTTCAGTGCCAGCATACCCAAGGATCTTTCAGTTCTCGCCTTTGATTCTGCCCTTGACAACCTTAGGAGACTTTGATCTGGGGGAGTCTTTATTCTCTCTTCTCTTTCTCTTTTTTATTCTCAATCAGGTGACTCCATGAACTATCACAATGGTCGATCTTTCTCCACCTATGACAAGGACACAGACTCAGCCATCACCAACTGTGCCCTGTCCTACAAAGGAGCTTTCTGGTATAAGAACTGTCATCGTGTCAACCTGATGGGCAGATATGGAGACAATAACCACAGTCAGGTGAGTAGTCTCGCAAGGCTGGGAAAGCAAGATGTGGGTGAGGGAAGGACGCTTCAGTTAGAAAATGTGTTATCTTCCAACACAGTGAGAACTCTCAATGACGTGGTGGATGAGTGAGCTAAGAGAAAAACAGTACATATTAACTCTTAGAGAACCCAAGGGAACCACTGTCCAAAAAGGCCACAAATTTAGAATTTTCCACACAGATAAGATTACTGAGAACTCTGTAAAGCTGATCAAAGTGGATGCTATTCAAGGGACACAGGGATGATATAAACCCTGGCAGAGCACAGGCCTACAAGCATCTTCATAGTCCCAAGAAGGACCTAGGCGGAAGGCATGAACTTCAAATCCCCTTTGTTTTGCAAAGGTACTCACACCCTGTGAGAGGTGGCCTTCCTGAGGTCCCAGAGTGATTTTAGAAGCATATGTAACCCTTCATACGCCTTACCTAACCCACCCCCGACTTTTTCTATGAATCTCATACAAGTCTCATACGACTCCCACCGTAGCAGATTTCTGAGCTCAAGAAAATAAAAATTAAATGGAGTAAAATTGAGGCCCACAGGACTTATGGCTGTTCAAGACCCTTTATCTCTTACACAAGTGTATATTTGTGTGTGTATGTTTGTGTATGTGTGTGTACATGGTATATGTATAGGGACACACACATATAGACAACTATGAAGTCTGCTCTATCCTCTCACCTTTCTTGTGGGTTCTCAGGATGTAACTCAGGTCTCCAGACTTGAGAGGCAGACTCCTTTACTTTCTGAGCCATCCTTTCAGCCCTCACATGGAAGTGCTGAAACACAATCCTAACCCTGCACATCAGGTTGCAAAGCAACGCTTGTGTTCTACCTGAATTCTTTTTTTGCTGTTCTATGTCAAACCTTAGGAAAATGCCCCATGGGAATCCTGTGAATTAAAACACACACACACACACACTCATACACTCATACACTCAGCTGCTCAATTCTATAACCTCATCATGACTTGAATTCTTATACCCTTTTTCTTAGAAATTAATGTCAGCCACCACTTTATTTCAGGATGGCTGTCCAAGGCACTGTGCAAACTGTGATGACTCTTAGTGATGGGTAAAGAGTTAGTTTAGATTCTGCTGGCCCATTTGAAAGTTTTCACAACACAGGCCAGCAGAGACAGAGTCAAGACACAGCTGCCTGCGAAATGCCAAGTGGTTATACGTTGAAACAAACCCTTTTGTGTTTTGATGACTAAATGGTGATGGTCCGTGAACATGTCTCCAAATAACTAACTCAGAGGGCTACGGGTTTTTCCCCCCCCACAGGGCGTTAACTGGTTCCATTGGAAGGGCCACGAGTACTCAATCCAGTTTGCTGAGATGAAATTGAGACCCAGCAACTTCCGAAATCTGGAAGGCAGGCGTAAGCGGGCATAAATTCCAGGGACAATTTGGTGAGAGAGGAATGGGGCCCAGAGAAAAGAAAGGATTTTTACCAAAGCATCAACACAACTAGTCCAACGGTGAAGCTATCCTTGGGCATTTGGTGGGCGTCCAAGCAGACCATGGATCACTGAGGCACTGACGCAGGCCCCTCTGCGATTACTTCCTTTGCACCAAAGACAACAGTCTGCAACCAGTTTCTGCTTTCTTGTTTGACTGAGCAAAGTCTCCTAGCAGCAGCAACATCGTGATTTTTTACTTCTCTTGGGTGGTTCTGGGAATGGGAGAGGGGCAAGCTGCCTATCCAGTGGACGTGGTCATTTTCAGAGCCAGCTGTATTTTACACAAAGCTGTACAGTTGTTATTGATTGGAGTCACAGAGATAAAACGTGTGTCATTGGAAGTTACCCCTTGTCCCGCTCCCACTGATGTTTTGTACATTTCCTACAACTGAAGTCAGAAAAGTGATATTGTTTAAATTTCAAGGACATTAATATTATTAATATAATAATGGTGATGGTGATGATGAAAACTGAGGACTTTTAAAGAGACATTCCCTTCCCAAACGCATCTGGACAGTACCTGATTGTATTTTGTTTTTGTTTTTTAATAAAAGCACAGTACTTTTCAGCTTGTCTGTCATTTTGATTTTCATTGTCAAGTCTGAATTTTGCCCAAACCAGTATATCAGAACAAAGGGAGGAATGTTGGAAAGGAGAGGGAAGGGGTCACAGGGCTCAATTCCAGGGAAGAAGAGAGAGGAGACAGGAAGCAGAGAGGGAAGTAAACTAGAAGTTTTACAAGGTTGAAAGAACTTACACCCTAAGATTGAGCTTCTTGCTTGTCATTTTAATGATTGCTCTTTTTCTTTCTTTATGATTTATGTTTTAAAGACACGTTCTTTAAAAAGGTGTCTGTTTTCTAGTGCGGCCTGAAAGTTCTACGCTGAGAAAAGGAACATGGGAAAACTTCCCAAATCCAACCAAATCGCCTAACTTCTGTGAGCCTCAATTCCCTATTCTGTGAAGGAAATGCCCACTTCTTATTTGTAGTCTTTCCATGAAGAGTAAACTTTGCAGTCAGGAGAGGACTCTAGCCCTGTGCTTGACGCACACGAAGGCAATGAGTTTTAGCTAGCTTACTGTCACTTCCTATGGAATGACTCACAGACTTGAAGGCAATGAGTTTTAGCTAGCTTTACTGTCACTTCCTATGGAATGACTCACAGACTTGGCTATGGTTACTTAACCAGTTAGTAAACAGAACTGTTTAAACCTGTGCCTTTGACTCCAATGTCTCTATTCCCTCTCTAGCCAGGCCCTGATGAAAATCTCTCCCTTTCGGTTTTTGATGTGCCACAGTGACAGGCCTCTAGTTACAAATTAGAGAGTTGGGGAAATTCAACTGTCTGGTGTGTGGGACACTCTTGAATTATTAAATCTAGAAAATATGCCAGAATTGTCTCCTTCTCTCTCTACATCAAAGGACCTAAACAGAAGAGAGCTCCAAACACAGCCCAGACACTTAATGGTACCATGTACTCCCTACCCAGCCCAGCAGCAACGCCTGTTCAGCAACGCAGTGAGTCAGAATTATGGGCTGCAGCATTTCCCTTCAAACTAATCACAGGGCAATCCCTCACTCATAGTCTTAAAGATTCTCAGCAAATTGACATATTTAATGAAAGTGTTTGGGCCTCTGGGACCTCGTTCAAATGGAATGTAGTGGTTAAGAAGCCAGGACGAGAGGAATTCATGGCTCCAGCCAGATCTTCTGCTGCTGGGTTTATCTTGCTTTAATAAATGCTGTCACGTTATATACACAATTTGCTGTTCCAGATCATAAGACCCATAACCTGCGACTCAGCCATAGCAACACTTTCCTGGCTGCACAAACCCAAACAAAGGGCTCCCTGTAACAACTAGGCCTCAAGAGCGAGGTCTTAAGAGCAAGGCTTAACTCTCCACTGGCCACTGACTTGGAAGTTCCTGAGCCCAAATCCCTTCTCTCTTCAGTGCTCTAAATAGGCCTAACTTCTAAGATGCCTCCTAGAACCCATACAAGAATCAAATTATCATTAGAAAAGGGACTATATCAGACAAGAGTCCATTGTTAGAGCCTTGAGAAGAGTTTAGACACCCTTAAAGCAGTGGTTCTTAACCCATGGGTCATGACCCCTTTGGGAGTCACATATCAGTTATTTACATTATGATTCATAACAGTAACAAAATTACAACTATGAAATAATTTAATGTTTGGGAGGTACCACAACATGAGGAACTGTATTAAAGAGTCATAGCATTAGGATAGTTGAGAACCACTGCCTTAAATGGAGATGGGGTAACAAAGGGGTCTGAGACTACAATGTTCAAAGATCAATACACCCTTCAGTCTCTAACCCTGTAGCTTTTTCAAGCAATTGCTTCCAACTGAGAAAGTCTCTTAGAACTGTACTCCACACATAAGTTTGTCCACTGACATGAACCAAACACAATCACCCCTGAGATTAATATCCAAGTTGTTCAGTGGCCCCTAAGATCCTTTGGTCATCCACTCTTCTCTTTTCTCCTTGTTCTGTGGTCCACTCCAAGGTTATTCTTGTAAATTATACCAATGCCTCCCAGCATCTGGTAGTGTGATAAATGGGAGGCACCAGCAGTACACTGAAGAGAGATGGAGGGTTGGAGTGAGCCAAGGAACCTATCTTTCAATTCCATCTCTTTGTGGTAGGATTGGGATGACAGACTATCTCCTAAAGTTCGTCAGTAGCCAGTACATATCTCTTTCCTCCTTGAAGTTCAGACAGCTGACCTTCACATCTAGCCCTTCAGACCCACAGAGTTGCTGCCCCACCTCATAGACTTGGGGAGCTGTGCTGGCCCTGTGTCTCTGCTCCACTGGTAGGCATCTTTGGAGATAGTCCCTTGCTCAGACTTCTCAGAGACCCTGACAGGTGGCTTCACTCTTGGAATTGCCTGGATTCTTGGTGCCATTATTAAGCCTAAATTTTTCCTATACATTCTCATTCTTATCTCTTTTCCCTTACGCTAGTGACCATTAGTCATTTAACGAATTCCTAGCATCCAAATTCCTATCTATATTTAGAAGACTTTCCAGTAGATAAGGACCCTACAGTCCCATGAAGACCAAGAGAAAAACACTTCTTTCTCCTCCTGATTGTCAATTTATTATTATTATTATTATTATTATTATTATTGACCAAGGAATATATTAATAAATCAAAGGGCTCCTGAGATTGGCTTCCCCGTAGTATTTAGCTGAGGGGTGTCTGTGACCTTCATCCATATCTGGCTGTTCCACAGGAAAGAGCCACAAATGACCAGTCTAGTTCACTGAGTTGAAGCCGAGGCCCAACAGCTTCTTACATATGGAGGGTAGACAACATCACCTTAGAGGCAGACATGACCCTATATGACTTTGTACTCTCTGAAGCAGTGCTTTAGAAGACCTGAAGGAGAAAACTCCCTTGATCCTCTCTATACTCAGCCCTGACAAGCATGACTAGGTTGACAAAGCCTAGAAAATAAGTAAGGCATAAGGCAATTGTTTCTGAAGACATTTTATAGAAGACTAGATACTAAGCATCCTAAGTCATCAATAATTCCATCCATTGATATATTCAGACTTTGAACAGAGTATTATGAGATAGTACAACAAAGGAAGGTGAGATGTGACTAGGAACGTTCAGCCACTGTGTATGCCTTTGAAGGATCTATCTTAACCCCTGTCCCTTCTCCTTCACGTCCACCATGATGTTCTTCCTTACCACAGATGTAAAGTGAATTCTTTTAATATAAATGTAAATAATGAATTAATCCAGTGGCAGTATTCCTTTACCTTTTCTAAGCCCCAATAGCTACTCAGGGAAACCAAAATTCACTTCAGGCTACACCTCCACAGCTGAGCAGTTAAGTGATCTTCCTTAACTTCTAAACTATTCTGGCTCCCTCCCAGCCAGGAACCCATGATACTTGTATATTATTGGTGATCTGGCTCTTTGGGCTTCAGATGTTTTTTTCTCATGGTGTCTTCTCAGACTCTCTACTCGTGGTGATCTTTCTGAACTTTTCCTTGTTCTCTCTCTCCTTCTCCTAGCTGCTGGAAGCTTCTGTCCTCTTCTCTCTTCTGCACAGCCATTAGGTGATGAGCATGTATTGACAAGGCAGAGAATAAATGGTAAGAATTGTTCACAACTTGAGACTGGAGATTCTTAACATAAGCATTACAATGCCACGTTTGGATTGAAACAAGATATGAGGGCAGAGAAGTCAGCATTTGAATAACACAAGGATAACCTTTACACACTGCACAAAAACATTATCCCTACACACGGATTCTGAAACCATGGGTCCAGCCGACCATGGATGGTGCTTGAATAAATTCTCCAAGTTTGAACACTTGGTCCTCAGTTAGTTGCACTGTTAGGGAAGGTTAGGAAACCCTAGGAAGTAAACTCTCACTGGAGGCAGCGGTTCACTGGAGGACAGGCCTTGTGATTTCATAGTACATCCCACTTGTGATTAATAACTCTCTGGTTAATGACTACAGATACAATGTGGCCAGATGGCCTCCTTCTCTTGCCACTAAGCCTTCCTCTCCCATCATGATGGAATGTATCCCCTGAAACTGTAAGCAAGAATATAAACCTTTCTTTTCTGAAATTTGCTTCTTGTCAGGTGTGTTGTTGCAACTATAAAAAAGGGAAACTTACAAATGGAGATCTCTAAAGCAGTGAGCCTAAATATCTTTCCACCCGTGAAATTTCTTTCAGGTTTGGTTACAGTGGTGAACACACCTAAAGAAGAAACTAATGATCGGAGACCTAAATTAGTAGGAGTTCACCAACTGAAAAGAGCATTGGGAAGAGCAGAGCATGCCTGCAGACCCGTGGCTGCCCAGCTGCACAGAGGGATTGTCGGATGCACCAGGGTAAGATGAGGCACAATGTTAGCTACCTTTGCATGACTTTGACAAAATACCTGATTAAAAAAAGCATGAGGAAAAGGAGGATTATTTTAGCTCACAGACTGGGATTATGATCCTCCACAGTGGCAGGGGAAGCTACGGTACAGAGAGCAACCATAGCTAGAAATCAGCAGATGACAGCGCATCCACAAGAGAGCAGGCAGACGCAAAGGTTGGTGCTCAGTTTGTTTTCTCCTTGTTTTGACTTGATCCAGTCCAGGATCCCAGCCCATGGGGTGGAGCTGTATACTGTCAGGATACCTTTCACTCCTTCCGTTGATCCTGTCTGGAAACACCGGTACAGACACATCTAAGGGTGTGCCTCATTAATTCCTGATGGATTTCTTAACCCAACCAAGCTGACAGTGGAAATGAGCAATCATAGTCACAGAGTGGATGAGGCTACATGAAGCAACAAGACCCACCACACAGCCCTCACTGGTCCAGAAAGCAGATTTTAAAAATCTGGTTTCCTGCCTTCAATGTAGAATTGCTATAAGAGGAGTATTATGTTCAAACCTTTTTCCTTAAAACCATGTTGTGGCGCTGCTTGGAAGTGGGCTGGAGATACAACAGAAGAGAGCATACAGGCTGCCTCGGGGGTCCAGGTGAAGGAAAATGAGCTCTGGCTGAGTGTGCAGATTCAACATGGGGTTCTGAGAGGTGAGCAGGCAACACTCATAAGTTTGGGACCACAGAGAGCTTCTCTATACCTTACCCCTATTCCGAGCTGCTTATAATAATTATCAGGGATTTATTTTTTTGAACTCAGCTTGTAGTTTCTATTGGGGCAGCCCAATAAGGGATGTGAGAAGCTGAGTAGAGACTTCATTCACTTGGGGACAGGGTAACAGGAGGGTCCTGAAATGCCAGAACCTTTGTTTCTAGGGTAGGTAAGAAACCCTCTCTTGGTGACTGTGCTTAGCATGAGGCCTAGTAATGAGGTCAAGGTGAAGCCTGTGCTGGATGGCAGGGGTGACGGTGGTGAGGAACAGAGGTGAAGGTGTTGGTAGAACCTTGACTCAAAGACTTAATATCCACAGACTATGGCTGACAGTTACTGAAGATATTGAGCCCAGGCCTGGCGTAGTTAGCCTTGCTCTCTAAGAAGTACAGTTGTTCACTAGAAAGGTGTGTGTCCCACTCACTCATACCCTTCTGGCTCAGGAGCATTGGGAATACCAGTGTGTGCAGACTGCCAGGGTTTATGTCGATGTCTGATACCAACATCCAGCAGAGGGCTCACTTTCCTGGTCCTCCTACCTCCCCAAGAAGCCCACAGATGAATTCAGTCTCTACAAAGGGAGCCAAGTGAGGCTTGTTTGAAATTTGCCCCAATCCCATCAGGACCAGAAAGGAAAGCTTAATAATTCACAGTAAACACTCACGGGGTAGGGTGGGGGACTCCAAAGTAAGTAGCTCCCCTAGGCATATGCCACATTTGCAATTATAGGTAGGAAAGATGAGTTTCTTTTTCTTAGAGGAAATGACTTCCTCTAAGTTCACCTAGGGCCTAAGTGCCAGAGTCCATGAATGCTTACAGACCCCTTTGGCCTGGATACGTTGAAGAATGCCTGTATATCTTTATTCCTTTATCCAATTTACTCTTCTGGATAATCAGATCACCTGCCATGTACCTATTCCCTCATCTCAGTTCACAGGTTGCAAAAACAGCGCTAGCTGGTGCTATGGCGCCCCCTGTAAAGCGCTGATAATCCTATGGACACCCTGGTTTCCATCTCAGGCTCTTCTAATACCAAGTCATTTTGGAATGCCTACCTAATATTTCTGAATATCTTATAAAATGAGAATTAAGAATGTCTATCTTAATGGTGGGGACTTGCGCTGATGAAGAGTGGAAGACATAGAGAAAATTCTCCACATAGTTTTCTTTCCCTCAAATTGAAAGACGAGGCAAGCATCTTGGGTAAGTACTTAAAGTAACCAGCAGGTGGCAGCCTCCTCCCATCTTAGAAGGGCAATGACCTAATAATGACCGGGTGTTCCTAATAAAGATGATTGATGTTATTGGGGTTCATGGCAAAGGGACTAGGCTGGCGATTTGCAGACACCTCTGGGCAAACAATTTCTTCCCCTTCTCATTAACCTTCTCCACAGGACTCTCTAGTACTTCTCAGCGACTTATAAGAAGCCTGACTGACCACCAATTTTTTCTTAATTCCTTATCTGCTTTTTACTAGCAGATGCATCCTAGGGTGGAAACAGGAGCATTGCAAGCAAGGAGGTATTTCTATCCCAGTGACCAGTTATCATTCTGATTTGACAAGAGCCTTGGTAATAATCACCACCCTTTACAACTTGCTGAGCAACCGACTCCTTCATAGCCTTTTTCTGGTTTCCTTTTGCTTGCTAGTCCCCTCTTATTGGTTATAAAGATAACCTGTAATATCTTCCATTATCCTAGTCTGTCTCTAACCTCTTACCAGTGATACTTCTAGCCTTCTTCACTCTCTTTGATTTCCAGCATGGAGACAGGTGGAGAAATGGGGGTCTGACTTCTCCCCACGGCTCTCGATATGCCTATTGCTCTTGCCTGTCTATAAAGCCCTGTTTAGGTGTTGGTTCCTGCACATCATCTTGAGTGACATGAGCAGCGATCAGAATAAAGTCAAGAGCCCCAGGTCCTTAGCACCTGCTTCCTGGAACCAATCTCCATCTGAAAGCACTGTAAAGTGTTTCTTCAGTCATACTGTGTTGTTCTGTGGCTCAAATCCTCTGATGCTTGTCTTCTGGTTCAAAGAAAAACTCACAGGGTAACAATGGCCTTGAAGACACCTACTTCTTTATCCTGTGATGCTCTGAGATACTGGCCTCTCACTAAGCTACTCAGCCTCTGGAAGCCCTTGATCAAGAATGCTTTTCCCAGACAGTGATGGCACGGATCTTTAATCCCCAGCTCTTGGGAAGCTGAGACAGATGGATCTCTGTGATTTTGAGACTAGTATGGTCTACAAAGCAAGTTCTAAGACAGATAGAGCTACATAGAGAAATCCTGTCTCAAGGCCCCCCTTATCAAAAAATGTTCTTCCCTTGGCACAGGTACGGCTTATTTCATCTTTGAGTAGTATTCCAGTGTCATCATCTCTCTGAAATGAGATATATTCCCCCACAATCCTCCCCCACCTCTCTCTCCATCTCTCTGTCTCTCTCTGTCTCTTCCCCCCCCCTCTCTCTCACACACACACACACACACACACCATCCCCAACACTCCTTTTCTTCCATAGCATGTACTTCCACCCTTTTGCTTATTTGTGTGTATTGTCTCAGGAAATCAGTTTCTGACCATGTTTCCTTTACCTTGTCTCCAGCACCAAGAACAGAGCCGTCCTAGCATTTCCTAGCTGTTACTTATTTGTTCACTAAACACATGAGCAGACCAGGGAGGAGGGCTCAGCAGTCCCATTAGCTCCACTTGCTAATGGAGTTTGTGCTCCACTTGCACAAACTCCAACAGCATCAATCATCTCTCTTAGGAATGCCCAGGGTTCCTAACAGAACGCTGACTGTATCCCATACCTCCTGTTCATCATTGTACACCTAAAACAAGCAGAAAGTGATCTTGATGCCACCTATAATCAGCATGGATCTGAAGTCAGATCACGCTTGCCCTTGCCATGAGCTTAACAAGGGAGAATGGAAGAGTGTGGTTTAGAGAAACAGTCCCAGAACTGCTCTATAAGAGCATGTAGAAATAGCCTTTCCTGCAGAGAACTAGATTGTCCTCCTGTGGACTTAGCAGAAAACTGGGGGTGTGTGGGGGATACTATGAATTTCAGTGTATTTGAAGACAGACTACATTACGTGCCTAACCAAAGTAAAGGTACTTCTCCCAAGGACTTTCCATCCACATGGTCCCTCAGGGGCACCCTCCCAGTTTCAGAGAGGAGAAGGAACATTTCTCAAGAATCAGAGGGAGAGAAGGCACATTCACTGACCTCTCAAGGCATCACTGATGCTAAAAGTCCATAAGCGCATGAGGGGAAGGAGAGGGGAATTTCCCAGTCATGGTGGGGACAGCGCCAGTGTGGCTTCCCTCTGTTGTGTGCTCAAGAGTTGCTCAAAAGGACCAAAGGAGGCCTTGGTTGTCCCCAGAGGCATTCATCTTTGCTCTGTAGACTTCCTTCTCACTAAGGCCTTTATAGGTAGCTAGCAGAGGAGAGGAAGAAGAGGCCCTCAGTGTGTGAAAAAAAGCCTCAGAGTCAGAAAGAGAGAGTAGAGCCAACTTCAAAGAGGCTGAGGACCATGCTACACTGGGTGCCTTTCAGGTGAGCAGGAGATCCAGGTGTGGACAGATATGTTAATGCAAAAGCCCAGGTAAAGGTGCCTTCCACTCAGTGTGACTGATAAGACCTCAGAGCAGACTGCAGATTCTTGAGTATGTCAATTGATGGAGACAAGCACTGCATCACTATCACGTTTCCACTGTCGGGTCTCAAATATCCGTACCAACCATTGTAGCACCCCCCCCCACTCGGGTACCTAATTCTCAGTGCTGCATCTACAGTTAAATGTACCAGGCATTCCATTATAAACTCTTTATTAATAAATCAATTTACAACAACTGCTTGGAGGATACTTGGAAGAATTCAGAGGTAACATCAGGCTTTGTGAAAAAGAGGTTTTCACTCATTTGATAGATGAGGTATTCTATTTGCCATCCTTAGAATAAGGTATATGTAGACCTCCTGGAGAGTGGGGAGACTAGAAACTACCTCTTGAGAAAGAGATCAGTGAGACAGGACAGAGATATGGTGTTTGTTTTAAAACAACCCCTGTCATAGACAGAGCAGACTTACCTGCTGAGTGACAGGGAGAAACAGAATCTAATAATGAATTTCATAATAAAACAAGCTATGCTAAATGAGAAAGACTTGAAAAGACCAAAGTCATCCCAAGAGAGAGATTCTCATAGCAGCAACATGCCCTTGATCTGGCACTGCAAGGATCTTAAGTACTGGTGGTGACTCAGATTGCAGAGCAGGTGCACTACAAGCCCCCCCTCCCATCCCAAGTCCTATAGTAAACCCATTCTAGGCCTTTGATTTGGCTCCTTCTTGCTTACAAGGTATTGAAAATGTTTCCTCTCCAGGTTTTCAGTCTCCAGCCTGCATTCCAAGTGCAAGGGACTGAGAGACAAACATGAAGATTTGATACACTGGGAAATGCAAACGCTTTTCTTTGGAGAACAAGGAAGTCTGAAAGAGCACGTCCCTCAGAGACCACATCCACAGGAGCCACCCTTACCCAGTGATAAACCCCAACACTGCTGTATTCAATCCAGGTTCCCACAAGTATGCTTCTGACTGAAAGGGAAAAAAAATTGTCCAGACAGTGGCAAATGTCTCTGCCTCCTGGGTTGGAATCACTTCTACAAGAAATTATTCTTGGGCAAATTTCTCTATTACATGAGCCTTTCCAAACCTCAACTTGGAAGCTGCAAGAGACTTAGAACGCAGTCACAGGCTTGTGTCTATAAAGGAGATCTTTACCATAAAGACATTTTGTCCCTCTCTTCCCTGTCTCAGACACCGCATAATCCATTTTTCACCAACTATCCACGGAGTATTCACGTGGAACTTAAGTCTCTTGATGTGCACCTTATAGCAGATGCTTTCAATGCTAGAGTCTGGGTAAAGTCAGATCCATGGAGTCGGGAAACTGCCTCGCCTGCCAGACAGTGAGTGTGTTGGAAACAGGAATGATGTCTTAGAATCTTTGTGGCAGCCACCACTGGTTAAAAAAGTGACATTGGTCGTAAGTGAGTGGACCATCTGTTTGTTTCAAATCCCGGTTCTACAACAGAACTAGCCACATTCATTTGGTCATAACTTTTTGGGGTCTCAGATGTTTTCTTTTATAAAACAGAAATAATAACTATCTCACATAACTACAATAAATGCAGCATTATACCTACATATCCCAAGCACTCCTATCCATAGAGTTGAGCTGTAGTAGACGACAAACAGTATCTTGGCTATACTCCTGCAACCATCCTTCACACAGGCGAAATGATCAATACCCATTTGACTGGCTAGTCAATAGGTGGAGCTAATGTGAATGTTTTCAGTTAATTTAAGCAGAAGCCTGAACAGGCCAGGTCAAGCACCTTGTGCCTTTTAGCTGCTTTACAAAGGAGCATGAAGCAGGCAAAGAAAAACAAATATTGACTCTAAATATACCCAGTTGAGTGTGAGACGCAGCCACAATTATATTTCACTTCCATTATGACTTCTGATTTAGTATTCTAGTCTCATGAAGCAAAGGCCCATGTTTTCCAGAGAGTCACATAAGATATCCACCTCTAACGGCTGGTCATAACAAAGCAGATTATGAAAAATGTCCTCAAAGGTCCATGCCCTTAAGGGAGTCACAAGAGATATTCCTACAGAGTCCGGGCCCTACATCTGTCCCTTCACACATATATTCCTGCAGATAAATATGCACTCAGTGCTGCCCAGGATGTCAACTGTCTATCAGATGACAGTTCCCAGGTTCCTTTGCTACAAGGAAGCAAGGACAGAGTCACTGACTGTGCCTTTCAGTCATCACGGCTCAGGTCTGTGCTGTGGTCTGTTTGTTCTAGTTCTTTCCACCAGTGTCTCTTCTCCTTTTCATACCAATGGCGCTCTCTGTTTTATCCATAAGCCACTAAAAATTCTTCCACAAACACAGAATAATATTTAAGTTGTCAAGTTGTACAGATTCTCATTTTGTAAAAAGCTCCTCCGTGTTTCTTGTTTAGGTCCTCTATCCTGACATGAAAGATGGAGCTAAAAATAAAACAAGGCCTGATTGACAGCAGTTACTGATACAGCTGCTTTCCATGTCAAAGCTTCTTTATCCTTGAACACCACCCTGTAGTCTCCGCTCCACAGAGCTGGAAACTGAGGCAGGTTAGGCCAGTGTCACTGAGGCTGTAGTCTGCTTCGTGCAATCAGAATAAAAATGAAACACACTGACTTAGAACCGTACTACCCAAGTAGTGCCAACAGTGGTGAACACGATTGACATACCCCCAAAGGTGGAAACAGCCTTAGCCTGCACATCTGAGAGGATAAGAGGACCAGACCCCTTTCCTGTGACTACTAACACCTCCTCTACCATGAAGAGGTACAGACTCTAAATGCGGCAATGATGGAAACCAAGGGGCTACTTCTTGTTGTAAATCTACTTGAAAGAGAAAACATCCTTAAGGCAAAAAGACAGATGCCTTAATGATTTCTCTGCCTGCAGCGTGGACACAGCACTCTGTAGCCTCCCCTGTGGAAGAGAGATGGTTCCCTGTCAAGCCAAGAATTGAGACAAGATCATGAGGTCACTATCGAGTGGAACCTACATCTTCACACCAGCAACGTGAGACACTGTATTCAGAGAAGCTGGTCGTGCTGTAGAGGCATGGCTGTCTACCTGGAGCCTAGCGAGTCAGAGTTGGTAGAAGATGCTTTCTCGTGACTCTCCATTCCAGACTCTCCAGAACACCAGGGGCAATTTCAGGCTGCATACATGTGTCTACATAGGCTGTAGAGATGAGACTCAAAAAGCCCTGTTTCTGGACCTGAATTCCCGTTATGTTTAGGTTTGGAGAACAGACTGTAACCACATAGACAGGAATCTGCTTTAAGGCTATAAGGAAGTAATCGCTTTCTTCAGCCTCCAATGACATCATGCACTAAAGACGGGGAGCCAGATGCAAAGAAACACCATCAGTCTGCTCTAAAATCCTCCATGCCAGTTCACCGCTACCTGGGCCTGTCTTGTCTCTGAGTGACCACCTATTCTTGCCTCCCACTGAATCTCAGCTAGTTGGTCTCTGTGCTTTCTATGTTTAGCTCTGTAGAATTCTTTACCCTTGCCTCTTTCTATCCTCCAGCCCACACATAATAATTATCTGAGCCATAGCACGCCTTATTGCGCCTGCCTCTTACCCAGGAATCTGACCTCTCTCTTTATGTAATTATCCAAGTCAAGTTTGGCATCAGTCTTCTTGATCTTTTGCCATGGCCTAGACATACTGTGAGCTGGTAGGTTTTAAACCACTCTGACCCAGATACTAGAAAAGGGTCATGGGGAAAAACTGGCATTAGGTAGAGGAACCACAGTAGCGTCCTTCTGACAGAGTGTCAATAGGGTTATCTCTAAAACTGGGACATTTGAGTCTAAACATGTGTGACTGAAGGCACAGATCTTGCAGGAGGCCTGAAGTGGGGAACAGCTTGGTAACAAGCTGGCATCTACAGACATAATTTCATATTTGTTCCGTATCACATGTGAGCATGCTCTCCCTCCAAGCAAGTGTCTCTCCACTTCTCTGCCTTGGGGCTTTCTCAAGAGCCTAGGAATTCACTGAGATCTAAGCCAGAGTTATTTTCAAAGTCTAAAATTAATGGGGACTCTAATCCAATTCGGGGGAAGAACAGTGGAGGAGTGTCACAGGTTCTATCATGTAGCAAGACAATTTGGAGGCATTGTCAACCTGCCCTTGGCGGGACAGAGTCAAGGCTACTCAGAACAGAATGCAATTGATAGTGTAACCCATGTCAGCCTGTTTTCCTTCCATGTCTCACTCTACCTACTCCCTCACCCTGATCTTGGGACCATCTCCCATGCCCTGGTCTCAGGCTCTGCCCTGAAGCCCA
>NW_021604782.1:11461175-11468207 GCF_004785775.1 Grammomys surdaster | reverse complement strand
GAGGAGGAGGAGGAGAAGGAGGAAGAGGAGGAGGAGGAGGAGGAGGAGGAGGAGGAGGAGGAGGAGGAAGAAACAGAATTTGCCAGCACCAGTGGGGCTGGATGGAGTTTAGACCTCAGGTAAGCTGATAGAGGTTCAGGGCAAAGAACTGGGACCAGCAGGGATAAGACACTAAGCTGGAAGCTACTTATACAAACAGGGTCAGCAGGGAAGCCACAGGATGAAGGTCTGACTCAGTTGTTATGCAAGTGCCCAGAACTTGTTTCTAGTGCATTGGATTGCTATGAGAATAACCGCAGCTTTCCTGAGTGCTGCCTGCTTACAGTCAGCATACTAAGCAGTTTTCACAATGAGCTCATGTAGACCTTGAAACAGACATATGTGTTATTCTCCCCATTTTATGGATGGAAAAGCTGAGGCCGGGAAGTGTTAGAACCAAGAGTTACTGGATTCCAAGTGTCATCCTCTGATTATCAATGACCTGGCAGGATCTGAAGGTTGTGGTCCCAATTTAGGGTCTGAACTTGTAAGCATGACGGTACTAAAGAGGAGGGCCTGATAGAGGCAGGAGCTGATTCTCGGTGTTAAGATACAATGTGGATCTTATTGTCTTCACTATAGAGGAGAGTCTCACAGTAGGTGACTGCTGATCAGCCAGTTTACAGTTGTCATTCTGGTCACAAGGAATATTTCTCAGTTTTTTTTTCATCTGTCACCCACTTTCACAAGCTTCCAGTAATATAGAATAGAAATTACACTATCCTTCTGTTCATGGACACACATCCATTCACAAAACATATTCCAGCACCTCAATTCATGATCCTGAGAGGGAGCAGAGCAGTCTGTGAGATTCCCATTTCCCAGTAATGCAAAACTGAGGACCAGGGATGTTGAGAGTCTAGAACAAGTAGTAGAAATAACAGCCACTGGAAATACAGCCAGAAATATTCGTTTCAATGGTATTCTGCTACCATCTTGATCCATCTTGACTCACCTTGGGCCCCTGTTCTTCCTGAAGTACTGAATTTGCAGAGGAAGGGAAGGAAGGAAGCCTGTCTCTCTGACCAATGCCCAAAGCAGAAGTCAAGCCCAGCAGTAGTGCAGAGCTATGACATGAAGGAGCAGTATCTGTGGAGTCAAGGCGCCACATCACTGGGTGTATAGAGCTGTTGGTTTCAATAGCTAGCCTACTCTGTCTAGTACAGTCCTTCTATATCCAATCTGTTTTGTCTTCTGGTCAAGAAAATCCACCATCATTTAGAGCTTCTATCTGGCACTTTCTAAGCCAGACTTAATCATTAGCACGTCCTTTGCTTTCTGTATGCTTCCAGTCCCCAGTCTTTGCCTAATGTGTTCCCTCCCTACTCCTAAGATCAAAGAATAACAGGACAAATACAACCCAGTTTTCTTTCCTGCTAAAGAAGTTGACCCTATCAGAAAACCCAGCGTCTAACAGGAGATCTGGTACTGACCTTTAGCATGGTTTTCTCTTACATAATATCATTCTGCGAATGTTTCCTCAGCTCCATCTCTAAACTTAAGAGTTTAGCCTCACTAGCATCAAAGCATCCCTGTTAGTGTTTTAGAACTGTGACAGGTGGGCACAGAGTACAAGACAGAGGATGTGCGTCAAGCCACCGAAGCTGTGGGATCGTCAAAGGTGATTTCCCCAGATTCAGATGGGGAAAACGGCTTGCTGGAGGGGCGAGAGTGCTCAAGTCTCATGTCCATTTAGGCAAAAATCAGCCCAGCTCCGTGGGTCAGAAGGCACTGACTAAGTGCTGACAAAACAGAAGATGAGGCTCCAGCCTCAGGATTTGAACACACCTGCTTTCAAATGGCACCCGGCCGTGTGATGGAAGGACTCAGTGATAGCACTTGTAAGACAAATGCACAGTAAATGACAGAGAAGCCGTAAGTGACACACATGGCAGAGTCACAGTGTCACGCAGGGGATTCCCTTGATTCTTATCAGGTTAGACTGAGGAATGAAGCTAGTTGGGAAAATCAAGGTGAGAGACAGCATTGGCTCATGTGTTCATTTATCTCAGCATCATGTGCCAGTCACTGACTATACAGAGATGAATAAAATGCAGCCTTTAATCTCCAGGAACTAGGTATCTACGTTTAGAGACCTGCCGACACACAGCTTACTGATCCCCTAGTGCGATATCCTCCCCAGACAAACGAGAAGGCAGCTCAGCTCTTCCATCCTAGAAGCATGAAGAGATACACACAGCCGTCTATGAAAACAAACACGGGGACGCCTCCTGCACTTCTGAATACATTTTAAAAATAGAAAAAGATCTATGACAGAATAAATGAAATGTAGCATTTGACTATCTAATGTTATTCATATGTAGTCTCAGAACCGAGACTAAGGGGTACGTTCAGCAATCAGATATATGTACAATTAGGTATCACAACTTTAATTACTTGTGGTTTACTTGGATATATGCATTTGAACACATAAAGAGATTTTTGTGGGCTAGAAAACTCCAAGTTAGGTTCATGGACCTGCAGAATCTGAGAGGAGAAGAAAAATAGGCCCAGAGGTTTAGGACAAAGAGAAGAGGAATGTTATCTACAGAGTTCGACTGAGGCTGACAGAGGCTAATAGGGAACAGGACCAACCCCTGTTGGTCTGAATGGTGGTAAGACCTGTGGCACCATTGTTCCCACTTTCCTGTGCTTTTTAGCATTCCCACACTTAAAGAGACAGAAGTGGGGCAGTGGCTTGTCCCAAGAATTGATGGAAGGTGACCTTTATTAGCCTAAGTTGGCCAGGGAAGATTTTCTAAGCCAGATTGTAGGGTAGGATAAAGCTAAGGGAACTAGCCAGAATGGAGGGGGTAATAGGACCGTGGTAATTGGGCTCACAAGGGCTAGGAGGCAGCACAAGTGTTTGTTGTGAAGCCATGGAGACTTGGGTTTCAAACTCCGGACTTCACCATATACTTATCGGGGAAAAAATTTCACAAATGCTATCACACTTCACCTCTGATAGCTCTACTGTTTGTCCCATCAACCCAGCACTTATCTGAGTTAACTGATTTAAAAAAAAAAACTAGAATTCTATATAATTGATGAAGAGAAGGAGGAAGAGGAACAAGAAGATGATGGAAACCAAGCTAAAATTCTGATTCTACATATTCACCCCTAACTCCTCCCCCACAATGACATCTGGTATTCTGGGCACATCAGGACACTGGAGCACAAAGCCTGCTGAATACTGGTAACCTTGATCTACTTCATTGCAGACTTCCCTGCTGATGTTTGTAAGTGAAGCTGATGGCTGGTGAAGCTTGACATCCTCTGGCTTGTACTCTTTCTCTCTGTCATTTGACAAAGCCAACTCCCTGCCTAACTCTACCCCACTGTTCTAGACCCATTGCAGGTGTGGCTGGGGACCTGGAGTCTTTGCAGAATTCTCTACAGAGACATTCAGGCCACATCCCTGCCCCAGCTCCCAGCTCCTAGTCCTAGACACAGCGTGCAGGTTTGAGAAGGCATGTTGAGACAGATGAACTTCCTGGCCATTGACTGCATTTTTAGCTTGGAAGTGCTGCTGATGTTTGTAAAGCATCTGGACTGCTGTACTGTGGCAAACAAGAGCCACCACCTATTTTGAGAGCCTCCTTTGTTTATCTAAAGCTCCCTTTCTTGGTCAAATGCCCAGGTGTTGAGGAACTTAAAGTGGGGATGGTTCAATTTTCTATCCTTCCTATTTAGCATTGCTGTCTCCTTTCCAAAAACCACTACACTGGCAGGATGGTTCATTCCTACCAGTTCATCAACTTGGCTAAATCATAGAACCCAAAGGCACTTAGTTAAACCTGTCTGGATGTTGATTTGTAGATATAAATCTTCAGCATGGGTTGACATGTAAGCCTGTTAACTGGATAAAGCACACTAGCCATCATACAGTGGGTGGCCTCATAAAAGTTCAAGGCACTAAGGAGAAGACTGACCCTCTCCACAACAGAAGGAATTCTGCCAGCAGATGGATTTTATGCCCGAAGTGCTCCATTAATTCTTTAGAGGTCTTCCAGTCTGCCAGCTTATTCTGCAGTCTTAGAACCTGGCAGCCTTCTCACTCTCCATCTAAGATCAATCAGTCTATCTGTCTGTCTGTCTGTCTGTCTGTCTATCTTTCTATATCCCCTTCTCCTTTCACACACAGTATCTTACTGGTTTATTTTTCTGTATTTTTATTTTGTGGTGTGTGTGTGTGTGTGTGTGTGTGTGTGTGTGTGTGTGTGTGTGTATACATGAGGAGGCCAGATATCAACATTAAGAATCTTCCTTTCTCACATCAACCAGGGGCTCACTAACTGCTGGCACTGACTGCCCAACAAACTCTGGGCTTTGTCTTGCCTCTACCACATCATTGAGGGTTAAAGACAAATACCACCATTCTCAACTTTTATATGGATGATGAGGAGCAGAATGTGGGTCCTCATGTTGTGAGGTGGGCACTTTACCAACTTAGCCATCTCCCCAGCCCATATTTCAATTGGTTCTGTTTAACAACTGATGGTTCTGTGTCTCTGGAGAACCCCTACTAATACAATTTAAGCCAGTTTTACGTTTTTGTACAGAGATATGTTCCCAAGGTTTCAACGTGATAAATGGACAGTAAAAATATTAGTGCCCTTAGCAACCCTGCTCTATATGATCCAGTTTTCAAGGCTTTCATCTTCCTAAAGAGATTTTCATGGTTAGTGATAACTGCTAATTTGATAAATCTATTTGATAAATCTTGAATTGCCTTAAACACAGTACCCTGAGCGTGCCTGTGGATGATACCGTTGGTTATATTAAGTGAGATGGAAAAGCCATCTTAATTGTAGGCAACAGATCCTGAAAAATATAAAATGAGGTGGAAGCAAAGCACTAACATGCCCTGCCCATTCCTGTTTTCTGATTGTGGATGTGGGTAACCAGATGCCTCGAGCTCCTGTTGCTTTGATGTCTCCATCACGACAAACCTTGAACAGTGAGCTAAAACAACATACAAACAGATAAACAAAAATCCCTTTCTCCACCTTGTTGCTTTAGTCTTTGATCACAGAAACTATGTCAGAGGTCAAATACCCCAACTTGAGATAGTGAACTTGAGAGAGAACTCTGGGAAACTATGACTGAAGTGGAAATGTGTATACTTATCATAAGTTGGTACCATGGTTATATGTGTGATCTCAGACAGTCTTTTCAAATCTCTGAGCTATATGAATCAGGAGAATTTAGTGAACTATGGATGCAAAGGGCTACCTGATGCATAGTGAATACTGAATTACTCACTGAGAGAATTATTAGCACTTGGAGATTTTACCATGCAACCATCAAAATGTGAAATTTAATTGTAAACCACAAGTGTGGTGCTAGCTGTTGTTTTCAGTAGGGTTGATGAAGTGCAAGTACAGTAACCATAGTTAGGATCCTATGGAATCTATATGTACAAGATAAATTTCAAATGGACAAATCTCAGGTGAGTCTTAAGAACTAAGCAGGAGTGAGTTTGGAATTAACATGCAGTTCTCTAGCAGAGAACAGGTATTTGGGTTCATAGAGGTCATAATAAGATACAAAATAATAACCACCACTCATTCGTCCATCTGGTATCCTAAATGTAGTGATTCCACTTAAGTTTGTCTCTGATCCAATAAGAGTCTTTCTGGAGCCAGCCTCACTGTCTGCTCTGCTGTGTAAGAAGTGAACGAACTGTAAAGCGACTTTGCCCTTGGACTCCGAGGAGGATGGGAAATTCCCCTGGAAGCCCAAAGTGAACAGAAGCCAAACACTGGGCTTTTTCTGAGCAAATATTTTGAGAGAAACCAAAGTGATGATGATGTGGAAGGCTGCGTGGGGCTGTCCCCTCACACAGACGCAAGTCGATGAAAACAGGGATTCGCACAGATGAATCATTGCTAGTCCTCTCCCGAGAGCCTTCGCTAGTGGCAACACAATAAATACCAGCTCAAAAAAAAATGCTGACAACTGTTCTAGAAATTGATTCTGAAATTGGGGAAAGAAGAAATTGAAGTGTGGAGACTCAGGATTCTTGCCCCTGCCTTTGGTGAGAAACGTCTTACTCTTCAGAAGTGTGGGTAGTTCTATAGCTTGGATGAGCTGTACCTACAATTCCATCACTTCTTCTCTCACTTGGTGGGTCCTGGAGTCTTGTTTCTCTATGATTTGTGCTCTTTGACAACAAGAAAGAGGACAGTCATGGAGGAGAAAGGAAGCTTGTCTCTGATCAGATGGAAGGAAGAGAAAAGCTGTCTGGTGTTGTGTTTTACAGAAAATCAAGCAGTTACAGAGCTTTAAAGCACACCGTGAGCTCTTTAGTTTTGGCCATGAAAATGTATACATGAAAAACATATAGAAGTGAGAGGACAAAATCAGGTAAATCTAAACAGTGTATAGCATCTACTTCATCATCCTGGTCTCAATGAAACTACTGGTAAAACAGCACCATGTGAGGAACTAGGCAAAGGGTACTCAATTTACCCTGTTAATTCTATTTTGTAAAAACAGTTTATTGATTAGTTATTCACAGACCATACAATCACCTATCTGATGGCTATTAGCGTATTCAGTGAGCCATACACCCATCACCATCCGTATACGAACATCAGCCCCTAAGAATCCTCATGCCCCTTAGCCATGACAGCCCAGTCTCCTTAGCCCTTAAGCCTTACACAACTATTAATCAAATTTTCTGTCTCTACAGGTATACCCATGTTGGAGATTTCATACAATCATACAAGTGGGATCATCAAGTGCACCGTCCTTTGTGACTGTCTCGTTTACCTAGTCGCCATGGTAGAGTACATCAACTGCTTCATTTCTGCACGTTACTATGCAGGTGTTTGTTGTACAAAGAAAACATTTTGTTCATCTGCTCACCATTTAGTGGGCATTCATGTTTTTCTCTTTGGGGTATATGATAAATTATGCTATTATGAATAGTCATAAACTCTGTGTGTGTGTGTGTGTGTGTGTGTGTGTGTGTGTGTGTGTGTGTGT
>NW_021604782.1:11452144-11461165 GCF_004785775.1 Grammomys surdaster | reverse complement strand
TGTGTGTGTGTGTGTGTGTGTGTGTGTGTGTGTGTGTGTGTGTGTGTGAGAGAGAGAGAGAGAGAGAGAGAGAGAGAGAGAGAGAGAGAGAGAGAGAGAGAGAGAGAGAGTTCCAATTCTCTCGGTAGTAGAACTTCTGAGTTCTTGATAATAACTGTTTAACCCTTGAAAATGTCATAATGTTTTCCAAACATCTTCACCATTTTCTGCCCTAACAGTGGTATATTTTTATCTCTTCACATCATCATCAACAGTTAATTTTATCTGCCTTTTTATTATAACCATTTGAGCGAATGCCAAGTGATTTTAATGTGCAGTTCCCACGTGGCTAATGAAGTTGAGCATCTTTTCTTCTGCTTATGGATCTTTTTTTATTATTATTTTTATTTTGTGGGAGAACTATCCAAATAATCCTTGTCCACGTTTTAATTGTATTATCCACCTTTTGGTTAATATCTATTAATTCTTATAATTATATGTGAGCCTAAAATAATCTCAGTGGAGACTTTAATTTGAATTATAACATTATTTTAAAACACTTGAAGTAGAAGGGAGTCCAGGGGAAAAACACTAAATCATTTTTCACCGAAGAAGATATACCAATGACTCTAAGCACATGGAAATGCGTTCACCATCATTAGCCATAGGAAATTCAAGCTTATCAGCAGTAAAGTATAATTACACATCAATCAAAACAGCTAAAGTAAAAGTTAATGAAAAAGAAAGGCAAACGGCGGCAGGACACAGAAAAGCAGGATCATCTGTGCATTGCTGGCAAAGATGGAAAATGGTGCAGCTACTCTGCAGAATGGTAACCAGAATATTTTTGAAAAAAGTCAAAATATACAACTGCCATCTAATGTAGCAATTCTTCTCTTTGGTACTGGTCCCTGAGTATTCCATGCTTCTGGTCACATAGGAACCTTTCTGCCATTGTTCAGAGAAGCCTTATTCCCGGGAAACAACGCATGACTCGTTTTCCTCAACACAGTGACTAAGTAACTTAATAACAACTGACAAAAGCAACTTAAGGAAAGATACATTTGTCTGGGCTTGTGATTTCAGCCCATCATGACTGGGAAGGCATGGCAGAGTCTAAAGCATGCGGTGGAAACCTTCATATCTTGGCAGAAGGGAAAGGGAATGCTGCTTTTAAAGCCAACCTCACCATGCACGTTTGCACTAAAATAACCATAACTTTCCAAACAGTACCTCCAGCTGGGGACCAAGAATTTAAATTCATGAATTTATGGAAGACTGTGCATGTGAACCACAGCAACCCCAAACCAGAAATACTCACACGTTCTTATAGAAATGGTTGCATGTGGTGATGTGCCAATATCATACCATGTTACATAAATGCGTGAACGTAAGAGATTACCACTGCATGCTTACCTAAGAAATTAAGCTGAGTTAGAAATGATGAATCACAAAAGGACACATGCTGTGTACAGCAAAATTACAGAAAGTGGGTAAGTGCTTGCCAAACACACAGACTTGCCAAAGACCATGGGAGAAAGATGTGAGTGTGACCATCATAGATGACATAAGGAAACAGAACTATGACAAGGTCCTGCACCTTGAGTGTCAGTGGCTAGGCCTCATAACTTCATAATATGCTAAAAAGCTGAAAATTTCAAAATGCACCAGATCGCATACATTATTTCCAAAAGCATACAAATCTACAACTGTGTCAAAATAAAAGTTTGGGAGCTTGTGACATGGCTCAGAAAGTAGTCCTTGCCCCCAAGAACGATGATACAAGTTCCCTCCCCAGAATCCACATGATAGAAGGAAAGAATACACCAGTGAAAGCTCTTATCTGACCTCCACAGTCTACCCATACCTCCCATAAACAAACAAACAAACAAATGTTAGTTTTAACAGAAAGACAAGTAGTATATTTTGACTATGTACAGCTCCACCTATTGTTTTTTTCTTTTTCCTTCGTCTTTTCCCTCATACAATACATCTCAACTACATCCTCCCTTCCCTCCTCTCCTTCCAGTCTCCCACCTTGCCTCCCTTTATTCTCCAGATCCACTGTGCTTCCATTTCTTTTCAAAAGAGAACAGGCCTCCATAGGTATATCAACTAAACACTACATGATAAGATACAATAAAGCAAGGCACAAACCCTCACATCAGGTCTGGACTAGGCAACCTAGTAAAAGGGGTAGGCAAAAGACTTAGAGACACCCCCACTCCCACTGTTAGGAGTCCCACAAGAACACCAACCAAAACAACTACAGCATGTATGCAGAGGTTCCAGTGCAGACCCATACAGGCTCTGTGATTGGTGCTGCAGCCTTTGTGAGCCCCTATGACCCTTGCATAGCTGATTCTGTCGGCTTTACCAATTAATAGTCAACCTGGAGGTGTGTTAACAAGGTCAGTTCTCAACTGTAAAATGGGAATACCCCTATTCCCATAGTTATACTAGGAGCCAAGAAAAATAAAAATGTTGCAATCTTAACAAGGAAACCCAACTATTCCTATAACTAATTCTCTAGTGTCTTCAGTCCCCAGTCCCTTAGCAAATGTCCCCAAAGCCGAGAGGTACAATCATCATTTGACTTCACAGGGCTACTTGTGAAAAGCAGCAGAGCTGCTGCTGAGGATGCAAATGGCCTCTGTGAAGGACTCTGGATTGGAGGCTTAGGGCAGCCCACCCTGAAGCAAGTCACAAGCTCTGTGGACTTCTGAAGACTAGACTTGGGGAATTCTGCCCTGGCCTGAGAGCTACTCCTTGTCTAAAGCTACATTCACATAATAAGCAGGGCTTCCATGCAAGGCTGATGTAAGGACCACACACACCATGACTCTGTTTCCTTATCCTGGTCATGATGATGCCAGTTCCATCAATTCTGCTGATTTCACTTAAAGAAGAACTGTCGCTTTCTTATTTCCCCCTCCCATTAAATCAGCTCTTTTCTTCATATTTGTTGAAGGAAACAGGCAAAGATAAACATGTCTTCTTATCTTAACATCTTTAAAAGCAGCGTGCTTCTTACAATCAATGGTCCGTGATGGCTTAATTAAGTATAATTATTTATCTTTCTTAATGGAATATGCAATCATGATGTTTTTGTAATCAGTGACATTTTAGATTCTATTAAATATGGAATGCCATTTCTTTAAAAGGAAAAGCCAGCTTTGCCAATTAATAATAGAAGGCACTATTTAAATAAGTACCTTTTGCTAAATTATATTTTAATTGAATTTTCGACATAAGTAAATTTTAGCTAGAGTGTGCTGCCTGCAAATAGTTTAACTCAGAGCCCCATTCTTATCTAATGCAAAAAAAGAATTCAGCTAGCAAAACAGGTTGTGCTGGTTTATGAAGAACAAGCTGAAAGAGCATGCAGTTCCAGGCACTAAATAACTGCAGGATACTAGCAGTGATGACTGTGAAGCACACTGAACCTTCTGTGTCCACGGAAAGTGGCTTATTTTAAACCATGGGAAAAGGTCAATGGAGAATATTCACAGGGAATTCGCTGATCACTGTTTGCAGTGGCAGAGAGTGGGACAAAATACACAGAGCACCCCTAGGAGAAGGTAAGAGTAGGGTAAGATGGCTTCACTCGGAGGCAGGTTAGGCAGCAATTAGAATGTGAACATAGGAAGTTGAGTGAGGGAATAAGAAAATAAATGTAGTATATATCAACTCATTGTCTAGTAATCTAGGTAAATATAAAGCTTATCTGTGGACCATGCACATTGGTTAAAATATATACATTGTTAGGATAGAGAGAAGAGACCAAAGGTTTAGGGAAGAAATGTTATTTTTAAAATGAAAATAAAACAAAACTGGCTATTTGGACCAATTAAAAACACTGTCCTATTATGGGACATATGAGTAACACAACTATTTATGCATATAAAATATAAATACAAGTATAAACTTCCCAGAAGACTTTCAAGGGTCAGATAGCAGGTACTCGATAATTGTTTGCTTTCAGAAAGTATGAGAAGCTGACTCAGGTGTCTTCAAAGTCCCTCGAACTGAATTCCCAGTGGCCTCCCCTAGGAGAACACGCTCTCTTATCCCTTCTCCCCTCTACAGACATCTCAGGTCACCCACACCCTAAATCACTGGAAACCTAAAAGACTTTCCTGAAACTGATTCACAGACCCTAGGGCAGAGTTGCTTAGTGTCTGAGTCATGCTGATCCATTATATACATGGGATGTACAGCCATGGGGTCAGAGGTACAGAGTTCCGTGAAAACACACATCTCCATAACTAGAACGAGGCTGTTTTCCTTCTGTGTGTGAGTGTACATTTGCCCCGTACCCACCATGGACAATAATAAACCTCATTTGACTTGCCAATTAAATCAATACCAAGTAGTATTGAGAGTGTATATCTTTGACAGGCCAGATATTTGCATCTATAGTGCTATCCAGCAGACACAGAGGAGACAGAGTTATTGAAAGCCAGGAAATTACTATGAAGGCAAGGAGTTTCTTTGCTGACAAAGTGAAAACAGAAACATCCTATTATGTCATTCCCAGCATGCCTATTGCTGAAGATGAGTTGTTCCCTGAAAGCTTAGTGGCAGAAGGTCAAGCCTGTGGCTGCCTAGAATCTTCGGATCCTCATAGGGTAGGGCACAGGAGTAGGATGATGTAAAGAAGTAATACTCTGTCTAGGTAGGGACAAACACCATCCTAGGAGAATTATCCCATACTCCTAAAACACATGTGATCTTTGCGTTTATAGAGCTGATAGAAGAGCCGACAGGCACTGTAATGCAGGGAAGCTCTGCCACTGTGCATGTAACCTGAGCAGATCTTCATACTCCACAGCGTTGGGAAATGGATGAGTCACCAACATTGTTTTGAGGTCAAACTGATTTAAGTCTGAGCCCTAATCCTGACAGGAGTTAACTACAATCTTGAGGTTGATCCTCTTAGATGGTGCTGAGAATAGCCAAGAATGTAGTTCATGCTCTATTCTGTGAAACTGAATTATGGCAGGGATAAGGGAAGAGATGAACGTGATGATAACACAATGGTTATAATGACCACAAAGGAGGAAGAAAGGGAGAAAGGTGACAGGAAAAGGAGGAACACAAAGACAAGATAGATGGAGGAAGAAAGAAGAGATGGTACTGGCAAAGGAAAAGAAAGCTTCAGAAAGGGTGAGCATTAGCTGTGCTACAAAGAGGAGGATGACTCTGGGAATTGGGGTTTACTGAAGACTAAGAGGTCACCATATCCATCCAAAGCACTCAGACAAATGGAGACATGGTCAGAGAGCTCTTCCAAGACAAGACTCATCTGCTTCCTCATCTGCCCTATGCTGAGCCTACTAAAACCAACAATAGTAAGCAGATACTGAGAAATCCATTGCTACCACCATGCCAAGTGCTCTCAGAGACCTGGACATGAATCATGTGTATTACCTCAGGATGGGATACAGGAAAGTGGGAAGAGTCAGACTTCCAAAAGGATATATAAAAGAAAAAAGACAACTCATCTCTATTCTAGGATGAGCACTGAGCAAAAAGCTTAGTCCTCAGGGAAAGAGGGCACTTCTGCCAGTGAAATCTAGGAGAAGGAGGACAGATGCTTTGAGTCTAGGGATCTGAAAGAAAGCTCAAAACCCAAGCCAAAATAAAACACTGAATCTTGGCACCTCTGGCACCACTTAGACCAAGCCTTGGAATGACTATTCCCTACTGTCCTGCCTACTCTTACTTCTGCTCAGAATGCTCCTGAAAGTCCATCCTTTAATCTTGGAAATCTTAGGTATTAGGAAGTTCCACTGGAAGCAAGCTTCCTTCCAAAAGGAAAATTTAGGCAGATAGCCAAAAGAGAAGGGAAAATTAGGATGAAATGGAAAAGAAAAGGAAATATGAAGGAAATGGGCCATCAGCTATAGTCCAAGCCGACAGCAGTTAACCACCCAGCCTTCTCTAATTAAATGCCTACAGTCTTACCACAAGTTGAGGTCCTCGTAACTAGGAACAGTCCTGAGAGCCAGTTCTGGACAATGTTGAGTTGTAGGCAAAGCCCTGTGAGTCCCAGGGTCCCCTGCAGGAAGTAGAAAGGGTTTTTATGGCTCAAAATTTGGGCCACTGTGCATCAAGTGTTCACTAAGCCACATCAAAGACTAAGGGTGGGTTGCTAGGTCTGTACTGAAAGTCCTCAGGAGCCACAGCTCAGGAGGGGAGGAAGAGGCTCCTAGTGCTGCCTCCTGCTCCCCAGGGGCACCAGGTACTTTCCTAAAGAGAATGCATCACTTGGTTCTTCCTGTGCTTTTACTGTAAACTCTTGGTTTATCACGCACCTTGGAGGAAGGACAGAAGAGAGATAGAAACAGGGACAGAGGAAGGCAGATTGTTTGAGTTAAGAAAAAGACACAGTAATTAAGTAGCCACAGATATTTATACATCAAGAGCTATGAGTTACAGGTCTGTGGTTGAGAGGCAAATATGAAGGGTTAACTAGAGGAAGTTGCTTTCCCATCTGTGGTCCAGGAATCCAAGAGGGCAAACATGAAAACATCAGCCATGTGATGTGTTTCACTGTACCTTTTCCAGAATACTAGTGCAGACCCTTTTCTTGAATCCCTGTAGAATACAAAGCCTCAGAGTAGAGGCAACTCAGAAAGAAGGTAGAAGGGTTATAGTTCCTGAGGCTCATGGATGCTTCCAGAACAGTGGCATACTTTGATTTTATCCTTGTACCAAAACAGAATGAAAAGAACAGAAGTTTTCCTTGCTATCTTCCCACTCAGTGAGAAGAGACACTTGCTCAGCTCCATCCATTTCCTGGTAGAGTAGGAAATGGGTTGGAGGTGCTTAAAAAAGAAGCCAGTGATCAGGATGAAAAAGGTCCAGTGGCAATCAGCTATGGCGTTCTGATCTTCAGGTGAATGTGTGTTCACTAGAGGAAGAAATGGCATCATACACAAAGGTGATCAAGATCTCAGTGCTGAAAGACAAAGAGCATGATACAGGAAAACCAGTCCTGTGACAAGCTTGACTTGTCAGGGACATTTTTGGAAAAAATTACTTAGAAGACAATGACAACTTGGAATGAAACTCTAAAATCTAGGAGCCTGGCCCTGCAAGCACTGGGCCCAGAAGAGCTACATAAAGGGCAAGAGTCCTAACTGCTGGTTGAAACCCTTGAGTCCTGCTATGTGAAAACCTTACTGCTTCAGTTCCTACTTGTGAGTTTGTGGAGAGCCACACCAAAAACCATGAACAATACTCATCCAATCCATATTTTCTAAAGCATAGGACCCTAGACAAGTCTAGGGAACAGTGGGCCAGCATAGCCCCAGTAACCATCCACCAACTTAATAAGTCTTCCAGGTCATTCCCCCAGAAAATGAAAAGGTAAAAGACACAAGGGTTCCCCAAAGACAGAATTAGAGACAGCGTTTGCATCTGGTACTTAGTGTGTATTTGTTTGTTTGTTGTTTGGTATGGGAAGGAGTGTTTGTTTGTTTGTTTGATTGATTGATTGATTGGTTGGTTGGTTGGTTTGGCTTGGCTTGGCTCGGTTCGGTTCGGTTCAGTTCGGTTCGGTTCAGTTCGGTTTACTCCCTTCTCACTTTTACTGGGTAGTGAAAGGGTATGCCATTTCCTCAATTCTATCTATATATAAAGACCCTCAGGAAGGGACACATGTGTCTCTAGAGTGTGGAGATTTCTAACTTGAACAAATAAGAGGATACTAATGTCTACTGGACCCCTCAATCGTAGCCTACTGCCAGGCATGGAGGCATGCACTGTAATTCCAGCACTTGGAACTCTGAGACAGGAGTCTCTGGAGGTTAGGCCAGCCTGGGCTCCATAGTAAAGCCTCATCTTAATAACTAAATCTCAACTTATTTTCCTCTCTCTACTCCCCAGAGTGAGCATGAGTAGAGGCATTAGTACATATCTGCACCGTGCTCATCTTTCTCATAGGGATGGGCTACAGATTTGGCTTCATTGCCACCTATACAGACAGATGCAGTTCATTCTTCTCACTGCTGTAAGGAATGTTGTCAATGTTTTATTTATTCATCCCTGGACTTTAGTGTTTTTCTAGAGTAGAAAAGCAATGCATAATGAACACAGAAAACTTGGAACTGACAAAATAAAGGAATAGGTTTTGAAAGGCTAGTTATGCCGCAGACCAATTACTTGGGCTGCAGTGCACAGGTTGGCTAGGTGGAGCAGAAATAAGACGAGAGAGTCTGGGTGGAGAGAAAACTGATCCTGACACATGAATGGTGGCTGGAAGCTGAGTTATAAAGTCCAAGTTTCTCTTATTGCAAACACAAAGCTTTCAGTCATGATGTCTTATAGCATATTGCCAATAAGGTACTTGTGTAGACACTTGGTTTGTTGAGGGGGTGGACCTAAAGTACATGCCGGACAGCATTCTATTTTGACTTGGAAAATTATGTCACCTGTACCATACATTCCAGTGAGCTCCTTGCATTACATAAACAGATTATGGCTTCAGTAGAACTAAGGGAACCAGAAGCAGAGTCTTATGTTATTGAATTCAGACGAGCATTCCAGAGGCTGATGGTCTACAAAGCAGATCCCCAAGAGAAGGCCTACTTTAAATATGGAATAAAAGGTATATTTGTTTATTTGGGTAAATTTTCACACATCAAGAATTAAGTCATTAAGTTAGCACTGGATGATGACACTCTAGGACATCAACATATAGATAGGTACAGAGCAAACAAAATGTTTCTATGGAAACTGCCTGGCACACAAGTCCCTCACTTCTATGAACTTCCATGTAGTTAAGCATCCTGTGTAGTTGAGCATAAATTGGCTCTCCTCATGGGAAACAGATAAAATGTTGAAGTATCCATACTTTCCTTTTTTCACCAAAATTATATTATAATTTTTATTTTTGCTTGCTTGTTCCTTATTAATGTATAGTCTTGTATAAAATGATGAGCTTAATTACATTTTTGTCCAAGCAAAACTACCATGTACTTTGACCTATTTCATATATATATATATATATATATATATATATATATATATATA
>NW_021604782.1:11414486-11452044 GCF_004785775.1 Grammomys surdaster | reverse complement strand
CATAACAGGGACTAAGCTTATATTTGTCTTTGTGAGTCTGACTTGTTTGCTTTAACAAGATAGTAAACAGTTGCACCCATTTTTCAGCAAATACCATGTAATTCTTGTCTCTTCTGTGCTTGTCTTCTTTCTTTCTTGTTCCCCAGCCCTCTGCCATCTGCAGAGCACCAAATGAATGAAGAACAGTGGGAAATCGCACACCAGTGCTGTTCTGCCCCTCTGAGATGAATCTATAAATCCACACGGTAAGGCAGAAGGGAACTTGTGCAAGGAGTGTCAATTCTTGCTCTGCTACTGAACTCCGGGCCCTGAGTCAAATGATCTTAACTCATGGCACCTGTGAACGGATACTAGCTGATTTACACCATTGCTGTTCTGAGTTGTATGTGAGCTCACTAGAAATGGCGTTATAACATAAACAAACAGATGCCTGATTGCAAAGGTCAAGGATGTGTTTGTCTGTTTACTCCTCTCATTCCTTTCATTTTCCCCACACCACCCTAAAAACACAATTTGAGGATTACATGCTAGTGTTAGTGGGCAGCTGTGGCAATCTCTCCTAAACATTTCTCCTAGGTATGTACTCAGGAAGCATATCTTCCCACCCACACAAGCCTGGGGGGCACCACAATGCAAGTTGAGAGCCTCCAGGTAGGTGCCTGGTGCTGGGCCAGGCCAACACAAGATGGAGATCCCCAAATACCAATGTCCCCACCTCAAGCAGTGCAATCTCAATGAGTGTAACAGCCTGTCTTGGATGTGGGTTAGTCTTCCTAATCTATGTTAATATTCTTCTGTTCCCATGATACTTAGCGTTCCAGCTATTTTCCAAGCATGCATATACCTATTATCCCTTTTGTTCTTAGAACAGATACATGAGGTTTACTGTTCAATGGCAAGTGCCTCACCTTCACAGGTGAAGAAACACCAGTTAAGTGGGGAAGCATTTTATTCATGATCATGGAAAATAGTACATGGAGTAGAAGCCAAGTCCAGAGGGTTCATCATGCAGTTAGTCTACTGAATCAAGGACGGTCAGCTCAGATATTCTTCCAGTACCAGAGTATCCAACTGCACAACTTATTTTAGTGTCTAGATATTGTTTTGTGTCATGCACACTGAGCCATGGTCTGATGGTTCACCCATCTCATCTTATTCCTGTGTTATATGTTGATAATGATGAGATTATTGAGGAAAATTTGACTTTATAAAAAGGATAAATGTAATTTGTATCGCTCACATTTCCAGTCAACACACAGTACAAAGCATGTGCACCCAATTCTGCAGGACCTTTCCTAGAGCTTGCATGAACTGTGCAGAAAGTAGAAGCTTCCTGGGGCTGTCTTTCACTTCTCTGGAAATTCATTTATTAAGTTAACCCTCTAGATCTCCTGGTGTGTCCTAGTATCGAATTATACAAACATATGATTTCATCTGATGATGTTAATAAGCATTGAGAGAAAATAATTTAAATGTGCCAAAGTATAAAATGGAATTATCCATAATACCACAGTCTATATGCTTATACATATAAGTGTAGGTACAGGTATGTGTGTGTGTTCATTTATACATTTGTATCCATGTAGGTGTGTATAATTCTGTGATTACTATTTTTCTGTGCTTATGAGACTGGTACAAAATCTACTGACTGTTCATACTCACATTCCCTAACCAGGTTGATGATAAACCCTTTCTCCTTAGACAGTGCAGTATGAGGCTTTGGTGTCTGGGAGTTTTATTTGTACCAAGAAAAACTGATATTTCGAATTTTCTTCCTGTTCTTTATATGAGCCTCAATGAGTACATGACTTCATGATGGTAACCTCTTTTTAAAGTAGACAGGGCCTGTGGGCTACTAACAAGCACAAAAAAAACCTCTGCATATAGGGAAAATCCAGTTTAAACAGACAGATAAAACAACTCCTTGACTCTTAGTGTATATAAGAAAGATGAGGTTACAACAATGTTTATAGGGTTGGTAGTCTAGATTTAAGTGTTTGGGGCAAGTCTCTGTGCTCTAATATTTTAGGACCGCTAAACACCATGAGACTAGAGTCTAAGGAATTGTTCAGTCAATATATATTTGATAAAGAAGAAGTGTTCCCTGCTGAGCAATCCACTCTCTTAAGAAGGATGATACATACTGAGCTGAGTATCCAATCTCCCTAAGAAAAATAAATAGGCTTTTATAAAGTGTCTTAGGTTAACAATTATTTTTGCATATATGTACTAAATTCACAGTGGGCCTCAGTTTCTAATCCTAATCACTGAACATGAAAAGTGTTACCATTCATGCTAGATCCAGAATAAGAACCCAAAGGCAGGTGATTTGTCTGCATACTAAAGAGTAATCCCGATGGAGAACAGAGATCTATGCATCTTCCTTGGAGGGAAATGACCACTGTACATGTGGATCAAGATGTATTAGAGGTGTATCATTTCCACTAATATGGCAGTGTGAGGGTCTTTGTGTAGATTCATTTGTGTGTGTGTGTGTGTGTGTGTGTGTGTGTGTGAGAGAGAGAGAGAGAGAGAGAGAGAGAGAGAGAGAGAGAGAGAGAAAAGAGAAAGGTGGAGACAAGAAGACAGGTGGTACTCTCATACCCTACTTCTACAGGAAACACACACACACACACACACACAATGGCCACCAAACTTGATTGATCATCAGACTGGAGGAGGGGAGCTTGACAGGCCCCAAGGAGACATTTGTCAATACTTGTTGGTATTTTTGGGTGGTCTCAACTGGAAGATGGTGCTACTGGCATCTAGTAGGTAGAGTTCGAGACAGTTCCCACTCTCCTGGCAGCCCTAAGTATCAATAAAACTGAACTAAAAACTTCTGATGCATAAGAAAATGAAAATTCACATACTGCGATATACTTGAGAAGGAAGAGGAGCGACAGGAAGACAGAGGGTATTCAACCAACCTGATAATGAGGTCTGGAAACCAGCCGTATGGTACACATTAGTCATAATCTCAATGATTTGGCAATAAGTTGAAACATTTGCCTGCAGCATTAAGTATGTCTGATAGACATAGATTTGGATTACTGTTTGATATCCCCCTATTTTTTTTAACTAATTCCTTATTTTTTTCACAGGCAGAATCATATCATCAGGAATTTAAAAAAAAATAAACGCTTCTAAAACTAGAACTGTATGAACACCAGATTGTTCACTTAAATTTTTAGACATGAAACAGCACAATAACAGACAGGATGTGCATACTGTAAGTCGTTTGGAATATGTTGCCAAATGGGATTCCAGAAAGATTCCTCAATATACACTTCCACCAGCAAAGATGAAGAGATCAAACTTAATAGACTCAGTCCAAAAGTTGAAGAAATTGTCTCCCTCATCATCCCTCTCATCTTTCTTCCAAAGGTGGTGTAGGTTCAGAAACATTCTGCCATTCTGGGTATCCCATCCTTCCAGATTCCAGACCACCTCATAATAAAGATGTTGGACAAAGCTGGAAGTCAAGAAAGTAACTGTGACTCCAGTGATGCTTTTAAAATGTGGCTGCTTGGGACTGGAGAGATAGCTCAGCAGTTAAGAGCACTGACTGCTCTTCTAGAGGTCCTGAGTTCAATTCTCAGAAACCACCTGATGGCTTACAATCATTTGTAATGGGATCCAATTCCCTCTTCTGGTGTGTCTAAAGAGAGCTACAGTGTACTCATGTACATGAAATGAATAAGTCTTTTTAAAAAATTCATTTAAAATATGATTCTTTAGTCTTACTTTACACTCAAGGAGGAATTAGTGCATGTGCTCTTCTGCCCCCACCAGTTAAAATGGGAAAAGTGACAGTCAAAGAGGATGCCATTAGGGTTTCCTCAAGGAATCTGGGGAAAGTTGAAGCTAGGCTCCAGATACTTTATCCTGTACCATGTTAGCTGACAAAATAAAGATTAGAGAACAAACCGAACATGTGACCTTTCTACAGACAAGGAAATTGGATGCAGAAAGTGAAGCTGCAGAACTGGTACCAACAGGTCTATGTGACTTGGCTGGTCTTTAGGAGCATTTAGTTAATCTTTGACGAGCCAGAAGTTAATAGTCTTAGATTACTTATTCATAGAAAGCCCCAGAGGGAAAAATAACATTATCTTTTATATTAGCTCAATCTAAGTTAGTCAGGGGCCCTTTAAAATAGTTTATGATAGATACAAAAAACACTGATACTGCAACAGACCCAACCTAATGCACTAACGTCCCATGGGATAGTCACAAGCCACTCATGGCTGTTAAACACTGGGGGCCACAACTAATTCAAATTGAGATGTACCACGAGTGTCAGCTTCAAGCACTTACGTTATAAAATATCTCATTAATAGTTTTTACACTGATGATATGATTGTGCTCAGTAAAGTGAATGAATTAGTAGGAAAAGCCTGATTTCACATGCTTGTCCTTTGCTGCCTTTATTATGGCAACTGGACCATTTTACATTTTTATGTGGGTCAGAGTATGCTTTTCTCAGATCATGTTGGGCTGGGATACTTTCTAACTCTTTGTTTGAGGCATCCTGGCCATCTCTCAATGGACAGGAGTTTACAGAGTGAGAATCATTTCCCAGCTGCTCCTCCAAACTACCTACCCTGCTTAGATCCAGAATTACCTGTCTATAGGAAGACCCCTGTTGCAGACTTCTTGATCATCAAAATGACCCTACCCCTGTTGGGGTGATGGAACTCTAGTTACAGCCGTGCAATTTAGCAGCTAAGAACAATGGCCTTATTTCCTAATTGCTGCTTAGACGGATGTGACAGCTCTGGCTAATGGCTTGTGAATGACGGGCTGCGGAGGCTGCATATTTAACTACTAGGGATGGTATGCTTTTCTTGGCTCTTCGTGCCTTTCTGTCTTTTGAAAAATCATGTAAGGCTCCTAAGTCTCTTAGAGTAGAGACACTGGTTGCCTTCCTGGAGCTCCACACAAGAAAAGACATTTTTATCCTGTTTAAGTCTCTGTTGCATGGACCTACATTAGCCTTAATCACTTTAGATGCTGGAAGTCATCTCTGTCTAATACACCCACCCTTTTATGTGGCTCTAGGGATCAAACTCACACATACTAGGAAAATGTGCTGTGACTGTTCTCTTTCCTGTTTGACAGGCTTAAATTAAGCAACAGCAGCAAAAAGGATTAGGAAGCAACCAAATTCAGACAGCAACTTAGCAGGAGAGCTGGCTCTTAAACCCAGAGCACATATTTCTCTATCCATACCATGCATAACACTCAGTTAGCTTATCTAATTTATAGTGTATAAAAATACATTCCAGATGATAAGGGCGTAAATAAACTATTCCCCGCTGAATTCCAGAGATAGGAATCTCTGTTTGCTTGTATAGTTGGTGTCTTAAGTGCTCTCTTAAAGCTGTGTCTTATGTAAATGCTCCCTGATGCAAAAATCAGTTTCCTCACCAATAAAATAAGCTTGTCAGTGGCATCTTGTTGGAGGCACACAAACAATAGGATGTCATTCTGGTGTTACTCCCTGAACTTTCAAACCTAGCATGAATGGCTCAAGCTATCCACTCTATGCTCCTTCAAAGATCAAATTCTAGGGATCCAAAGTCTCCCTAGGAGATAGGGAACCTAATGGTTTCACAAACTGATTTTAACCTGGTACAATTGGGACAGGAAACCCAGCCCTTCCTCAACTCCTGCAAGCACATATAGGCATCCCACACGGGTGACTAAGCAGTACAGTGTACCGCTTCTAAGGACCTAGGAATGGAATAATTATCACAACTTCAAACTGGATGTGTGTACCCTGTGTGAACCTTTCTGTGTCGCTATGTAGTCAGTCCTAAGCTATTAAGACTGAGCTTCTTAAGCAATATTCATTTCCTCCAGTTCTGGAAACTAGGAATCTAAAACGAAAACCCCAGAAGATCTGGTGTCTACTGAAGGTAGTTCTTCTTCGAAATCAGGCAAGCCTTGGTCTTTCATCTTCACACAATGAAAAGAAAAATACCTGGTTTTTCCTTCTGAAGGTTACCTTCTGTTACTTTCTGAAAATTCTTGACCAAATCCCATCACATGGAAATTGGTATTTCAATACATACACTGTGGGGGAGACTGGGGAAGGGCAAACGATTTATAACCGCCACCCTATTATCAGAGTCATTACTAATCACAGCAGCACTTCTCCAAGTGCTGGAAGACCCAGGAAATGCTTTATTGCAGTCTCAACCAGTCCCCTCAGCCATCCAGTTTGAGAAGAGGCAACACAATGACTTCAGCTTTCCCCTGAGGAAGCCGCAGCCATCTGCCTGGCCCTCCTCCTTGTGAGGACCCTTGTTCTCTCCCACTTTTACTGCTAGAAGGTCCCTGTGCTCTCAGACTGAACTGCTTCCAATACAGTTTTTCTCTGGCTGGCGTCCCTGTCATACTTGAAGCCTCACCTGATCCTAGAGGCTTGATAGATAATTCCAAATCAATAGGATCCTTTGTGCTCTAGACTCAGTTTGATCTTTCTTCCTCCTTGCTTGCAAATGCATATGTTAAAACCACATTCTTTGGTGGATTGGCATTTGGAGGGGTGGCCCCTCAGGAATGATTAGGTCATAAGAGGAGAGATGTCCTGAATAGAGTTAGTGCCCTTATAAAGTAGATCCCAAAGAACGTTATTGTCTCCTTTACCATATTTTAAAGCTCAGGAAAAGTTTTAGAAGAGGGGGCAGGTAATATAAGATCAGGAAGACAGGGATGTAACGCACCATTCTCTTACTGGATACAACCACTGCTATCACTAGCTCACAACAGCTGTAGATACCTGCATTGGGACCACACAAGACTGGCCCTCTCAACAATAGAGAAAGGTGGAGGCTCCTGGGGCCAAGACTTTGTCTCTGAACTACTGGCAATCAATAGAATCTGGAGAGGAGAATTACTCTCTATAATTAAGTAGCCACCAGGTTCCAGTGGGTACACAATTAACCAAGTCCATGAGCACACAGATGGCCTTGGCTAATAATATCAGTGTGTCACAAAACAGTAGACATGAACTTGAGAGAGATGTAAGGGAAGGGTAGTGGGATACACAAAGGTGTAGAGAAGTAGAGGTGAGAGTGGTTAGCATGTATTGGAGCCATGTGCCAAATGGTCTGTGAACAAATTTTATTAATAAAAAGGGGTTAAAACTTAGACCTTAAAACTCTATAGTAACTCTACACTGTTTCTTTCATGGAAAGAAATACTTTCAACACTCCCTGTAGGATAGAATCTGAGACTGTGACTTGAGTTTGGGAATAATCAAAACATGCTAATACATGTCCTGCAGACCAGTTGTCTGCCTTGGTTTGTCCCAAGCAAAGGGCAAGCAGGCCTCTGTGATGGACACACTCTCTAAAGGCAGTTCTGACTTCTGTCCATTGTTTTTAGTTGTAATTCCATAATAAGATGTGGGAAGGGCTGATAGCAGCTAATGCTTCTACAGCATGAGCACAAATGCTTTAAATGGGTTACCATAGAACTTAACACTTTGGAGGCCATCTAAATCTCCAGCCTTTCTGTCTCCTCTCTGCCCTTCACAGCCTATTTTTCATGACCTTGATTCCTGTGTGTTTCTGTTTCTCCTTGAAATCCTTTAGTCACTTTTAACCTGGAAAAATTCTGTGAAGTCTTAAAACTCAATACCCCAAGTGCAGACAAAGTGGGTCACTCACCTTTCATTATCCTGGAGATTTTTCTGTGTCGCTTTAATGTAGTGTGAAATCAGACCACATTGAACGCTTTTGTAAAGCCTGTCTCTCACTACATGGAAGATAAGCATCTTCTGGTTCTCCCACACTCAGCACCAGAGCTAGGTTGTAGTCCATAATGTACACTGGTTTGAAGTAGCTTATATGTATCCTATCTTCTCCATAGCAACTCTTGAACACATGAAAACAGTAGCCTTCCTAATCTTTGATCATCTTTTTTATTATTATTAAATTATATTATTTCTTTCCATTCCAAATGTTGTCTTCCTTCCCAATCCCCCTTTCCAGAGTTCTTCACCCCATTCCCTTCCCCTTTGCCTCTGAGAGGGTGCTCCCACCCACCCTCCCTTTCATCTCCTTTCCCTACCACTGAGGCCAGACAAGGGAGTCCTCTGCTACAAGTGTGCCAAGGGCCAAAGACCAGCCCATGTATGTTTTTTGTTTGGTAGCTTAGTCTCTGGGAGCTCTGAGGAGTCAGGTTAGTTGATACTGTTGTTCTTCCTAAGGGGTTGCCATCCCCTTCAGCTTCTTCAGTCATTTCCAGAACTATTCCGTAGGGGTCCCCAACCTCAGTCCAATGCTTGCTTGTGAGTATCTCCATCAGTCTCAGTCAGCTGCTGGTAGAGCCTCTTAAAGGACAGCCATGCTAGACTCCTGTTTACAAGCACAATGCGTTATTATTAATAGTGTCAGGGTTTGGTGTCTGCCATGGGATAGATTCCAAATTGAGCTGGTCACTGGGTGACCTTCCCTTCAGTCTCTGCTCCATTTTTGTTCTTGCATTTCCTTTCATTTTTTATTGGATATTCTACATTTCAGATGTTATCCCCTTCTTCATCCCCCAGGAACTCTCTATCTGGTCCCCCTCCCAATGCATGTATGAGAGTGTGACCCCACCCATTCACTCATTCCGCCCTCCTAGCCCTTGAATTCTCCCATACTGGAGCATCCTGCTTTCATGGAACCAAGAACCTCCTCCCCCACCAATGCCAGACAAGTCCATCCTCCACTGCATATACAGACAGAGCCATGGGTCCCTCCATGCCTATTCCCAGGCTGGCTGTTTAGACCCTGGGAGCTCTGGTTGGTTGGTATTGTCACTCTTCCCATGGGGCCACAAGTCCCTCCAGCTCCTTCACTCTTCTATCTTCTCCATTGGGGACCCCATGATCAGTTCAGTGGTTAGCTGTGAGCATCTGCTTCTATATATGTCAGATTCTGGCAGAGCCTCTCAGGAGACAGGTATATAAGTCTCCTGTCAGCATGCATTTCCTGGCATCCACAACAGTGTGTGCATTTGTTGACTACACATAGGATGGATCCCCAGGTAGGGCAGTCCCCAGACGGCCCCTCCTCCAGCCTCGGCTCCACACTTTGTCTCTGTATTTGCTCCCTTGAGTATTTTGTTACTCCTAAGAAGGACTGAAGCACCCATTCTTTGGTCTTCCTTCTTCTTGAGCTTCATGTGGTCTGTGAGTTGTATCTTCAGTATTCGGAGCTTTGGGGCTAATATCTAATTATCAGTGAGTGCATACCACATGTGTTCTTTTGTGATTGAGTTAGCTCACTCAGGATAATATTTTCTAGTTCTATCCATTTTCCTAAGAATTTCATGAATTCATTGTTTTCAATAGCTGAGTAGTACTCCATTGTGTAGGAACAATTCTGTGTCAAAAATTTTGAAGGTGGGTTTGTGTCCCTATCCCTCTACTGGGGGTCCTGTCTAACTACAGGAGGTGGTCTCCTCAGGTTCCATCTCCCCACTGTGGGCTAAGGTCACCCCCATTGGGTCCTGGGAGCCTATCACATCCCAGGTCTCTGGAACTTTTAAGAGTGTCTCCCTGACCCCCACCCCCCCACAGGTGCATGTTTCCATTCAATCTCCTGGTCGTCTGGGCTTCTCTCCTGTCTCCCCCCCCCCAAACCCATACCTTACCCTGCTTCCCCTCTCTCCTTCCCCTTCCCTCTCCTACCCAAGTCCCCTCCCTCCCTCTGCTTCTCATGATTATTTTGTTCTCCCTTCTAAGTGGGATTGAAGTATCCATACTTGGGCCTTCCTTCTTGTTAAACTTTATAAAGTCTATGGGTTGTATCAAGGATATTCTGTACTTCTTGGCCAATATTCACTTACCAGTGAGTACATACATACATGTCCTTTTGGAACTGGGTTACATCACACAGGATGATATTTTCTAGTTCCATCCACTTGCCTGCAAAATCCATGATGTCATCGTTTTTAATAGCTGAATAGTATTCCATTGTTTAAATAAGCCAGGTAGCTGTTACTTTTTCTAGATCATAAAGCCCCATTCTATGGTCATGGTATAATAGTTTGGTAGATATAACTTGTAGAGAAGAGGTTGGGAAGGCTGAGGAGATGGCTCAAGGAGTAAAGTGCTTGCTGAAGAAGCCTGAGGACTTGGGTTTGGATTAGCATGACTCACGTTAAAAGCCAGACTTGATGTGCATGCCTGAAATCACAGTGCTAGGAAGTGGGACTAGAGATGAGAGGATCCTTGGGGCTTGATGGTCAACCAGTCTAGCCAAACAACAAGCTTCAGCTTCAGTGAGAGACCTGTCTCAAAGTAATTGATTATTAAATTATTAATTATTTACAATTTAATTATGAATTATTTAAAAGTGGTGCACAATAGATCAAGGTACTCAAAGTGCATAGGTAAGCACACACACACACATACATACACCCCCCACACACACACAAATACAATCACCATCGTCACCAACAGTTTTTTTAGAAAGTTTGAATTTATCTAACACTCAACCAATAAATCCAGAATTGTATATCTGTGGTGTGTGTGTGTGTGTGTGTGTGTGTGTGTTTCAGTCAAAACTTTTTATATCATTAAATGTCAATGGGAAATTAGAGCTTTTGTATATACCTCCTCACGGCAAATAGAGAAATGGTAAACCAGATAATGAGGAGATTCTAGGGGATGCCTGTGTTCTAGATATTCACCTGTCCTCCAAACAACCTGGGTGGAAAGAGGTTTATCTTGGCATTAAGTCACATCAGTCAATCAATTTCTTCACCTATAGTGTGGAATATATATTCAGAAAGCACACAAATGACCTTCCAGCTTGCTTACAGGACTTCAGTGAATTGCTGAGGATTACAGGGATCACAATGGATATAGACCATTGAACCTACGTCTTTTTAAGATGAAAAGATGATCAAAGTGACAGAACATGCTGGTGAGGATGTGGAGAAAGAGGAACACTCCTCCATTGATGGTGGGACTGCAAACTGGTACAACTACTCTGGAAATCAGTCTGGCAGTTCCTCAGAAAATGTGAAATAGTTCTACCTGAAGACCCAGCTATACCACTCCTGGGCATATTCCCAAAAGATGCTCCAGCATATACCAAGGACATATGTTCCACTCTGTTTATAGCAGCCTTATTTGTAATGGCTAGAAGCTGGAAACAACCTAGATGTCCCTTGACTGAAGAATGGATACAGAAAATGTGGCTTATTTAAACAATGGAATACTATTCAGTTATTAAAAATGATGGCGTCATGGATTTTGCAAGCAAACAGATGGAACTAGAAAATATCATCCTGGGTGAGTTAACCCAGTTCCAAAAGGACATGTATGATATGTGCTCACTGGTAAGTGAATATTGGCCACGAAGTACAGAATATCCTTGATACAACTCATAGACTTTATAAAGTTTAACAAGAAGGAAGGCCCAAGTATGGATACTTCAATCCCACTTAGAAGGCTCATAATGGACAAACCGAAGTCTCACTTCCTTTAGGCAATCCCAATTACAAAATATAATTATGTTTCCCAATATGAAACTATACTAAATGGACTATAGGTGTGGCTGTTGTAGCAGAGGCCCAAATTAGCAATGGCTCAAAGTTCCATGTCATGTATCTCTCCAAGGCTAATAAGGTACCTTCATCATCATCACAAACTCAGATACTTCCCATCATGCTTTGCAGTCTCCATCTTACAGATAAAGCCACATATTGCCCGGGTCTCACAAACTAAGTCTGTATCCAAGTTACCTTACATATCTCTTCTGCTCAGTTCTCCTAGTCAGGATTAAAATGTATAGCTATAAATATCTACAAAGAGGCTGAGAAACACAGTTATATTTATAGCAACCACTGACGCATCTAAACTGTCCCACCTAATACAATTGTTTGAATTATGAGCATCTCCCAAAGGCTAGGCTGCCAGCTTGTGTTGCCAACAGGAGATGGTAAAACTTTTGAGAAGCATGACCCAGGTGGAAGGAACTTAGTCTCAAAAGGCATGACCTTGAAAAGAAGTCTGGGCCTGTAGAGCTTTCTTCTCCCTCTTTGCTTCCTTGCCACAGTGAGGTGAGGCAGCCCCCAGCCTTCTCCCTTGACATACAGAACCAAGCAACCATGAATTGAAACCATAAATCCATGGTTTCGTCTTTTTAAATTGATTACCTCAAGAACGTTGTTACAGTAATAGAAAACTGACTAATACACAACATATATATGTATATGTATGTGTATGTGTATATATATATGTAAGCTTTGCAAGTTTTAATGTTTCAGTATCCTCAATAAGTCCTCATGCCTGATGATGGTATGTTGTTTAGAATGCTGCATCTTAACATTTATTGTACATATAAGTCATCTTGCTTGCATTCTTATTAAAATGAAAATTATTATTCACTATTATTGAGATAGTGCCAAGATTTTATATTCTTATAAAGTTTCTGTTGATGCTCATATCGTATTAATTTTTTAAGATAACCAGGTAGTTTTTATTATTACTGCTACTGCTTTTTAATTGCCCATGTTCGTGGGATACAGTGAGATATTTTCATATAAGTATACAGTGTTTCATGAACAAATTGAAGTTTTTACATTTCTGCTTCCCTTAACATTTTTCAAACATTTATAACACATGACACTTGCATATGTTTATGAGGTACAGTGTGATAGCACAGTGACAGTGTGTACTAAGAGCACATACCCATGTTCATACCATTACTCTACGTCAGGAGCCTCTGACCTTTTCTTTCACAAAGCATTTAAGTATTTAACAGGCTATTGTGAACTACATCACACTTTAAACAGCAAGAAGTCTTCAGAAGAAAATATAAAGATGTCCAAGATGGCACAGGAGGCAAAGGTGTTTGTCAGCAAGCCTGGAACCCCGAATTCAGTCTTCAGGATTCACCTAGTAGAAGGCAAGAACCTAGTCCTAAAAGTTGTTCTCTGGCTTCCAGGCATGTCATGTATACACACACACACACACACACACAAACACACACACACACACACACACACACACACACTAATAACAAACAAGAATCATATTGTTTTACAAAACAGAAAGAAAAGAACACGAAGTATCCGAAGAAATATGGGAGCTCCACAGAGCTGAGGGACACAGCATCATGGCTCCACTCTTTCTGATTACTAAAACATACAGAGTTTTATTATATCAAATTAGAGTGATTTGTGAAAGTTAAAATTTAGTTTCAAGGAAGCGACTCTCACAGTGGTTAAGACCTTTAAAAGTTCCAACATTTCAGGTTTTAAAAAGTAGGTCGATGTTACATCAATACTTCAAACACAAGTAATAACATTTTCCTACTTATAGCACCAGGTTTTTTTTTTTTTAACAATCATAAAATTAAAAACTCTACTGGAAAAGAAGTCAGCCAAGATGTGAGAAGATTATTTATAGTAAGACTCACTCAATCTTTAGCAAAGAACCTAAGCCAAAGTATATTTTGTCCCATATTATATTTGCTAATGAAGATTTCTCATACAAATGTGTAAAATAGTCTTCTACAGTGAGACACATGTAAAAAAAATTTTATATCATATTCCAGGATGTTTCTCTGCTACTTTCAGCATTTTTATATAATATTCAGTGATAAAATTTTATTTTACATTTATTTTGATGAATCTCACAGTACTTTTCTTTCCCCCTTCCATTAAAAATAGATTTTTTTTCACATAATAAATCCTGGTTGTGGTTTCCCCTTCCTCTCTCTGCTCCTTCCAGCTCTTCCCACACCCCTCCCATCTGGATCCACTCCCTTTCTGTCTCTCATTAGCAAACAAATGGGCTTCTAAGGGATAAGAGTAAATTAAAATCTAATAAGACAAAAAAAAAACCCTAACATATCTGAATTGGACAAAACAAACAGAAGGAAAAGAGCCCCCAAAAGGCAAAAGAATCAGGGACCCACTCATTCGCACACTCAGAAATGCCATAAAAAACAATCAACTAGAAACCATAATATGTATGCAGAGGACCTGGTGAATATCTGTGTAGGCCCTGCATGTGCTGCCTCAGTCTTTGTTAGATCACAAGAGCTGTGCTCGGTTGATGTAGAGCGTCTTGTTTTCTGGTTTGCTCTCTTCTCTGGCTCTTATAATCATTCTGCTTCCTCTTCCATTGAGTTCCCCAATTTCTGCTTTGATATAGATATCTTTTTTAGGACTGAGTATTCCAAGGTCTCTCACTCTCTGCCTAATGTTTGTTTGTAGATCTCCATATTTGTTTCTATCTTCTGAAGGACAAAGGTTCTCTGATGGTCACTGAGCAAGCCACTGCTCTACTTCCCTATCTGGAGTCTCACAATGTTACCTTTTTCAAAACATTTATTTTATTTTTAAGTTCCATGTGTGCATGTATGTGTGCATATGCATGGAGGTACCCATAGAAGCCAGAAGGGGACAACAGATCTCCTGGCCCTACAGTCAAGGGGTTGTGAGACACCCATTGTGAACTCTAGACCTCTGAAAAAAAAATGCAAGTGCTCCTCTAGCCTCTGCACCACACTTTGTCTCTGTATTTGCTCCCTTGAGTATTTTGTTATGCCTAAGAAGGACCGAAGTACCCATACTTTGGTCTTCCTTCTTGAGCTTCATGTGGTCTGTGAGTTGAATCTTGGGTATTCTGAGCTTTGGGGCTAATATCTACTTATCAGTGAGTGCATACTATGAGTGTTCTTTTGTGACTGAGTTACCTCACTCGGGATATTTTCTAGTTCCATCAATTTGTCTAAGAATTTCATGAATTCATTGCTATTAATAGCTGAGTAGTACTCCATTGTGTAAATGTACCATATTTTCTGTATCCATTCCTCTGTTGAAGGACATCTGGGTTCTTTCTAGCTTCTGGCTATTATAAATATGGCTGCTATGAACATAGTGGAGCATGTGTTCTTGTTATATGTTGGAGCATCTTCTGGGTATATGCCCAGGAATGACATAACTGGGTCCTCAGGTACTACTATGTCCAATTTTCTGAGACTGCCAGACTGATTTCCAGAGTGGTTGCACCATCTTGCAATACCACCAACAATGGAGGAGTGTTCCTCTTTCTCCACATCCTCACCATCATCTGCTATCACCTGATTTTTTGATATTAGCCATTCTGACTGATGTGAGATGGAATCTCAGGGTTGTTTTGATTTACATTTCCCTGATGACTAAGGATGTTGAACATTTCTTTAGGTGCTTTTCAATCATACGAGTTTCCTCAGTTAATAATTCTTTGTTTAGGACTGTACCCATTTTAAATAGGGTTATTTGATTGTCTGGAGTAGTATTTCTTGAGTTCTTTGTATATACTGGATATAAGCCCTCTATCAAATGTAGAATCCGTAAAGATTTTTTCCCAATCTGTTGGTTGCTGTTACCTAGGGAGTCATCTCATGTGCAGTCAACAAATGCACACACTGTTGTGGATGCCAGGAAGTGCATGCTGACAGGAGCCTGATATACCTGTCTCCTGAGAGGCTCTGCCAGAATCTGACATATATAGAGATGGATGCTCACAGCTAACCATTGATCTGATCATGGGGTCCCCAATGGAGGAGGTAAAGGAAGACTGAAGGAGCTGAAGAGGCTTTTGACCCCATGGGAAGAGTGACAGTACCAACCAACCAGAGCTCCCAGAGTCTAAACTGCCAGTCTGGGAACAGGCATGAAGGGACCCATGACTCCAGATGTATATGCAGTGGAGGACGGCCTTGTCTGGCATTGGTGAAAGAGGAGGTCCTTGGTCCCCTGAAGGTGGGATGCCCCAGTATAGGGGAATTCAAGGGCAGGGAGGGGGAGTGGGTGAATGGGTGGGGGCACACTCTCATAGAAGCAGTGGTGGAGGGACCAGATATGGAGTTCCGGGGGGGGGATGGGGGAAGGGGGTAACATCTGAAATGTAAATAAGTAGAATGTCCAATAAAAAAATAAAGTACTTAGGGCACTACTTTAAAAAAATGGATTGATTTGAAATCTTAATTCTTAAAACAATTTCCTGAATAAGTAATGGTGAATTTATAAAGATAATACACTTCTAATTTACAACTCTAACAACAGAAACCTTAGAAGTGTAGATTATTGTTACAAGGGTAGATGTGTGCACCTGCTTACTTTGGTACATAACTATTTTTGCTCAGGAGATGATCTCTGTTAGAGTTTGATCCATAAAATTTCCAGCATTTAATCTAGCACAAATAGTAAAGCTAAAAGCCAGAATATGCATTCTGTACAACAGAGGAACTGATACTATATTTAATGAAATTTGTATGTTGATATATATCTTTCATCCAATGAATCTGAGACAGAGAAATTAGCATAAAAGACATATGCTGGGAGGAAATCCTGGGATAAGCATTTCCAGAAGGGAGGGACTCAAGCCTGAGCAGCAGGAGAGATTGGGCTACCTTGCATGCTCAGCCATACCCAATGGAAACTCTAACCTTGAGTTGATGTTTCAGAGAGATTTAAATACAGTGCATGAGGGGCCAGGCTTTCAGATTCATATTTTAACCATTGGCAATGGGTGCACTCTAACATTGAAAGAAAGTGTGACAACATTCTAAAATTCTGAGGAAATACTTTTCTTAGTCATGAAAAGACACTGGACAGCATTTAAATATAAAATATCTGGGTGCATTCCTTCAGAATGCTGGGATGGGAGGACAACTCTTACCACACTGCCAGTTCTCTTGGAGCCTTAGATTTTACTTTTCATGTCTTATTCCATGGATTCCAGATTTTCCTCATTATAAGCTAGAATTTCTACTAGATTTGTTGGCTAATCTGACAGCATGAACCAGCTTCTTGTTTCTGTAGTCTAAGGCCATGGTCACTGGGTATATCTTAAGCTGTGACTATTGAACTAAAGTGTCTGCGCTGTTAAGTTGAAGCATTGGAGCACTAAGAAACTCCTAAACACATCATCTGGATAACAAACATTCCACATGATGAGATTAGAATAATATATTAAATATCACTGGTTTAGAGTATACATTCTAGAAAAGCCACGCAATCCTTACTACCAATGCCTAAGCTGTGTCCCTAACAGCCATTTTATAGCTTTCTTTGGGTGACATAGAGTGTAATGGCATGAGATAATTGCCTGTGCCTATTCTGCTGTAGTAAGGGTTCCCTAGTCGGAAAATACTTTATGGGAACCAGTCCCAGTAAGGCAGCCTCCAGGTAGCAACACCACATGAGCACCTATGGAAAGAAAAAACAACCCACATCTCATTCTAGTTGAAATGAACTTTTGCCCCTTCAAGGTGTGAGGAATGTGATGCATATCATCAACTTCAGGACAGATGTCATGGAGAAATGGTACTTTATCAGAGATTCAGCATCTTTCCTTACTGTCCACAAGTGCAACCCTGAGCAGCAGATACAGCTTCCCTAATCTCGATGAAGAGCAGGTCACACAGATAAGCTTTTGTGGTGCTTCTGTCCTCACTGACACTGGAACTTTTTTCATGACCCACAGTGCCAGCACTGAAGTGACTGGTAACAAGCTATTGCCATCAAGATGGCTGGTGACAGGTCATTGCCATCAGGTTGCTCTGTCATTTTATCTACCTCATTTTACATGTGATGCAAAGATTCTCATTTTCTGTCACCCCCTGTGTTTTATTCTCTTGCTTCCAAACCCATACTTTTTGTCTTCCAATGTTTCTCCTTCCTGTCCCCTCACCAAATATCCAAGCCATCCCATCTCCCATATGTTTGCAATATATTCTAACTTCAAGTCACTACTTTTTCTATGCAGTGTTGACAGATGCCAGGTGCTCAAACCTCTGAACATGTGAACTTTCCCTTCCTACTGTCTTCTAAGGCCATTTCTGCAGGTGTTTTCCATTCCAGCTCAGATTCAGGTACCAACACATCAACATAGCAAATAGTTCTTCCTCTATCTATGAAACAGTCATAAAGATTTCCTTCCAACCTCCCACTCATTTTATGCATTTTTGACGTAAACCAGGCTGGGGGGGGGTGCTTGTCAGTACAGAGGGGCAGCACGTAGATCTGAACCCACCCATTTGTGGGGTTTACCTGTCACATCTTCTCCTCAGATCTATACCTACCTCACCAAATGTCACTTCTGGATCACATTGGATCATTTGAGCACTCGTCTACCTTATGGCTAAAGTTTAATAAAAATCAAGCTTCCAGTTCATGATAGCAGTGCTGACCATGGTCATGGTCACTTAACTCATGGTAAAGTGTCCCTTCATTACCCAGAATATCAGGTAGAAAACAGGTGCTTCTCCACTAGACTTCTATAATGCAAAGATGGATGCATTATTCCCTGGCATTAACCCCTACCCCGTGCAATCTCTCCTACCTATCTCTAGCATTGCAAAGGTTGTGAGTTCACAGTCTGAGCAGTGAGGGTACTTTCACCAAAATTTGGCTTTTGTAAGGGGTATTCTGATGAACTGATGCAGATATAATGGTGACCACTAACACTATATTCTCTAGGTCTTTACAGATATCCCCAATCTCTGTGCACTTTGTGTTTCTTTGGTTATGAAAATAAAATACAAAGTGTTTTTAATGGAAAAAAGTCACTACTTATTCTATTTACATCCCATTGGCCGTAATTTAATGACATCATCATATGTAGCTGCAAATAAGACTGGGAAAAAATAAGTTTTATCCTGAATTACCGTACTGTATCCGGGTAATTTTAGATGCTGCGTTATTGAGGAAAAACTAAAGAAAATTTACAGGAGAATAAACGGCCTTCTTGCATGGTTTGCTGTTTCTGTCAGTAGAACTGCTGGTCCATGTATATAGGCACTTTGACCATCTGAGATATAAGATGAAATGGCAATGTAAGATTAAATGACTCCCTCACCTAGTACATAAATAAAAGTTGAATAATTAACAGTATGTATTTTCTGCTCTTTATTCTAAGCCATTTCAACCAACACTGTGCCTAACTCTCTTTCTTTGCTTGGTTTCTACAAAATGTAGTGCCAATACTTAATCTCTGCCTAAAACTCAGCATTGTCCCCAAGTAGTCTGATGCAAAGAAGCTTTAGAAATGAGATCATTCCTTGCTATCAGTAAGGAAATTGAGGTCCAGAGAGAAAGGGACTTACCCAAGGTCCCTGCTTTCATCTGCTTGTCAAAGATTCGTATCTCTGTCTGCAATCAACACTGAGTCTAACAAGACTCTAAAATCTAAGAAGTAAAAGTTGAGCTTCCTAGGATTCCCCTGCCATATATGACTCACAGGAAAACCCCCTAAGGACGGCCACCAGCCAACACTGCATGGAGTTTCCTAGGCTCTTTAACTCCTCATCTTTGAATAGGCACAGAGCCCACCTAGATTGCTTAGGAACCTTTCAAACCATCCTCGGTGATTTTGCCTAAAAAGAAACTAGTCAGTTGTGCATACTTGAATTTCTCCCCTCTAAGGTGCCTCCTCATCTTTGAGAACATTGCTTACTCTGGCTGAGTTTCAAGTTATTTCTAACTTGAAGCTGGTTATGCTTATGCTAGAGTATGAAGAGGAGCAGATTAAATACCATAATGATATCTTTAGCCCTATTGCTTTACTGGTAAATGTTATTTCTGTTCTTTTAAACCCATGTATCAGAGAGCTAAGAATGTAGATTAGTGGTCTGGAGTTTGGTAGGTAGATGGTACTGGTTCCCCTTTCCAGCCTGTGAAAGAGAAACAAAAGTATTCAACATTGATTCCATCCATCATTACTTCCAGAGAAACTACTTATGGAAATCAGTTGGGATAATTCAACCCATGTTACTAGCTCACTGGTTCCCAACCACAGACAAGAAGTCCATTTGTTATAATGCTGGTACTTCATTTTTGCTGTGTAATAATTTTTAGGTGATAGATTTGGGGGCAGCTTTTAATAATGTTGTTTTCACCTTGAATATTTTCTAATGCTTAAATACCAATTTATTTCTTATTTGTCTCCCAAAATGATGATATATGGTGATGATGATGATGATGATGATGATGATGTTAATGATGATGATGTTGATGATGATGACGATGATGAAGATGACAGCAACAGAAGATATTCAGGTGAAGGAAGTGAATGAGGGGTGAAGCTTGTAAATGACATCAAATACTAGATTCAATGACAAGATAATTCCAGTCCACAGGCAAATATATGTCACAGAAGGTCATCATCAAGCTTTTCTGTATTCTTAGGATCAAGATTATTCTTCTAACTCTGAGACTCTATGGATACATGGAGGAGGAATTAGCAAATAAACAAGGTCCTCTGACCTCCACATGTACATTCTTCATACATACATATTCACACACACACACACACACACCATGCACACACATGCACACAGGCATACACAGGACACATGCATGCATGCACACACACACAACAAAAAAAGAAATAAAATTTAATAAAAATTGTTTAAAGTCTATACTTTGTGAAAACTTAAGAATCCACTTTATGGAGTTTCATTAGTTCTCTATAATTGCTAATGCCAAGTCACTTCACCAGCTCTTAGCGTCACATGCTACCATCTGTGCAAGCCATTCCCTGCGTTAGATTTACCTACTGTGAACACTAGAAATAGCAGTCATGTTCTTAGGTAGGCATGATTTATGCAATTTAACATGAAGATAAAAAGACCTGGATCCTCTAATATCAGATAGAAAAGGTGGACTTCAAATCAGTTTAACATCTAACTGAAAAAGCACAACTTTTCATTAATAGACAAAAGTGTTGGGAAAGTCTCTCCTCAACACCTAGAGTTGGAAAATCTTATATTTTGAATACACAAACCTTTCTGAGAGGTTAATTCAACTGTCACAAGTGCCATTCATTTATTGAAGAAAATCAAAAGTTAAGAAATCTACAGCTATGAATCAAGATGAAGCAGGCAGCCCCTGTCAGTGAATTTCTGAAGAGGAAAGTTTCAAAAAAAATAACAAGTTCTAAAATGTTTCTCAGACTCACTAAATCAATAAATGACATGGAGGGTCCAGGAAAAGTATGAACATCCATTTTATACAATTGATAAAATGGAACTGTGTGTGGTGGGGGGATAGATAGAATAACAGAGATGTGGGAACACAGTGGCCACTATCAGATCCCCTGGCAGTCTATCCTGGAGGGAAAAATACCATTACAAGTACGTATATCCAACAATCTTTCTCCAGGTGTACAACACAAGAAATGATAACAAAAGCTCATCAGGGAATATTCTTGGAGATTTTTTCCGTGAATTTCTTTTATGGAACAATGGGACAGTGAAAAGAGAGGAAGTAGTATAGGTTAGGGACGAAGGAGTGAGAGAAAATTAATTTTCATATCTAGCCTAGGTTAACTTGTAGGTAAACGTAAATGTCTATACACCTTAATAGACCATAAAATATCAAACAGAAGCTCAAAGAAATTGCCTTGATTATTGTTTGTCAAGGAGTTTTTAAAATATCTCACCTGATGAAGAAAAACACAGAATAGATTATGGATATATAGGTTCCAGATACATGCATAGAAAACGTCTGTATGTTTTGATAGAACACAGGCAAAGAAAAGGAGCGGCAGAGACACAATGGCCTCTCTTTCACCCCAACTTCTCCCAGGCTCTTTGCACAACTGTTTTATGTGCTAACATCTCTAAACTACTTGCCATTCTACAAGCTCAGCTCTACTGCTTGTCTGCATAGTACTGTTTCCTCCCCAGTCTCTTCTGTCTGAGTCACTGAAGGACAGGCACACTGAATCTTACTTGCTTTGCAATCATCCATATGTCTTCCATTTTTGTAGAGTATTGGCTCAGCAAACAGTGTTGACATCAAATTCAAGAGGACCCCTTCAACAGGCCTGTCCTGTGTCATCCTCATAACTAACCTCCCAGGCTTTCTTTGTATCTACAGGTTATTGAACACATTTTGCAGGGTAATATTGTTCAAGCATACATACTTAGGGCAAACACCAGGATCACTGTGGTCCCGCAGGCTTTCATTTAAGCCCCTTCCTGTCTCCCCTTATGATCCAACTGTTCCCAGTGTTACTGGTCCTGAACCTTTCTGAATGGCTGCCTTCAGAGATTAGCACACCAACTCTATACCAGGGCATAGGAAGAGGTATCATTTAAGAAAGTAGGAAGGAACAGAACTTAACATTCCCAGGCTTCTAGCCCACACCTTCAACAAGTATTCCTTTTTTAAGGTTCAGATTGAGTCTTGCAGAAGCTCCAGAATCCAGAACTTTCTGAGAAACTGGGTTAGAATCTTGCTCTCCATCTTCTGTCAGCTTGCAGACTAGCATTCTTGGGGTTCTTGACGACAGCTGGATCAGCTATCTAACCCCTTTTTAACTTCCAGTCTTCTTATCATCTTTGTTCTTGTTTTAGACATTCTATGTAACTCTCTGCTAAGGCTAAAATCCATTTCACTTTGTTATTTAAGGAGAAACTGGGAGTGTTCAACTCACCATCTTAATTTATCAAAAGCTACCGACTTTCCAGTGTGTTAAGTTACATTGTTAGCTGAAGGAAGCGTTTGGACCTTAAGAAAGCCTGCCTGCACATGTTTAGACATCAGAGAACACCTTAGAGCCCCTCCAACATTTCAATTGCCCTCTTCTTCAGACCATAGACTGCTGTCCCTCTAGGATTCATACAGATTAAGTCTTTGTGTACCATAGAAAGTGTGCTTAGAAAGCGCACAAAAGGAAAGTGACTGTGGAAGGTGGGTGGGTACCTTGGGAGAATGCTAATATTGTTTGGTCCCCTCCTCCTGAGCCAATGGTTCTCAGTATGGCCCCTCTGGAAGAATAGCATTAGTACCACCTGGGAACTTAAGAAAATGATGCTTATTGAGCCTCATGACAGATGTACTGTGTCAGAAAGTCAAAGGTAGGAGATAGGGCTCTATGTTCTCCCAAGGAGACTGTTATGTATTCACACTGAAGACTAAGAGCAACAAGAGGTAATTATAAACTAGAGAACTATTCTGTGGATATGAATTGCTGCCCAGCTCTCCTACTAATAGTGTTTCCATGAGAGGAAACAGCCAACTGCAGATTGTCTTGTTTTTAAAATGTCTCTATGTCCTCTTCTCTCCCTGGTGTTAGGGATTGAACCTAGAACCTTGTGTGTATTAGGTAAGTTTCCTACCTCTGAGCTATATCCCTAACTCATTTATTTGCTTTCTACAATCTGGACATGAGGGCCTGTTCCACCAACCAGAGATGGATCTACAATGTCCTTTACATTCAGTATTCTGTGTTGCTCAGTTATATTATTAGAAACAGCTCTGTGCTTAACCAAGCTCTGAGCTTTGTTCTCACAAGTTTATGCTTTAGCTTTTCTCACAAGTGGCAGTCAGCAAAAGAGATGATAAATGTCCTCTGTTTGACTCCTCACTAGCCAAAACAAATAGAGGGAGGTGAACCCAAAGGACAGTTTCCACATCACTAAATGTGTTGCTATGATTCAGAGAAGTTTCCTAAAGCTTCAGCAATAAAGTTGGAAGGTCATAAGTCATATTTACTGTATTCACAGAGGAATCTTCTCCCCCATCATCTGACTTGTGCCCTGTGTCATCAAGACTCTGCTAGACCACAGATCCAATACATTGGTTAAACTGGGTCCAATTTGAGGGTCCCCTCTGTGCATAACAATGCACAAAGATGCTATATGTGTTCTCTCAATATACTTTAGCTCATGACTCTTGACTTCTAGCCTTCTGTTAAGTATAAAGTAGGTAGAGCCTATAGAGGTTAAATAGTTTGACCAAGGTCATGTTAGTCAATCAAACTTGAGCTCAAATATATCTGTCTCTAGCAGTCAGAACCTTAACTATCTACTATACTGGTTTCATGAACATAGGAAACAGTTTCAAACAAACTGGTTTCCTGTTCACTGAGCAACATGTCTCTCCAACAGTTATTCAGAATTTACTTTGCTTATAATATATTCTTAATTGCTCTAAAACCTAGAAACCTCGATTTCCTAATAAACTACTCCATTTTCTGAGACCCATTCCAGGAGCATGTCCTTTATGAAGCTGTCTACCATTCCAGTTCTGTGTTAGCCACTCATTATTTTCCACTGTTGCTGTTTGTTTAATTGACTGTCTCTTCTATAAGCCATGATCTCTTGAAAGGCTGCATTGGTTTGGGCACTTGTATCACTAGTGCCTAGGATAGGACCAAACAGATAGGGTGTATTAAGTAGTTTATTAACTCAGAAGAGAAACTAATGAATAGGTGGGTTGAAGGATGGATAGATGGATGAATGTGGTCATCGGATACATAGGTGAATGGATAGTGGGTAAATGGGGTGCTTGCATAGGTTGATAGGTGAATAGAAGGGTTGGAAGCATGGGTAGATGGAAGGGTGTGTGTATGGGTGAAAGGATGGAATGAGTGGGTGGGTGAGTATATGTGTGAGGTGGATATTTTGGAGGAAGGAAAAAGGGAAGAAAAGAGAGAAAGGGAGAGAGAGAGAGAGAGAGAGAGAGAGAGAGAGAGAGAAGAAAGATGGATGTGTGGAGGAAAGGGGAAAAGGAAGGGAAGGAAGGAGAAGATACTTGGATAAGTTTCAAATGGAAGCAACCGCATTTCATGACCCGAGTACTCATAAATTAAATATCAATTTAGTAAAACTAAAACCATTGACTTGCAAACGCTGGCATGTTAAAGTCCATTGTCTCTCAGCACTGTCAAGTTTTTGATAACTCATTCATATTTGTCTTTCCTACTGTCTCCTGTCCTTTCCCCTCTACCCCCTCTCCAAATATATATTTATTTTAAGTATGTATACTACAGAACTGAAATCATATGTGTAATGTTTTCATACTGACTCAGATATAAATAATGTTTCCTCATTCTTTACATCAAAATCCCATGAATGGAACATTTTTGTAATGTTTAAAAATAAAATCCAAAACACAAACACCCACAACTTTCTCCCTTGAATTTTCAATGTACAGTAAATTGTTGATGGTTTGTGTGTGGGGTTGGGGGTGGGGGGATGAGCAACTATCAATAGAAAAAGGAAAACTTTCCCAACAGTTCAACAGTTAACATGACATCAGCACCTACTAAGTGTAATCTTTCTCCCTCTCCTTTTGCCTCTTCCTCTCCCCTTCCCATTCTCTCTGTCTCTATCCATGTCTCTGTCTCTGTCTGTCTGTCTTTGTGTGTCTCTCTGTGTGTGCATGTGCATGTATGAAGATAATCTTCCTATTTACATCTGGAATGAGACACTGGGGGTTTGAAGAGGCCAAGTAACTGTCCCAATGTTACAAGCCAGTAAGAAAAAGGAAGAGAGACTCAAACACAGGATTCATGCTTCTTTCTGACAGATGAAATTAAAGAGACTCTTTAAAGAAAGAAAACAATACCCAAGATCAAGGAGGACCCTCTTTTCAGAGAGTTCAAGACTACTTGCCAGGGTATTATAATCATGGTATAGAACAGGCAGGCCCACATTTCCTATGATTCAGCCCTGCCATGCTACTGCTCTTCACAAAATTAAACCATGCTTAAGAAGAGGAAACCATAACAAGCTTGCAATTTCTTTTTCATATAAAATACATGTGCAAGTCCATAGGATGACATAGATTTTTATCATAATTTCAAGTAACAGAAATGTTGAGTGTGAAAACCATGAATTATGAATTCCAGAAACAAAACTTTCTTTGCTGGTTCTAGAGGCTTCTCACATAGTGTTTCACAACCTACACACTCCACGCCTCCACTCCCAAGGTGTCTGCTTCCTCTTTCTCCTCCAGCCCAAGCCATGAACCCAAAAGTATGCCAAACCATGTGAAGGGCATGCAGAAAAGAGCCAGAGCCCAGAGCCCAGAGCTCAGAGCCCTTCCCTGTCTAGGGCATGTTAGAAAACTGCAGACTAAGCTTCTTTGTGGTCCTCTCAGGCTGAGCTGTTGAGCAAGAGTGAGGAGAAAAGCAGGCAGGATGTAAGCCCCAGTTGTATTCTGAGAATTTCTGCTTGGCTATAGATTTCTCTGGCTTGAACCATAGCAGTAGGCATGGTAGAAAGTGTAACAGTAGAAAGTGTAGCCAATGCTGTTGGAGAAATCATCCAAGTGAAAGCAGAAGGGGTGTCAGCCTTAGCCAGGAAGGCTACCTGGCCCAGGCTCTACCTGTGGACCAGATCCTGACAAGTGGGCACATCAATAGTCTTCACCCATACCTTATTTGCTTTCTACAGTATTTGCACCAGCAATCTTGGGTATGCACTTGCCTTGGTAAATGAGAGTCTTCCCTAAAGCTAACCCCAAACCTCAGGACCTTGAGCTGACAAAGCTTTACAGTCTGTATATACCTGTAGTTGACTATGAGTTGTGGGCTTACACAGACCTGACTTCTAGGGATTCTGAGTCTGCCAGTTCCCAGCTATATGAACTTGAGAAAGTAACTACATCTCTCCATGGCATTCTGTCCTCCAAAATCTATTCCTATATACCCATGTTCCACTAAATGCTTGCTAATCATTTCTACTTGGATGTTTCCTTATTGACCCAAATAGAAAAATAAAACCCTACTCATGCTCCATGCTCCTCAAGTCTTTTGTGTGGGTCTTTGCTGTGCCTGAGGAACCAGCAGTTACCGATAAGTGTCTCAAAGTTTCCATACTAGCCCCTGCCATCTCTAAGTCTACATACTGGCCCCTGCCATAGGTGCTGTTGACTGTTCCTCTGCCAACTCTCTGCTCTCCAGTTCACATCATCATATCCCTACACATGATACTCCTCGAAAACAGCCTTCATATCACAGACATGAAAAATAATTCTTTCTGATTCATTTTGGCCAAAATTAACTACACTGTCACCTAAACCAACGATGAGAGAACATGCATGAACTTTTAATAGAGACAAACTCACCATGCTCAGCCGGTACCCATCATCATCTGAGTTCAGTTTTCTCTTCCGTCATCTCCCAGACCATCTCCTGTCAAATCATTTCACTTGGTGTTTGTTTCTTTAGTCAATACACAGTTGTGGCTCAACTGTAGGGCATCTGCCTACACACATGAAGCCCTAGGTTCAATTCCCACCTTTTCTCACATTCACACCACACAAAGTTATAGCATGCTTCCTTGAGTTGGTATGAAGGATATCGTGGGTGAACAGACAGACACAGGATCATTATAGGGGGAAGAAAACAGATTTTATGGAAGGAAACTCAGGTACATGAGTTTAACTTCTTGTTAAATGTGACAGCTTAAACATGAGCACTTGCCTGTTTGTTCACCTGAAACATTAAATCTCCCGAGAAACTGTTTTAAAGCATAAATGAATGGTCATGTTTAATTAGATTATAGAAAATGGGATAGATAGATGCATAGATAATAGTTGACAGTAAAGAAAAGTTAACTTAAAGGGCCCAGAGAAGTACACCAAACAGTATTACTCAATGTATCCAAGGTTCCCTGAGACCCTATGCCACACAGAAGCAAGGAGCAAGACATGAGCACAGGAAAGCTGAAGCCCATAGCTATACTTTTTTCTTAGGCCTCAGAAAGTCCAGGAGCCACCCAGAAGGAGGATGCAGAGGAATTAGAAACTCCAGGCTCATGTGTCAGACACAGAGGAAACAGGAGACACATGAGGATGAAAACTACCATGCTGCTAAAGTGTCCCCAGGAATCTCAGAACCGTGAAGTGAAGATGAAGAAAGAATAGTTAGGAGAGTGTGCAAATACAATTGAAATGACAATCACCAGAAATGCTTCAAGTTACAGAAAAGCTGGAGGAACCCTTGAAAATCCAGAGGAAGTAGTTAATCTTGAACCCATCTCTGATCAGAACTATCTACAAATATCAGGGTAACATTTAAATATTTTAAGATAGTTTATCTCCTAGACACGCCCTCATCTTCAGGAAGTTACTTTAAAAAAAAAAAGTCCTCCAGTTAAACAAAGGAGCAGATCTAGAAAGAGGAAGATTCAGAGGCTGAGAAGCAATGAGTCCCCAAGGCAGGACAGCAGAAAAGCTGCCGGATGCCAGCCAGCAAGTCAGGATGCATAGAGAATGACAAACACAGTCAGACCAGCTGATCGTAGAGCTCCAGTAAAGGCTGACAGAAAAGAAATAAAAACAAAATTACCAAGACTAATTTTGAGTTATCATTTAGAACAGGGTGGGGAAACTGGAGTCTACAGGCTAAACCTTGCCCACTGATTGTAGAATATGTCTTTAAATAAAGTTTTATTGGGACACAGTCATGCTCTTTTCTTCCTAGTTTACAATTCAATTACATATTATCTTTTCCTCACCCCAACAGTGTATTTAACATAGCTGTAACAGAACAGACTGTCTGGACTAAAATAATCCTAGAAATACTTGAGGTGGGAATAGAAAAAAATTTAAGGGGACCTTCAAAGGGAAAGACATCTCTTGCCCTGGAATCTAATTGAACTCTCTTGTCAACTAATAGTTAAGTATTCCAGCATAGTTAACAAAATAGAAAGAATATTCCTTTTATCTAAGGTATTTCCATAAAATAACAGCAATCCATGCTTAGTGCCTGGGCATATGTGGCCATTCAGAATGGTCTTACTCTTTTTTCACTTGTAAATCTGCAACTGTCAGGAAATTTCACAACCGAGATTATACTCTTTTTTTTTGTAGTAAAGCATATTTTAATTCCTTATGAAACACTTGTGATATTGGGTTTCACCTTGTCAGCTGTAATCTGTCCAGTGAAGAAGCACTCTATAATCACATTTAACAACCATTTAAGATGTAACTTCAGAAGCTCCCTAGCCATGGCTATTACTAAAAAACCCATCTCATGCTCTTGGCTGTATGGGCTCCATTTTCTAAACGATTCCCTTTCTATAAACCCCATGTTCAAATATGTGGAATCTTTTCTAGATAAACTACAACTTATACAAAAATTACTTACTGCAAGAAAATGAGAGATCCTGGCTTGACCCAGAGTAGAGATCTCAGCTCTTATTGGTAGCAGGGTGGAGTTGTGCCTTTGGCTGCTAACTACTTCTATGGACAGTGTGATCCTTTACAAAAAAAAAAATTTCAACCTCTTATTTAAAAGAAAATACAATATTAACTTATGAAATAATGTTTTTAAAAATGAGAAGAAATGTAAGAAAATAAAACAGTATCTTTGAATAAAGAAATTTTTAGCTTAAGAAATAACTATGCAAAAATTAGGCATAATCCTCCATAAGGTTGATTGGGTGAGCAATATTTATATTATCATCAAACCATGAATACTGATTCTGATTTACCCAAAATTTGTGAAATAAATATTTATGTAAGAGGAGAATGAAACAATGCATAAAGGTCGATTTTTAATCTTCCCTAGCCAGGAGATATAGCTTAAAAGAGTAAGAGGTTATTTATCTAGTTAGCGGGACCAAGTAAATCGGGAATTGGTATTGTTTCCATGATAAATATTTTCACATCTTAACTATACATGCATATTATTTGATGAAGTGCCAATTAGCTTTCAGAAATAGAGTCTAAAAAAAATCACAAAATATAATAAGTGGTATGAATTCCCAAAACTAACTTCTATGAGAGAAAGAATAATGATTATAGATGTATCCATTACTTTTCTATCGCTGTGATAAAACATCATGACCGAAAACAAAGTAGAGAAGACTGTTTACTTGTTTTTTTTGTTTGTTTGTTTTGTGTTGTGTTGTAAGTTTCTGGTTGCAGAGGGGTAAGAGTCTACCATGGCAGGCAAGCATGACAGTAAGTGGAGAGATGGTCAGAGCAGGAAACTCAGAGCGCACATCCTCAACAGCAAGCACAAATACAGAGAGCAAACTGGGAGTGGGACAAGGCTTTTCAACTCCCACTCACTCACCTCGTCCATAGGTCATATCTCCTAAAGCTCTCTTCAACAGGTGAAGACCAAGTTTCAAATGTTTGAACCTGTGGGGGACACTTCTCTTTCAAACCACCACAGTAGAGAAACTACAAACTCACTTCTACCTGCAAAGAAGATGGCCCTAAGAAAACAAGACTATGAAACTTAGCTGGCCATGTTGAGGACAGAAGTGTCCAGTAGAGGGACAAATGAATGCAGTTATGAAACAGAGCATCACTCTGATTCAAGAGGCTTGGAGTGATTGACAGCTGGAGGGGAAAGCATGAGAGTGGAAGTCTCTGAGAACAATGTAGCAAAGGCAGCAGGAGAAAGACCATAAGCACATCAGGAAGGACAGGTTCTCAATCCAAAGGCAAGGCTTGGATCTCCCCATGACTATGTAAGCTTGCAGGTGGAGAACAGCACTGATAGCTTCTTCCTTTCATGCTGTCTTGACTTACTTACCTGATGCTTTGAAAATATATTCTAATAAATGAAATGTGAGGGAGAATGAATTTATTTTTGACTCACAATCTGAGGGTAGAGTTCTTCATGGTAAGGAAGTTCTGGAAGAAGGAGTTTGAGGCAGCTGGGAATATTGCACCTCCAATCAGGAAGCAGAGAACATTGATTTCCAGAGCTGGCTTTCTTCATGATAGGCAGGCCAGAGTCCAAGGCCAGGGAACGGTGCCATCCACTTTTACCTCAGTCAACCTACTCAAGATATCCATTCATATATCATAGACATATCCAGTCACTTGTTTCCTAGATAATTCTAGATCCTGTCAAGTTGATGATATCAACCATAACTCATCATTTTTGTGTGTAAACAATCAAATCCACAACCTAACAAGAGAAGTTACCAACCAGCCCGTGAGAAACCTGCCTGTCTATCTTTCTTTCCCTTAAGGCAATATATCAAATTCACCCACAGCTGGTGAAGGATCCTCTCCATGTCCCTGCTGACTCCGGAGTGACAACTTACTGCTGTGGAGTGCCTGCCCTCATCTGTGAGTGGAAGCTCCCTTTGGAGCTGGTTCGCCAAGTGAGTTGCTGCCCAGCCTTTTCATGCCCCTTTTCATAACCCCTCTTGGAATTTTGCATGCAAGATTCCCTGTAATCTTTCCTAGGTTCATATCAGCCTCTGTCTGAGCAAGCAAAAGTCTATCATCACTTCATTGGCTCCTTAGATGCCATGTTCTGTGTTCACACCTTCCTCAATCCACTTAGACTTGGATAGCTATAGAAGGAACCAAATGCTGTTCTCTCTCTAACTCCATGACAAAACAAGAGCTAAATGAAAGGCATGATTTCCCCAGTCAACACCACACCACCAGACAATAGCAAAATCAAGATCCTATTCAATGTATGTTACTTTGGGCTGTGAAGTATCTCTTCTAGAAGGCCAAATAGAAGCCAAGTGTGTGGCATAGCTACAATAGAAGCCTGACTGTAAAATCCCAGCAGGTGGTTCTCCTCTTTATTTTCTACTATGAATGAATGTTTTTTTGCTCCATTAAAGAAATAGAAATTAATATTTGATAAATCATGTTCTAATTACATTTACAACTCATGCCCTTTGTTTAAAGTGCACCCAGGTATAATTACTTTTTGTGAAACAGCAATTTAGTCCCTGCTTATTGATTCTTATTTCCTACAAAAGTAACAGGAAGCTCCTGCTTTTTCTTGTTGGAATTAATAATGATTAATTAGAAAGTATTTTCTTATTGTATTGGGACTAGAAAGCACTGGATTAATAATCTGCCCTACCCATTCATGTAACAGTGGTCGTCAGTTGTTTTGGTCTAAAAATAAATACCTTTTAAAAACAAAGTCCCCCAAAACCTTGTGTATATGTGACCTTAGCTATGTCACGCCAAGAAACTTTTTAAATTTTTATAAATTGTTTTTGACATAGCAATAGTAAGCCCGTTATATATTAAGATAAATGATGTCATCATTGAAAAAACTGCTATGTCTAAAATTACTAAGAAAAGTGGCATTGTTTTACAATTATACAAATATATGTGCTAATTACTGGTAATAAGAGACAGTAGAATTCTCATAGTCTGTGCCTTCATTCAGTCTATGGCACATATCATGTTGCCATGAAACTTCTGACAACTCTATTTACACCCATAAGAAAAGAAGATGGGGAAAAGCGCAGAGCAGGTTGAAAGCACTTTGACTTCATTGGCACCATGAAAGCATTTTACTGAATGCTGTGGTTTAGAACATCCCCCACAGACTCATGTGTTTGAACTCTTGGCCTCCAGATGGCAGCACTGTTTTCAAAGGTTGTGGCCCCTTGGAAAGTGGACTCTGGATGAGGAAGTGCATGGTTGACTGGCAGACTTCAGTGTTTCTAGCCCAATCTAACTTCTATCCCTTTTGCTTCCTGTTCCCCAAGATATGAGAAGGTGAGGAGTCCCAGCTGTAAGCTCTAGCCACCATGGGACTGCCTGGCTCCGTAACTTCCCCTTTATGTGTCTCCCCAAGCCAGGAGCCCAAATAAATCCTTCTTCCCTTCAGTTGCTTTTGTCAGATACTTGTTCACAGTATCTAGGAAAGTGACTAATACAGGAATTCCTGGACTACATTCTGAGAACCACGGATATAATTACAATATGGCAAAATTCACTTATTGAAACCATTTGTTTTAATGTTCACTCAACATATCTCAGTTCCACTGCACACTAGTGTATGTGACAGACGGAGGTCAACATTAGGTGGGCTCATTGGTCACTCTCTACCTTATCTCTCAAGACAAGTCTTGTGGTGAACCCAGAACTCACTGATCCAGCCAGACTGGCTGGCTAGCAAACCTGAGAGATTTCCCAGGAAACAGATGTCAACTGGCCTTTTATTTTTAAAATGTAGATTCTAATGATTGAGTGCTGATTTTCCTGCTTATGTAGAAAGCACTTCACCAACTGAGTGATATTTTCCTGACTGCTCTTCTAGAGGACTAGGGTTCAATTCTTCAGCACCCACATGGTGGCTTACCATCATTTATCTCTCCAGTACCAGGGCATCTGATGTCCTCTTCTGACCTCTGCAGCCACTGCATATACATAGTGCACAGACACACATGCAGGCAGAATACCTATACACAGAAATAAAAAATAAAGAAGTCAATAAAACAGAAAGGCTGCTTATTAAAATATAAATTTGGGAAATAGAATTGTGCAATTTATCCCCAATAGTCACCAACTGCAAGATTTTAGGATTTTTTTCTCACCAAAAAGTATATAGGCACACTTCAAAATCAATGTCTTATGGTGCATTCATGGCTGATTGACAGTCCCCATTAGATACTAAGCAAGGACATCTTTGTGTTGGCTTTCAAACTCTTTACTCTAAAGTTGCATTTAGAAATTCGTTTTCTAAAGAGTTGGTTTCCATAAAGCCTTTTCACACATCCCGGGGTTCGATTAATCCACCTACAATTTTTTCCTCTAGCCTAATTCTCTTGCCTCATCCCTACATAATCCTTTAACCCCGGATTCCCCTCTTCCTCTCTTCTTGCATGTGTTCTACTCTCCTGTCAGACAGTATATTCCATATGGCTTTATATGCCCCCCACTCCTTTGAGTTACACCTCCCCTTCACCTCCTAAGCTATCCCACACTCCCACATCACTTCCCACTGTTTAAGCCTTTCCACTCCCAGGATTCCACCTTGCTATATTCATTTTACATATGATCTTCAATCTAGCTTCCCTTAATATGCTCCACCTCCTCAAGACCTCTTTATACTTTCCTGCCTTTCATTTGTATTCCCAACACTAGAAGTCGGAAGTTAGAATCCATATATGAGAGAGAACATACACCAGGTATTTGCCTTTCTGGGCCTGCAGTACCTTAGTTAATACTTTTTCCAGTTCTGTTCATGTACTCACACACTTTATGATTTCATATTCCTTTGCATCCATATTCCATTGTGGTTTTGTGTCACATTTTCTTATCCATTAGAAACCCAACCTTATTTGTCTGATAATGGATATGTAGGTTGATTCCATTTGGGGGGTATTGTGAATAGAGCAGCAGTGAGTATGGATACATAAATGCCTCTGCCATACACTATAAAATCCACTGGATATATTCTCAAGAATAATAGAGTTGGGTCATAAGGCAGTCTAAGTGTTTTATTTTGTTTTGTCTTGTTTTGTTTTGTTTTGCTTTGCTTTCAGGGATAAAAGGGTAACCCTTCAGTTTGATATCAAATATTTAGTTCATACTCTCAATCAAAAGAGAATAAGTGCTACAATTTCACCAAATCCAAGCCAGTATTAGTTGTTATTTGTATTCCTGATAATAGCCCTTCTGACTGGAATGGGTGAAATCTTAAAGTACTTTCAATTTGCATTTCCCCAAAGGCTAAATGGAGCTGACAAATACATTTAATAAAGCCACAAGATACAGAATTAGCACACAAAATTTAGTAGCATTTCTATATATCAAGTGCAGACTAAAAAGAAAATAATGTAAGCAATCACATTCATAATATCTACAAAAAAATGCAAATGCCCGGGAATGAACCTAAAGACATCTACAACGAAAACTTTCAGACACTGATGAAATTAAAGAAGACACTGGAAAAATAAAAGTCATTCCATGATTATGAATTGAAAGAATAAATTTTGTGGAAAGTCCATTCTACCAAAAGCAATCTACGGATTCAACCCAATCCCAATCAAAATCCCAATGTCATTGATCACAAACAAACTAAAAGAACCAAAGAAATTTATATAGACGCAGAAAAGACCAAGGCTATCCTAATCCATCTTGAACAAAGAATAGTGCAGAAGATGTCACTATGTATTATTTCAAATGATACTAAGAAGCTGTAATAATAAAAAAAAACAGTGTGTGAGTGGCATGAACCAGACATAAACCAAGAGAACAGGATTTAGGACTCAGATAAAAGTCTATACCACTACAATTACCTGATTTTTGACTAAAATATCAAACACAGACACTGGAAAAAGACAGTATATTCAACAAATTGTGTCAGGAAAACTAGATTTTAACATGAAACAAACAAACAAACAAACACCTAGATCTTTCTCATCTACACAAGACTCAACTTCAAATGACTCAAGAACCTCAATGTGAGATCTTATACCTTGGACCTGCTAGATGAGAAAGTAGAACGCATGACTCAAGCTATAGGCACAGATAAGGACTTTATGAATAAGATTCTGGTAGCATGGGAAATGAGCAGCAGTCAACAAATGGGATCATAAGAAGCTAAAACCAACCAGTGCAGCAAAGGAAACTGTGAAGTCAATGAATAGACAACAGGAGAAAATTTTTGTCAAGTATTCAACTGAGAGAGCATCTGTGCCAAAAATAAAGACTTCCAAAAATAAGGATTAAGAATATAAGTAATCATTATATAGGAGATGGAGATGTGCTGCTCGACTTATTAGTATTGAAAAGAGGGAGAAGGTGGAAGTAAGTAAGGTATGGGCTTCAGAACGTAAAGACTTTGGGAATGGGTTTATAGTCTGATTCAGAAGACAGAGAAGAAAAAAAAAAAACAACCTCATGCAGAGTTAGTGCTTTCCTGCTGTGCACCTCCATCACGCCTCACACTTCACCCCTGATACATAAAGGTTTTTGCTACACACCAAGCAGGCTCTGCTGTATTAGAGAACATTGGTCTGATGTTCCCTAATCCGATTCAACTGTGAAACAGCATCAGTTCCTCCAAGATCAGGGTTCATTCCCTACAATCGATCCTCTTCTCAGTTTAAGATGCAAAGACCAGGGTAGGTTTTATTTGTATTCTTGGTGACATACTTTATCTCCCAAACTAATTTTGTAATACCAGGTAAACCATTTTTCCAAAAACTGCTCTTGAGAGCTTTCCATTTTTTACATGGCCTAAATGTAGGTTGTTTTTTTTTTCCCATTCCCCCTTCTCTCTTATATATAAATCTTCCTGAGGCCCTCCCCTGGTTAAAAAATACTGGCCTTTGTATGTACACCTAAATAATGCACTAATAACTCACCGAATTTCTCATCGTAATTCTATGACATTACTCAAGTAAAATTGTGTGCTAAAAATTCACAGGGGTCATGGGATTATAGAACAAATGATGTTTCCATCTTCCAAAATCAGACTTTAAAGATTAGCAGCCATGGTTAATGGCTTTTGTTCTCAAGAGATTTCTATTTCATTTCATGAAGATGCCTGGCTTTGTTCATAAAAAGTCATACTCAGAAGTTGGCATGGTGGTGGAAAATGATAGCACATTTTAGATCTCAGCCAGCATTTCAAAGATAAAACACAGGTTGATAATAAAAGCACAATCATGATAACTGAATCTCCACCGTGGTTTTCTGATAACCAGACCCCACTTTTCTCCTGGGAATCTATCCAGTCCTGTCCTGTTAGCTTAAAAAAAACACCAAGCGATCAGCCTTGAAATCATATACGTATAAGTTACAGTGTGCACTTGCATACACATACACATGCTCACACACACATACAGAGGCATGCATGCACATACACATGCACTAAAAAAGAGGTCGGAGGCCATGAACTTTTAATAGAGCAAGATAAAATGAATTAGAAGGTGGATAAAAGATAAAATGATATAATCAAATTTCAATTTAAAAATTTTAAAATTAGAATTTAAAAACAAATCAGAACCAGGCATGACTGCATGCATTTTTACTTTCAGCAGTCATGAGGCAGAGGCAGATGAATATCTGTGGTCTAGAGAGCAAGCCTAGTCAACAGAGTGAGTTCCCAGCCAGCCATGGCTACTAAAGGAGATCCTACCTATAAACACACAAACAAATAACAAACAAATAAGAAAATAAAATCCACCAAATACAAATATCCTAGTAGTCTGTTGAAATTGCTTATTAGGTAAATATACATGCTGCCAAGACTCATGTCCTGAGTTTAATCCCTGAGACCCACACGACAGAAGAAAACTACCCACTCCCATAAGTTATCCTCTGACCTACACATATGTGCCATGGTACACATATACACAAAAAAAAACCACTCATATGAACACACAATACAATAAATAAATTCTGCCCTAGCCCAAGTCACATATGCAGTACACTGCCTGGGTCTGGTATGCCCACCTGACCCTAGCCCATCCATACCTTAGGCAACCTCCAGTCCTAGCCTGGTGGCCCATCCTGTGCTCCAATCCAGTCTGGTGAGTCCTCCTGGTCCTAGCTCATCTCTACCCCCCACAGGCTCCAAACCAAGCCCAGGTGCCACATCCTGTACACTGGTCTAGTCTGGTGAGTCCTGCCTGTACTGGTCCCTAAATCTTGTCTTAGCTCAGAAAACAAATTCTGACAGCTAGCCCAATTTGGTGAGTCCCTTGAATCCTAGCCTGCCTGCACCATATCTACCCTTCTGGCCTCATCTGAGACATATATTTGTACCCAAGCTGGTGTGTCCCTGAAGCTTTCCTGCTTGTGCTATCTCCAATTCTCAGGCTTAACCTCCATCATACAGGTTATTTGTCCTCACCTGGTGGGCGCATATTTTCTTACTTTTTTATTGCTATGATAAAACACTATGACCATGGCAACTTAAAAAGAAAGTGCTTAATTTCATTTTAGAATATCAGAGGGTTAGAGTCCAAAGTGGTAGATCTGAAAGCATATATCTTGATACAAAAGTTGGAAGCAGAAAGAGAGAGAGAGAGAGAGAGAGAGAGAGAGAGAGAGAGAGAGAGAGAGA
>NW_021604782.1:11354317-11414476 GCF_004785775.1 Grammomys surdaster | reverse complement strand
AGAGAGAGAGAGAGAGAGAGAGAGAGAGAGAGAGAGAGAGAGAGAGACTGGGAATAGCACAAGTCTTTTTTATTCTAAAATCCTGTCCCCAGTACATGCTCCTTCTCACATGGCCACATCCCTGATCATTCCCAAATATTTCCTCTAACTGTATACCAAGTATTCAAACATATGAGTCTATGGGAGATGTTCTCATTTAAACCACAGCAGTGCCCAAGACCCCTGACCAACCACACCATCCTCACACTCTCAAGCATAGCTTGCACACAAGACCAAGTGTGCAAACTTTTGCAGACCAAACAAACTTGGACAATAATAAAAACAGAACCAGGACTTCCACTCAACAGAAGCATGCTAGAATCTCATGTCCGACACACAGCCAGTGAAATAGATCCATATGCCTAGGTCTCACCACAAAAACACAAGACATATTAAAGGCTAAAACATCATGCCCCACTTGCAATCTACCAGTGCTATAGAAATGCTCTCCAGTGATATTTAACTAGATGAGCCAAGGACACAGAACTTAAAAGAACTATCACAAATTTCATCAAAGAACTCAAGAAGTAAGAAAATAAGAACAAACAGTTCAATGAACTTAAATTAAATACCAATTAATGTATGACCTTTCTTATTTGAGGTTCACAGTTCTAAATCTTTAGCTATCAATATATAAGCTAGAGCAATCATACAAACAAGAGGAGTAAAGGGGGCAGGAGTGCAGACAAAAGGAACTCTGCATGAGGAGGTAGTAAGATATAGGGGCTATGAAGAGGGGGATGGAGAAAACAACAACAAGGGACTTAATCTGGAGAGAGGGGAGGGAAATACTGAGGGAGAGGGAGTGAGGAAGAGGAGGGAGGAGTAAGGAACTCTAAGAATGTTTGGAAAAGGCATAGGGAAGCATATTTTGTGTTGAAAAATATATGTGTGTGCATATATATGTGTGTGTGCGATATATATGTATATATACATATAAGCATATATGTACATGCATATGTATGTACATACATACATATATGTACATGTGTGCACATATACATATACACTTATATATACACATGTATGTACATATATATGTATTCATATATACATATATGCACATGTATGTGTTTTTGTGTGTGTGTGTGTGTGTGTGTGTGTTGACAATGATCTCACAAGAGCCAAATACTTACAAAAACTGCAGTGTCAGCCATGGGAAGCAACCCTTTAAGTCATTGGTCAGAGAAATCCAAGAGACTCCAGAAACGACATAGGCTATTGCCACTGATCTTGGTCACGTCACAGAATTTGAAGACCCTTTACCATGCTTCAGGCACAGGACTTGGAGGAATCTAGCTGCAACTAAACTAGAAGCCTACTTCTGAAGATTAGCTCTTCTCCAATCTGAAGATGCTATGCTACCTGTGAAGGGAGAAAAGCAATCCAAAGTCCTGCCCAGCTTGAAAACCTACAAACCACAACAAAGACTAGCATGGTAGTCTGAGGGTGCAATAAACGCATTTGTATCTTGGGGGTAACCAATAGCCACACACTTGGACTGAAGGCCAGTTCAACAGGAAGGAAAGATATCATGCCTGCCCCAGTAACCCTAGCTTCACCACCTGTGGCTGGTCCAGTCAGGAACCTGAGAGGAGAGCCTACTACAACCACTTTCAAAAGCCAGCATTTGTAGTACCTATCCTTATATCCACAGATACCCTCATACCACCACTCATCAAAGAAGCTTTGTTTTGAAGTAGAAACCATTACAGAAACCCACAACTGTATCATTGCTCCTGCAGCATCTTCCCAAAAGACAGCAATGCCTGTGGATCAAGAAAGGTGTAGAGATATATACTCTGGAGACAGTTTCAGGAACAGTGCCTGCTCTATTGCACACTAGCAAGTTCTTATACAGTAGAAGCTTATCAAATGTGGTTGGTTAGCACATTACCTTAGCTAGCGATCATTCATATCACCAGGGTTTCTCTGTGGAAGAAGCACATTGAAGGAGACCTGGAGAGTACAGATTTATCCACAGGCCAGCTACAGGCTACTCACACTACTTCAGAATTCAGTGTTCTGACACCTGGGTCAAGGTGTGCCATGCTTCTTATTTAGAAGCACAGTATGCCAAGTAAGCTGGCTGCCAGGTCATGCCTGCATTTTCTCCTACAGAACTGGTCAAAGTGTAGATTAACTGTCAGTGATGTACCTAGCCCTAACTAATATAGCTACAACACAATTCCTATACCTAAGGCTCAAAGACTTCTTGGAAGAGGGATGGATAGATTGTTAAAAGCCAAAGGATAGGACTTCTGCTACAAGATACATGTTATTTAAATGACAGAAAGTTAGACCCAAGAAATCATAGCAATATAGTAGACTATATAAGACCCAACAATGATAATCCCAGTTGAAATTTCAATAGTGTGTTAGGGAATCCCCACTACATGAAGAGATACAGGTGATTTATAGCTGCTAAGAGAAGGAGAATCAGTTCTCTCTAGGGATGAGCCCCATAGAAGGTTATTCTATCCTAAATTAACAAATAAAAATACGTATATTTATATGACCCACACTACGTGGAATCAGTAGGCTGTACTTCTATATGTATGTATGCGTATGTAACAATAGCAATTAAAGACGGAGTCAGGAAATTGAGAGGGAGTAGAAAGACAGGAAGAATTTGAGGAAAGTGGTTGTCAGGTGCAATGATGTCTATAACCTACTCATCTATGAAGCTGTCAAAAGTAAATAAGCAAATACAATGTTTAAATTTAAACCAAAGCATTTCATGGCCTACCACTGCCCACAGCATAAAGCCCTAACACCCTGCCCTGGAATTACCAAACAAATGTGGTCTGCTTTGTACCTGTTCAGTCTATCAACCTCCTCCTTCTCTCATGCCTCCCCTAGCAGCTTCCTACAGATTCCAAGTAACCATGGCAAAACTTCCTGATAAGGAAACCATATTTGCTATATCTTTGGTACACACACACCAGCTTCTTTGATTGGCAATCAGTAACAAAGCTGTCCTTTCTCTGGATGCTTTCTCTTCCCGTTGTCACTAGCTAAAGCCTATCTATCTGACAAAGTCTCAGTCAAGTGCTGTCACCATGACCAAATCCTCCTTCTTCATCCCGGCTGTGGGTGTGTTATGCATTGTTTGCACCAAGTCTCCTGTGAGCATTGTGTAAGTTGATCTCCCTATAGTTCCAGGAATCTGCTACATGGAAAGGCTAGGCTTTTTAATATCTTTGTAGATACCTTCCCCTCCCTGGTACTCTATATAGATCACAGCATATGAGTAGTGTCCTTTGGTGACTGTGAACACTTAACTGGATGATGAAGTCAATCTTATCATGACACCGTCCTTCCTAAATTCCTTTAAAGCCATTTACTTCACTCAGACTAAAAACATACTCTTTCCATTGTCACTGTCCTTTTCTCAGACTCATCCAGAACCACCTCCTCTCTGTCCCTACATATACATCTCTCCCTGATGTGTTCCACGAACATATAAAGTTGTCCAGCCTTAAGACCATCATACATGTTTTTTTATTCACTTCTAAAACTTACTTCCTCCCATTAAACACATGATCTACAATTTCTGACATTTCAGGTTGCAGTACAAAAAGCCACATCCTCAAAAGACCCTTTGAAGTATGAATCCATCTGGGTAATGTCAAGATCCAGATGTTATAGACAGATGGGGTAAAAATGTTCATAATGAGCTATAAACAGGAGTATAGGTAGAGTTTAGAGACCCCAAGAAGAGACAGAGACAAAGCAGTTGCCTGTGACTAGTGATAACAGGAAGAGGTCTGAAGCAGGAGGAAATGGGCCATAGCTAAAAACCTGAAGAGGACAAGTGAAAACCGAAGGACATCAAAAAATATCAGTAGCAGGCTAGGCAGAGTGGTTCACATCTTTAATCCCACCACTTGAGAGGCAGAAGCATGCTAGTCTCTGTGAGTTTGAAGCCTGCCTGTTCTACATAGTGAAATCTAGGAATACAGGGTTAGAGAGTGAGACCCTGTCTCAAAAACAAACAAATCAGTGACATCCAGTACAGTATTTCACTCAAGCAGATCTAGAGATCTGATAGGGAATATCCAGCCCTATTATGGATATCTCACCATCTGGATAGCAAATTTATGGCAGCGAGATCTTTAGGGAAGCCCATCAACTAGTTCTTTTTCTTCTTAGTAGTCAGTAAAATTTCTAATTCTATGTTTGCCTTTTTGGATTATTTTCTGTAAGTGCCTTCTGTAGGACTGCGAAAGGCAGCCTGGTTCCAGTCGAGCACAGGCGGAAAACCCAGATGACTCTGAGGAACAGCAGGTATTTCACCACGACCCCAGACTCCAAGCTTCTGACATGAGGTCTCCATAGATTTGTGTGATTCAGTCACATAAGGGCAACGCCCTAGCCCCTCTACAGATAGAGGATGTGACCACAGGCCACATAGCCTCAAGACATATTTCCATATTAATGAGGTACCTAAAGGTCAGAAGGGTTTAGCTAATTAAGCTTTCCTTCCCAGACACTCCCCCCCCTGCAAAAGGTATTTAACCTCAGGTCTGCGCTGAGAAAACAGGTACGGTTTTTACTCATTTACTTTCAGCCATGACAATAAAAGCCTTAAAACCATGGACTGCCTCTTTTCTTTGGGATCTGCTGTGGGGCACAGTGAAACAGGCCTTCATCTAAAGAGCTCCATCTAACCTCCCGCAGAAGGCCTCTCTGCATTCCCAGCCACAGCGACCACCAACCCAAGAAAGCCAACTGCTGCAACCAGCCAAGAACTCTCATCCCCTCAGGACCCAGCCAGAGCACTCTCCCCCTCTCCCCTTTGGCAGCAGGACTGTCCAGCCCATGAGCCCTCAACTTTGTTCTCAGTTCTTCCGTGGCTTCCAGGAGCGCCTGGGTGCCCAAAAGCCTGATAACCAGACTGTCCATGGCCCCCCTGCAGGCCAGGAGACTCCCGAACCAACTCCAGAGGTCCCCAGGACCTCAGACTGTGCTCCCCCACCACCAAAGCAGTGTCCCGCGGCTTCATATAGCCCAACTCCCATTGTAAGCTCAGTCAAACTTCCAGCGTCCTGCCCCGTGGGGCAGATGTGGGACCCCACATAACCCAACAGCCTTCCAACTGTGATTCTCATGGGCACACTGCTACAAGTCTTCTTTCATGAGGACATTATGGCTTTCTCAGACTCTAGCCTATTGGAGATGCTAAATATTTACCATGTAATGAATTTGTCTGTAGTATTGACATATCTCATCATTAGGTGTGTAGTGCATATGTAATTATACATTTAGAAATCTCAGCTTCAAAGGAATAAACCATGTCTATGTGATTAAGGAATGCAGGAACATTTCTTATTTTGGTCAAGTCAATGGCAAGAAACTTACTTCCTTGTACAAAGACTTAAATTCAAACTTCAAACAGAGTGGACTAACCTACTCTAATCTTATTTGGAAAAACCCTCCATGAAAATGACAGGCTAGATGAGCCATGATCCACCACGTTACATTAAATCATTATCTTCCCCAGTCCACAGAGCATACGTAAGTCAAGTGGAAGTACTCTACATTAAATGCTGACCTTTTTGACATCATCATCACTCCTACAACATCAAATCAAGAAAGGTACCAGAAAACTCTAACCATAACAGTTTTATGTATCATCCCCAAATATATTTCTACTGGGGCTTTATAGTAATGTTGTGAAAAATCCACACACAAACTTTTGTAATTAAATTCTCCATAACTTCATTTTATATTGCATCCTAGTCTCACTTATGTTTCTGTGACTAAAAAAATAATAATAATACCCTTACTGATCAAAAGCATCTATGGAAGGAAAGTCTTTATTTGTTTTAGCTTACTGTTTCAGACTATATAATATCAATTTGGAGATGTTGAAGCTGCGTCCACATCCACAAAGAAGAACAAAGAACACGTCTTTGCTCTCTTGTTCATTTTCTTCACGCAGAGACTAGCCTAGGGAATGGTGTCACCCACAGTGGGCTGGGTCTTTCTATATCAATTAAAAATCAAGAAAATCCACCACAGATCAACTTGACCTAAGAAATTCCCATGAATACTCTCTATACAGGTGATTCTAGATTATACCAAGTTGGCAATTAAAGTTGACCAGCACATACGTTAAAGTATTTCTATATAGTTGTATTTGGCATATAAACACAAACTTCCACATTCACTTTTTTTTCTCTTCCCTAACATAGTCATTGTTTAATGGGCAGCAAATATTTTTTCATTTAGCATTTTATGCAGTATGATTCCAGATACTTCCCTTCAATTCCTGAAATGACTCATGGATCATGACTTTTGCAACCACAGCAAGTCTGCACATCCTCCTTTTCATTTTAAAATGTACTTTTCTTACTCAAACTCAGTTTATAAGCAAAGAGGTTAATAATTAGACCTTAATGATTATGAGAAATGACTTAAGCAATACAAGAACATCACATAGTATAGAGTTCAGAATACAGTAAGAGCTCAATAATTGCTATTATTATCAACAACAATTATTTCTTTATTTTCAAATTATTAACTGCAATGACTAAACCTCAGTGTTCATTGACTATAGTTGGAATCACAAGGAGACAACACTTCAGGAATGCCACTGAGGGAGTTTCTAGACAATTTTAATTGACTAGTGAAGACCCACCTTGAATGTAGGTGCTACCATCTCATGGGCCAAGAGTCCTAAACTGAATAAAAGGGGCAGAGAAAAACAAATGAGTACCAGCATTCATCTGTCTTCTCTGGCTGTAGATGTAACATTAGCATCTGTCTCCTGCTCCCATGCCTTCCTGTCCTTAGCCACAATAAACCCTTCTTTCCCTGAGTTGCTTTTGTTAGGTATTTGATCACAACCACGAAAAGCATAATAAATACACCCTCCATGTCCCTGTACAAGTATTTCTCCCACTCCATAAAGTTTCTATGTCCCCTAAATTTGTCAGTTGCCTTTACCATGGTCATGCATATGTCTTGTTTCCTTTTCCACACAGAACTTAAATTAGATTACAGTATTGAACAAAAGGCACAAAAGTAATACTGACCTGTAAGGAAGAAAAGTCCGTGAGGACTGTTTAGCAAATGCACTGATTATTGGTCTCTACTATATGGAGTTTCTAGAATTTTGTTTTAGAATTAGTGTTCAGAAGACACTGGAGAATGAAATGGACAGCCAATTCTCTCTTCCTCTGCCACGGTAGTTACTACATTTACATTAATATATTTATGTAATGTAGGCGTAGGCCCTCATCTTCTCCATCTTGGGAGTTTGACGCTGCTTGCCTCTTGCTGCAGGCCTGGGAGGGTGTTGGGCTGTAGAAAAGCCACCTGGAAGTGGGAAATCACAATCTTAGGTGTGGGAAGCTGAAGCTCTCATTCAGGTGTCCCAGAGCCTGCAATGACGCCTAGGCTGTGGAGTTCTCAGACTCTTGGATATCCAGGCACCACTGGGAGTCATGGAATAATCAAGAACAGAGTCAAGAGAGTTGGGGGACGTGGGCTGGGGACAGTGTCTAGCCCAAAGCCAGGGAGGAAAGGGGAGCTCAGGCTTGTCTTACAAGGTGATTGTCCTTAGCTTGGTGGAGGCAGGCTTAGTGTCTGTCGTGGCTGGGAGTGCAGAGAAACCTTCTATGGGAGATAAGGCTGTGGCTCTGTGGGTGAAGGCCTTCTTCATGGCTCCCCACAGCAGATCTTGATGAAAAGAGACCATCCATGGTTCTGAACAATTTATCGTCAAGGCAGAAAATGGATGTGTAAAACCACATCCAACTTCTCAGGGTGGGCCTGAGATTAAATACCTTTTTCTGGAGTTCAAGGAACTAATGCATCAAGTAACCACATGAGTTCCAATTCTCAGAATCACAGGAATACCAGAGCCCAAGGATGTATGTTTCAAATCATGAATTATCCTTGGGATTGGCAGGAAAATGGCAGAAAATATGTTGCAAAGCAAATCATTATCTCCTCTCTAAATTTGTATGCTGAAACTCTCATCCCAATGTGCTATTATTCAGAGGTAGAGAGTTTAGAGGCACTTAAGTTTGCATAATGTTGTGAGTGAGGGGTTCTTATGATGAGCCTTTTCACTACCCTGTGGGTACAGCAAGAGGACAGCTATTTTCAAGGCAGGGAAGGTTCCCAGAAGCCGAGCATGCTAGTACAAGAAAGGAGAGAAATAAATGCCTGATATTTACTTCCTCTAGACTGGTTATTTTATTACAGCAGCCCATGAAGACTCATGGTTTCCTATTGAAAACTGCAATGAAAGCTTCTTTGAAGAGCCTTAAGATGAGGGGGTGTTCCTAGTCTCACTGCAACTTTATACACTGTTTGGTTGATAGCCCTGGGAGTCCTGCCCTTTTCTAAAGGTAAGCAGGAGGAATGGATTGAGGAAGAAAAGCAGTGGGAGGACTAGAGACTGAGAGGAGAGGGGAGAGGGGAGAGGGGAAAGTGCAATTGTAATGTAATATATAAGAAAAGAATAAATAAAAAAGAAAGAAAATAAGTCTACCATATCATGAGCTGAAACCATGAAACATATAACCCTTTACTTTGTAATAACCAACTGTCTCAGATATTTGATTATAGTGAAGGGAAATTTACTAAAGCCTGCTGTCCACTTTTGACTCTATCAGAGCTCCATGTCACTCATTACACTGCAAAGAAATTGGAAATAAATACAAAGAAATGAGAAATAAATTATTTTCTTAAGTCTCTGATACTTAAAGGTTAACAATTTGTGGATGCCTATGTCTGTACTGTCTTGATGCATCTGAAGACATGGATTAGAAGTCTAGAAAAAGAAAGAACCAAAAGTTTCAGACCCACTTTTTCCCTCAGCATATAGAGTGAAACTAGAAAGTCATAGGCTCTCTGACCCTAAATTACTCACCTGTGTTACTCACACATGCAGAGATCATAATAGATGATCCAGCTTTCTCCATCTTTATCTGGAAGCAGAAGTCAATGTTTTATTACACCCTTCCCTCCCACACACAGACAAAGCTCTATATACACTGGTGAATCATGTTATTTTCATTGAAATCAAAACAAGGTATACCTAGAGTAACCATACATGTTTTCCAGTTTGACTAAGATGGGTTGAATTTATACCTATGTCCCCAGTGTGATTCAACTACATCTCTGTTGCATGCCTTCTCTTGGAGACATATGAATGAATACCCATTTACTCCAAATAGGGTTCCATCAACAGACTAAAGAAGTCTAGCTAGCACAGTGAATCACTGAGCACACTGGTGTTATTCACAAGAGTATAATAGGGGATTACTTACAGATTCATTGATGACTCAGAGGCAGCAGTTTCACCAAAAAGCCCACCCCAGCCACCATAAGTGATGGGTAATTCATGAAAGCTATGTCCCTGGGGGCTCCTGACACAAAATGCAGATAGCTAGAACCCATAAGAACCCTCCTCTTCTCCCCAACCACTGTGACTCTTCAACAACTTTGCCAAGGGGTCACATGTATCTTTGTTTTGCTTTCCTTCCCCTCTCACTTCCAGATTGGGCAGCAACAAGACTATTTTGTACATCGACATACCCAAAGTAGAAAATTTGGCCCACAGAGGATCTCAAAGCTGTGCTAACTCATAATATTAATATATAATGAACAAGAAAGGCAAAAAACCCAACTTACTCATTTTATGTGCAAAGCACAATTATTCAAATGGCATTTAAATTACATGGTGAGTGTTTGGGAAAACACCATCCAAAGATGTTTCTTACAAAGGCAGTAACTTTAAAAGGTGCTAAACACTGTGTTAAAGCTCTTTCAAAAATTATAGTTGGAGGCTTACATTTGAGCAATACAAAAGCCAGCAAGATGTCTTTCTACTCATTTCATATGGCACCCACAGGTAAGGCTGAAACCAATTGTTTTTCCACCCATAAATAAAACAAAGGACCATGTGTGGGATCATGTTCCTCTCACCACTGACAGAGTGAGCTGACAGACCTCAGGCAGGGCATTTCACCTTTGTAGGCCTCAGTCTCTCCCAACCTCTTGGGCAGCTTAAATTGAGCTGCAGACTACAAGGTTGAGACTCTGGGTATCTGGTATGTCTCAAGTATTTGATGGCAAAGCTTCAGAGGTACAGGTTGAAGCACCCATGGACTCAGACAAGTTGCAACAAACAAACTCTGAGATCTGACCTCTTTCCTCTCATTGAGTCAAAAGGTGGCAACCACTGCAAATGAGGTTTAGAGTTAAGGATCTCATTGATTCTCCTGTTCTTGTATACAGACATGTATCAACCATCAAGGGTGAAGGGCAGGGCTGTAAGCCTCAATCACAGGCTTCACCAAACATAGGTAGAGCCCAAAGAGGGCCCTGGGAGCACAAACCTGCAAGGGTCATCAGCACTCTCACAAGTGATACAGGGCATTTCAGGCAGCCTGGCTGCTCCAGTGAATTCACAGGTCCCAACACCCAAAGGCTCTGTTGTCAGCATGGAACAAAAGCCTTGCTCAAGTCCTCTCCAATCACACCTGCCCAGCCAAAGTGTGACCCTGGGAGTGTCCCTCTCCTCTTTAAGCCTCAGTTTCCCTCAAAAGAGGTACAATGGCCAGACCTTAGGCCAGGCAGGTGAATGGTGCCAAATGCACTGGAGCAAGGATGCACATCGACCATCCACCATCCACTGAGAAGGTGGCTCAAGCAGGACTCCAGGCTCTGTAAATCTCAAGCCCTGTAAGTTTCATTTACTTCCTGGGTCTGGAATGTTTTGTTTACTTCTTCGGTGTTAAGAGCCTATTTCAGTTGGAAAAAAAAAAGTAAATGCACAAGAGCCCCCTTTGTCTCTTAAGCATCCTGATTTAAACAATAACTTATAGAGGTAAACTAATTACAGTGCACACGGCATCCAACAACACTTACCACATCTCTCTCTACTTATCAGGTCCTTCCTCCACCTTGAAGCTCCACTCTCCCCCATAATCTTCCTGGGACTGCTTTACTGACTCTTTCACATGCAGACAGCTAGATAGCTCTTCACAGATTAAACTCGTAGGTTCCTAGCATAGCCCATGGTCCCAAGAATGTTGCAAGTCCCTGTCATGCCATAAAGGAATCAAGGAATTAATACTCTTGGCAGGCCTGTGTGCTCTAAGGCAGTGTTAGCACAATGCCCTCATCCCTGTGGGAAATGACTATGGATTAGTCTTCTAGCGTAGCCTATTCCCTAGAAGCTATTTCTTGATACAAATAGAACAGCATCATTAAAGGGGAAATTACTTTAATCAATAAGCTGCAAAAAAGGTAGAAATGTCTGGTGGGAAGAAAGATTTGGATTTCCCACAGAGCAGGGCCTGGAAGCTATTATAAAGATTCTGAGTTCTGTGGAATTTAAAGCTTTTAAGTTGAGTGCAGCTCCTAGACACACCTTATATGGCCTCATGACAATGCCATAGCTGTGTCACCAAGAAAAAGAGGACAACAACTTGAGAACTGTTGGGAGGAGTCCTAATGAAGACAGGTACAAGGTGCCATCTCATTGATTTGCTAGGTTTCCTCTGCCTTATTCTTCCAAATGAAGTGAGTCACTGTATGAAAGTTTGACTTTCTCCTTGCACATTTAACTGTGGCCTTTGCAAAAGATGCATCAGCATGCTCTAGGAATTTCTTAGAAATTCAGTCACCTCCACTCAGCATGTGTGAACTAGGATCTGCATGCTCAAAAGCTCTCAGGTCATGTCTCATGTAGCACTGTAGTTGGAGAATCAGGAGTACATATAAACCAGTGGCTAAATCATCAGTCACATAGACAGGGCAAAGCAATGAACACCAGCCAACTTCTAAAGCACTTACCTCTTTGTAGATAGAATTGATATCCATGTATGTGTTTCTTTTCACTGTTCCTAGTTTCTGTATGGTTTAATGAAACCCAGACCAGGAGCTCTATGTTGAGGCCAAAGGCAAAGCTTTACCCATGGTATACACTTTCCCCACAAAAAGGGACTGTAACCTCACCAAAAAAATGTTTGTGGTTTTATAGGGTGATTTTAATTGAGTGGGAATGTGACAGGAGAGTGTTAAGGAAAAGCAAAACGAAACCAAAAAAAGCCTGTCACAGGCAAAAGGGACTACAGTAAGTAAAACTTTACCAGGGAACCTCTGGTCATTAGGATTACAGGAGACTGTAGTGAAGCTGTTCTGCTAAGGCAAGCTCTGGGGCCAAATATCTTCTGATAAGTATAGAATTCTCACTTTCCATTTCCCAAAGAGCTTGGGATCCACACAAGTCATTCGTTTTGGTGTCTTAGGTGACCAAGAATCTGGACCAGCCTAATAGTTTCCATCTTTAATTCCTAATCACAGCATTACTAATATTCTCCAGAAGACTCAGTAAACAAATCAAGACCTGTTTTAGCCTACAATTAATTAGTTAGCTCTTAGTCTCAGTGCAGCACAGCTAATGTTCCTAGTATTTGAAGTATAGTCATATTTAGGGTTCATTTTTTGACCCCACGTTGCTGAGCACACTCTATCACATCGAAAGAAGTGAGAGAGTAAGAGGCAAAGCCAGCCAGTCAAGAAGACCCTTGAAAGTTGGGCCAGTTTTGTTCTCCTAGACTCTCCCATGGACATGTACAGAAACCAAAGATGGAGTCACAGGGAGAGCATAAGGCCAAGATGGCCTCTCCCAGCCTTGCCTAGACAAAATGATCATCGAGGGCTTGACCAAACTGGTAAGACCACACTCCTGGCATAGCTGTACCTCTCCCATTTCCCCAGGGTTTGTAGGCTGTCCAGTTACTAATCAGCTATGCCAACATTTTATGAGCTGAAGAATGAAAGGGCTACCTGGGAAAGTGACTTTATAGAGAAATGGGAATAAAAAGGATATGTGAGGCTGGATCAACCACTGTGTACTAGGTTTAGAGAGAAAGGTTTAAATCTATTTCTGATTATTCTCATTCCCCAGAAAGAGGTAGTGAAAAGTGGTACGTGACATTCAGACAAAAAAAAAAAAAAACCACTCGATTTTCCTATGACACATAGGAAACTACATGTATCAGGAAAGGAAAAATTCAAAATGAATCCAAGATATTATCTATAGCCTTGCCTAAGTGCAGGAATTATGGGCTGTTTCTATAACCTTATTCATAAAAAAGCAACACCTAAACATTACAAACACTTTGGATAAAATGTAATAAAAAGAAAAGTCATGAGTGCACTTGGTAAAATTACAGCTTGGAAGTTAGCCAACAACAGGATAAAAGAACCAGAACGGAATGAGATGAAGAAAGCAAAAGGGAAGAGCATGAGAGCACAGAAGGAGGCAAGCAGGAAAGAGAAAAATTCCATTTTTTGTGGTCCAACTAGAAAGAGTGAGGTGAGGAGATTTAGCTTCGTTATGTGGTCTAGCTGGGATAATTTGCTAACAAGGTGTGTAACACTTCAAATGAACAAAAGGAAAGTTTGGGAACATTCCACAAAATGTATGTCAAGGACCTACTCTGTACCTGGAGGTATCCCAAGGATTCTCCAGTCCATAGCATCTTCATCTGAACTATACTAAAAGTAAAAATGGTCATCATCTTCCAAAGAAAGCAACCAAAGTTTGAGTGACTGAATTCCTTCCCAGCTCAAAGGTTACAAGAACCTGACCCGCTTCAGGCTCTTATCAAATGGAAGCAGTAGAGGGGGACTCAAGCTCAGGCCTATAGTCCTTAAATGCCCACCATCTTCTATCACCTCATCAAGGCAGGATTTCTCAGTGAGGCACTCCACCTAAGTTTTCCAATTTGAGCCCCCCACAAAGTGGTATCTATAGCTCCAGGACTCACAAGTATCAAGGAAATGTGTACACTTGAGCACGTCCAGCCGGCCAGTGCACCCTGCATTCCATAGCTGAAAATTCAATATTAGAAAGGCAAAGTTAGGCCAGGATGTTTTTGTTCTCAGTAAAAATAATTACCGTGCAAAATGCATTGGTGTGATCTGTTGTGGTTCTGTCTGCTTCTCCCCAGCTTGTCTGTTCCCAAGTGAAAATATGTGGCCCTGCACAGCTAGCTCAGCCAATCAAGGGTTTGCTGGGTTGCCCTGTCTGGAGATAAATTGATTTTTACATCAAAGCCATGACTGCTGAGCTTACATATTTCCTAGAAATTGAAAGAAGAAAATTTAGCCCACTTTAAAGAGAAAAAAAGATGTCACTTCCTGATTCTGCTTGCATTAGAAAACATTTCTGTAGGACATGGGTGTCTCCTCTCACCTCCCATAATGCTCCACACATCTGGTGCAATATGCAGGTCAGATTGTTCACATGAAGTAATGTATTAGTGAATTCATAAATGATCCATTTTTCTAAAACAAAAACCAAACCAAAATCAAAACAAAACCAAAGCAGATTTCTACTAGGTTTGGCTGTAGAAGCCTGTGATCCTAGCACTCAGGTAGCTGAGGCAGGAGGATCATGAGTTTGAGGTCAGCCTAAACTACAATGTACATAACTGAATCCTGTCTAAAAAAATAATATAAATAAATAAATTTAAAGATACATAAACAAGAAACAGTCCTCAGATTCCGAGCTTTCAAGACATACTAAGTTCTTCCCTTACCACCTCCTCACTATCTCCTCTCTGGAAACGACACTGGTCCATCCAAACTCCTCTCACAGTAGTTATCAGGATTCCATTCTCTCAGGAGTGTGATAGTTTCTGTTTGTTCTATTTAGAAGACATGCATATTTGCCACGGGGAGAGACAGCACTGGAAAACATATATAAAAGCTGTCAATAAGGGGGTTGTTGTAAAATTAGCAAAACAGTGAACAAAGATGCTCAGAAGAGAATGACCCAAAATTTGAGTTCACCAAAATGCATATAAGTTGCTGAATACATAAAATAATTACTCCAATCAGAAGCAGAATCATGTTACAAAGGAGAGAGGTTTATTGTTAATTGGAAGCAAAGGGTAGAAAAATGGACAATATTTGAGCAGCAAGTTAAAACATGTACATACAAATAACATTACATGGACTGAGCCAATTATACTTAGGAATACACACACACACCACATGAGCATGTGCATGTGTGTGAGCGTGTGTGTTTAACAATCAAAGGAAAAGGCCATGGGGTTGGAAAGATTTCCTAGTGTTTAAGAGCACTTGATGCTCTTGCAGAGGTCCTGGTTTCAATTTCTAGCACTCACTTGTTGATGTATGACCATCTACAGTTCCAGACTGAGTTAATCTGATGCATCTTCTGACCTCCTCAGGTACCAGTTACATATGTAGTGCAATGACATGAGTACAGGCAAAACACTTATATACACAAATAATAAAATTTACACATTAAGTTTTTAAAGAAGCCATTCATTTGAATGAAAGCTTCAAAAAATTAAATTAAAAAAATGTGAACTGCAAGAGATGTGCGAAAGAGCCTTTGATGTTGCAAGAAGGATATTGCCCTTACAAAAAAAGATGAATCAGAAGAGGTTAGTAGGTATGGTTCAGAATAAAGCAATGCATCTGTAGTAAGAGAAGGATTCAGTAGGATCAAAGGCTGAAAATGAGACATAGAGGGGGGTAAGAGAAGCCTTACAAATGATGCAGCCAAGATACTGCAAGCAACATCAGATGCTGACAGATTTCAGTCCAGAAGGGGAAGGGAGCTAAGTGGCTTACTAAGAATTGGTAGTGGATTACTTCTTGTTGAACTAGTACAGAGGCCAAAAAGGATACTGTCTTTTCCCACAAAATTAACCCTAAAGAATGGTGGATCAGAGTGAGTTCTCCATGTGTGCACACAGCACTCTGAATCAACAGTTAGGAATACTGTCTTGTTACAGCTAATTCTTTAAATGAGCTTCATACCAGCCTGTTCATAAACTCCATGCAAGAAAGGATAATGCGTGCCTCTCACATTGCTACCTTGATGATGTGATGATGCTTCCCCTTCTAGTAGTTACCTTGATAGTGTCCTGCACATAGACTCTCCATGCTCAATGATGATGCCTTTCCCTGTACCATGACTTATCAGCATGGAAGACACTTTCCTCAGCTCAGCCACAAGTGCAGTGTCAACAGCTTTCAGTTTCAACTATTTGAGTTTTCCAACCCCACACTGGAATAGATCGGGGCATTAATATATATTTAATCCTTTGCTTCTATTTTGGTTTTCCCACTGTTATCATTAATTCTGTGTAACTGAAAAATTAAAGTATATTTCTTTATTGAGGCAAGTTCTCACTAGATACTCTAGACTAGCCACAAATTCAGGGTCCACCTGATTTTGTCTTCCAAGTGCTAGGACTGCAGACATGCCCTGTCCGGTCTGGCTAAAACTATGTATGTTTTTTAAGTGTTTCAGTATTTCCACTTGTTAAAGTTGGCTGATATCCTAATTCTCCAATGGCATGCTTTCAACAATCCTCAGTTTCTAAATGTTATATATTTCAAAGTGTCTTTATAATCATCAGATTGTGTATTTCTATTTTTGAGCTCATCTGGTTACGTGAGAAAAGAAGGTGATGGAATCTAATATGCTTCCTTTTTCGCCATGATGACCAGGACACCTGTAGATATATCTGTCATACTCAAATACATTTCTCAATACATTAACCTTATTCTGTCCCTTCAGTTCTCTGGTTTTATGTTAATCATTCCCATTATTACCTGTAAATTTATTTTAAATTGTCTTAAAACTTCCATGTGCAATTTATAAACAAATGCATGGACTACTGAGAACATCTTTGTATGTATCTCCAGAATTTTCTCTACCAACTCTTTTTCTTGGATGCTACATTCTGTACAGCAGTCAACCTTCATAATAAAACAACCGTATGGCTCAAAAAAAATCTTCTTAGATGAAAGTATTGATTAGCAAGAAAAACATTCACAACGATTTTATTTTAAAGGAAACTTCAACTTTTCTCTGTTATTCCAAGTCTTCTTCATTATTTTGCCTTGAGTTCATTTTAGTATTCTGTATTGTGGAAAGTCTAAATCAGAAAAGTCTAAAAGGACTATAAACTCTATAGTAAAAGAGCTTAAGACTCCACATGAGTAAAAATTTTAGATTGCATGTACTGTGATGTCTTATTGAAGTTACTCATCTCTGCCATTATAGAAAACTGCCACAGAAAGTGCATACGCAAATGTTCACGATTATTTCAATAAAATATTATTGACTAAAATAGAAGATTTCCAGATTTAACCATGGGCTATATTTCAGTGACCTTACTCTAAACTTATCACCCTTTTACTGTGTCCTCTGAGTAAATGTCATATTGTGACTGAAATCTGACGTCCAAGCTCTTCAAGTTAACCCCAGCAGAATTGAAGGCTCTTGGGTTAAGGGAACAGACAGTACCTCCCCAAAAAGTAGTTTAGTTCTTTGCTTTGTTGCTTAACGCATACTCTATGTGAGTTTGTTCCCTCTCAAATATACTATATTATTTTAAAAAACAACTTTTTATTACACAGTTGCAATTCAAAAGAATTATAGATACTAAATCATCTTCATTTTTATTCTAGACGTATCTGCATCCTCATAACCAATAGTAACTTTAGATCCCACAGTTGTAACTGAGCTTAGATGGTTCATCCAAGGCACCAGAAAAATAGTCCTCAAACCAGCACTTCCCAACCACATGATGCTGGAGACTATTTTATTCCTCTTCACTTTTTACATCCACATAGTACAAGAGTAGTATTCCTGCCCAAGGATACCTCAGATGTTCTTTCTTAGTTATTCTACCACTGTTTGTCAAATGCTCCCAGGATACTCTGAAGTGCTTTTCCAAACATGGGTTTCCTGATGCCAACCTGAGCATCTGCTTCAGTAGCCTTTGGAGGTTTAAAAGTTCACTCTTCTCCTAGTGATGCTAATGTTGATGGTGCTGAGTTAGAGACCACTCTTTAAAAGCTCCTCCTTTGTATGAGGGAGTTCCCAAAGCCCATACTATTAGGAAGTGATGAAAGGTAGGGAAACTACAGCTGTGTCCTCTCTATTTCAAAATGTGTTTTACTCCTCAAAGGATGAAAGATTAGCTTGGTTTAACACACTGTCGGGTACTGGAACCACATCTTAGCAACAAACGCTACATTAAAGGACACCAATGGATAAGCTCACTTTGACATGCTAGAACAGAAGTGCTGCTAAACAAATAAGTAAGGAAGATGGCAACATAGGAAAAGCAGAAGAGGCAGAAATTCCATCGCACAATTATTTTGTATACTCAGCCCTCTAGAACTTTCTTGCTCCATAGCCAAGTCAAGATGGTCAATGATTGAGGGTTGGTCATTTATGGGCGTAGACCTAAATCATGCAGATAGGATGCAAAGATGAAGAGAGCAAGAACATACAGAATAGCTTTGAGGCTCTAGCATCTCACAAGGTAGGCAAAGTCCACACGTGCTCATGCACTTGTCGGTAAGTAGAGCCAGGCAGGTAATTAAATCATTAGGTGGCATGGCCTGGGATCTAGAGAGTGTGCACGTGGGCTGCTAGATGGAGGCAGGTTTACCTAAGGAAATGGAGCCAGATGACCACAGTCCAGAGAGATCTGAAAGACAGACAGAGGCATAGCCAGGTGAGAGAAAGCCTGAATGGGTTTAGCATAGCATCAACAAAGACAGCTGGAGAACAGACAGAGGGAAGAAGAAGCCTGTTTCTGTCCCCTCCCTTATGAACCAAATCATTCCATTTTGATTTTGAGAAAGGGGTGTGTGTGTGTGTGTGTGTGTGTGTGTGTGTACACAGAATGGAGGCTACAGGTCAACTTCCAGTGTCATCCCTCAAGATTCACTGCCCTTGCTTTTTGAGATGGAGTTTCTCAGTAGTCCTGAAACTTGCTGATTAGGCTAGGTTGACTGATCAACAAATCTACCTGTCCTTGCCTCCCAAATACTGTGGTTATAAACACCTGCCACTGCACCCAGCTTTTATATGTGGGTTTTGGAGAGCACACTTAGGTCCTAATGCTTGATCACCAAGTGAGTTCTCAGACCTTTCAGGTTATGTCATTTCAGTGTCTCCATTTCCTTCCTTGTGAAATAAATAATTTGAGCTAAGTAATCACAAGACTCCATATTTCATGTATCATGTAGTGACTCTGGGCCTTGTAAAGTGAGCAATCAGCTAGGCTCAGCCTTTCTACCTGGCCTTCCTCTGCTCTAGCCAAGTTCCACTTTTTCTTTCTTTTATTCATTTTGCATTTCCTGTGCAGTTTTACCTCCAAGAAGGATTTGAAAATAACTCAACAAGGAACCTGTAGGATCCTTCCATTTGCACCTTGTGTGGCTTAAGCAGACATAGAAAGGAGCCTGTTTTCACAAGGAGTTGACTGTTAGGTTGCCTGGACCAAATCTTGCAACACATGAAAAGTATAGAGGAGTTGAGAACAACGGGAGTAGGGAATAGGGTGCCTCTAAAATTTCACTAGCAGAGGATGCAACCGCAAAAGAAGTGAAGTTGGGCCCACAAACTGTTAATGACTGATCTGAAAATCTCAACTGCTCAGAAGGTTCTAAGAACAAAGGGTAATTTTTCCCCCTTGTCAGCCCTCCCTCCTAGGACAATGTACAATATGCAAAACTGTAAGTAGAAGACAAACATTTTTTTCCACTGCCTTCTCAGCCCCACGGGCCTTCAAGAAGACCTGAACTTTAAGCAAAACCTTTTTATTTTTCAACACCCACAGCTTCCATTCAGCAATCATAAGTTTTCCACTTCGATCAAAGGGGCTAAACAGAGAGGCCAAGGGAGCAGCTGGTTCTCAGCAGCTCTAGGCAGATTGCCACCCACTCCCTGTCCATACCCAGCAAAGGACAAGGCCTCCTCCCGAGTCAAACAAGTGTACCCCCCAAAACACTAGCTCGCCTCACCCTATCTAAACCAGCAGGACAAGTGAATACTGAAAAATCTGTCTTCCAAAGCCCAGATTCGGCTTCCTTGACAATCAGATAGAGACACTGCCTGCAAGGAAGTATTCACAAGTTCGTCTCTCACTTCCCCTCCCACCTCTGTGGATTTTCACTTTATGAACACACCAAAAAGAGCCTCTAGACCATCTCCTAAGTCCAGGCTGCCTTGCAAAATGCTCAAAGAGAGATCTACATGGAAGCAGAAAGGTGAAATCCAAGCCTGGGTTTGGACATGGCATTTCCTTGAGGCTTCTGGTATCTCCCATGACCTGCAGAGGTAGACTATAGACTACAGAGAAGGATGCTGTCAATCTCAAGAGAAAGAGCAAATGAGGTTTCTGAAGGCCACATCTGGAGGCAGCTATGAAGCAGTGATAAGTGCTTTTTGAGGTATTCTGTAATAAAGGTCATTCATATCCACAGATAGGGTCCAGCTCTGTGTCCCAGGGATCTATTTATTATATGAAATTCCAGACATGGCCCAGAGGGCAACTTGAGCTGTTTAACAGGAATTGTTCAACAACAGCTGCCAAGCCTCTTCCCATTCAGGAAGCCCTCTTACATCATCCTGTTTGATCTTCCCCATGACTGCAAGGCAGAATGGGGTTAAAGCAAGGGCTGTGTTGACTTATTCAAGGAGCAAAGCTGAGAAAGGGAAAGGCTAAGAGGCAACAGGAGGCTTTCAGCCTGTAAGGAAAGAGTCCCACGGGCTTTTGGAGCCAGGCTGGTTTGGATACACCACCAAGTTCTTGCATTAGATAAGCACTGGTAGATTTGATTGAGAATGTTTTTATGCTTGTTGGGCATGGGTTTTCTATACTGTAAAGAAGAAATATTACTTGCCTCTGAGGCTGGTGATAAGTGTGACGTCAGCTTCTAGGCCAAGTTCCCCAGACTGTACCTGAGCCAGAATGTTGGATTCTAGTAACCTCTGTGCACAAACTCACCACAAATACCTGGAGCACTATTTGTACCCCCACACACATACCCACAGACACTTCACACACTCATTCCACAGCACTGAACCTCTCCTTCCTGACCCCTTCACTGGTTTCTTCCCCTAGTATGAACTTTATGGCAAGCCAGTTTCATCGGCAAATTTAACAGCCCCCGAGATCACATTGCAAGAGATTAAGGAGCTTTGGTTCAAAAGCAAACTATTTCCAAATTCGTGTTCTCTCACCATGTCATTGAAACTATCCTCAAATTTCCTACTGCCACACCTTGTCTCCAGGTAGGTAAATGCTCACACAGTGGGCTCTTCTTTCCCAAGAATGGGTGTAGAACAAGCTGTGATTGTCCAACAACCCCAACAGTCATTTTGCTGCTGACAAAGGACTGCCGTCTCTGGGAACCCAGCAAAGAGACTAATCTAGAAGCTTTCTGGGCCACCAGCATGGATCATGCAGTGTGCAGGGTCCCCACAGCAAGGCGTTCTGTGGCTGAGCCTAAAGGAAACAGAAGTGGTTGGTGAACACACACGCGGAACTGTCTCCTTCCTACCGCCCGCTGACATCAACCATCGTCTCTCGCTACAATTTCTCTGCACTCAGATTAATCCCGGGCGATGAAAAATGAACCTCTCCCCCACCCTTGCAGCCACTCTTTGCCTCACGCCCCCAGAGAAGAGTTTCTCCATCCGGCAACTGGTGAAGGCTTTTTTCCAAGTCACATGATCCAGGATGCAGGGGAAAATCCTTCTTGGAACAGAACTGGGTACAGAATCGAGTCAGATGAGAAGAGATAAGGTGTGATGTGGGACAGACTATATAAAGCATGGAGCCAGGGCTGCAGCAAGCAGGCAACCGTGGGGCCCCTTCCCATGACCCAGCCATGCAGGTGCCGCCCGACTTGGTAGCCAGCCCCTGGAGAAGCACGAGGCCCTGGAGAAGCACAAGCCGCAGCTACTTCTACCTCAGCATCACCGCACTTGTGTGCCTTGTTGTGGCAGTGGCGATCATTCTGGTCCTGGTAGTCCAGAAAAAGGTGAGTAAACGTCTTTTCTCTGGTTTTCTTTTCTCACTTATAATTTGCATCTTCTACAGGAACAGCTCTGAGAGCTAATGAATAGGTTAACTGGGAGCAAAAACATTTTTTAAAAATGAAAAAAGTAAGTTATGCATATATAGAGATATTATATCAGAGAAAAGGGGGAAAGAAATAGAAATGAACTTTCTGCACTCATTTGGAATTTTTTAAAGAGAAATATAACTGGACATGAGCTCAAAATTTTCCAGATGTACTTGAGCCAAAAGAGCAGAGAGGAACTATTGACCTTGAGAAATTAAGATTTAGGCCCAGATGGGTCACAGCCTCACTGTATGGAGGGAGGAAGCATGCCGGAGTGTGTACATGTGGGTATCATCTCTGTAAGGCATTCATCCTAATTCTAAGGTTACGCCCTCAATCCATGCTCCCAGGGCTTCTGAGGCCTCTCTATTGCCAAGAGTCTGATGTTGCTGTTGTTTGTCTGTTTGTTTGTTGTTGTTGTTGTTTGTTTTCTTGTTTATTTTTAGTGAGGAGCCACTTTTTAAAGACTGTGATGTTTGAGAGAGAGAGAGAGAGAGAGAGAGAGAGAGAGAGAGAGACAGAGACAGAGACAGAGACAGAGACAGAGAGAGACAGAGAGAACAAAAGAAGCCAAGGCTTCCCAGAGCTCTGGTTATTTCAATGCTAAAACCCACAAAAGAAATCGAAAGCTTCCTCACAAGCCACTGGCTTTGAAGAGCTCAGGGTGTTGAAAAGTTTTTGTCACCTGTACCCTCTGAGATGCACATATAACATGCAGTGCCACACCATCTTGAGAGATTTAGTTTGTTTGAAATGAGGGTAAGATAGAAGGGTTGGAGGAGAAAGTCAAACTGTAGTTTAGAAAAGTATAGTTGAAAGAGAAAGCTTACACACTGTCTGGAGAGTACTGTATGTTCAGCTCACATGACTCAGGGGCTTGAGGTGAGACCCAGGCATAGTGATTTGGATACTGTATACTATATGAATTGCACCCACTCGTGCAACATTCGTCTTTTATTATTCTATAATTCTCACAAGTCATATTATAATCACTCACATTTTTTTTTCTTGGCTCTCCTTCAGTTGCCTTGCACCACAGGCTCTGCAGCTTACTAGTTGCTGAGAGAAAGCTAGGGCCTTACAAGAATCATCAAGTATTGAAATTCAAATAAAGCGTGAAAGCTTCTTCCTCCTTGGCAGTGTGAGAAGGGAGTTATTCACACTTGGCCTTCAGAGCTGATGGGAGTCATGATTTAATGTGTCATTTGCATCTGCTAAGAATGACTCTTAGGCAAACCTTTGGGCACCTTTTCTTATCCCCACATTCTCCACTTTCTGTCACTCTGATTTTCCATACACCAGAAGTGTGTTGTTTTGCAGCAATGGCCAGATAAGATAGATTGGAGTGGCCTTAAGACATTTGTCACTCAGAGGATACAGGCAGAACTGCTGAGTGTGGGGGTGAAGCCAAGATGGGAAGGGCTGATGATGGCACTGTGCAGAACCAGTCTCAATCCATTGTTGAAATGATTCCTTCTGTGAAATCTGGACAGGCTACTACCCTGTTTCTGAAGATGCAGAAAATGAAGCACAGACAAGGGGACAGGGCTTGAAGTCAAGCACCCTGAACAAGTGGTACAGTAGGGGCTGCTTAGTGGCTCTTGGTTGCTCTGTGAGAATGCTGTTCCTTTTGCTTGCCCTGATGGTGGGAGAAACATGGAGAACCTTAGTTCCCATTCTCTCAGAGGTTTGTCCTCTCATGTCTGTTGATCTGAATTACCTCCGAGTCTAGGTACAGAACAGTGCAGTCTGTGTGTAAGCTCTAGTATGCTGTGATTTTTTTTTTTACATGTCAGATACTTGCTCACAGGCTAGGGCTTTCCATTTTAATAGCCATGCCATTAAGAATCTAATGATTTTCACATATCATTTCTAGTACATTACCAGGCATTAACTGTGGCAAGAACTGAAGAAATATGAGTCCCCTGGGCCTGGGTTATCAGGAGTACGTTCAGTAGGAAGACGGATGAGGACAGTTATAAATAGGTGAACTTAGCAACTGAAGAGGCTCAATAGGAATCTGTCAATGAAACCAAAGAAAAGGTCCAAGGAGCTAGTATTAAACGTGGAATGGGCAATGAACACATGGTGTCCTCCTTATACCACTGGGACCAGGTAGGGAGAGGTGAGATTTACTCTACTGCCCTATGTAGGACCACCTTGAGACTACCCATGAAGAAGTGTCTCCCCGGCAGATTGCAGAAAAACATCACTAGAAATGACAGTATCTGGTCAGAGTGAAAAATATGAATAGTTTTCAAAAAATGGAAGAGATAAGAAGAGAGGCCCTTCCTGGACAACTGCAGAGATGAGAAAAGAGATGGAGAAGGGACAGTTAACCATGTCAGGAAAGTCAGTCAGGATCCTTGAAACTTGTCTAGAGGAACAAATAACTCCAAAGTGAAAACTCCATAGTGGAGACAAAGGGGAAACTGAGGAATCACTCTCAGTATTTACTGAGTATCTATTTTGTACAGGACACTGTCATAGACACTGAGTACATAACCCTAACCAAACCTTTGAACCAAATCCACCCCTTGCCCTTGAATTGTTTTTATAGCTTTCTAGTGATGTCTTTGAAGCCTTCTGAGATAGCTGTACTTTTGTTTACATTTAAACCAACAGTATTTATTATGAAATATGATTATATTGCTCCACAAAACTAACCAACTAATAAGGAAAAAGATACTAGAAACTCTTCTTATCCTTTCCTCCAAGCAGCACCCTGTCTTTGCTGAGAATGTCACTGTAAACAGATCCCTAGTGTTCTCTCATAAATCTGAGTGCACTAGTGTACAGATTTCATTATTAAGTCCACCTCATTCACTTGGGGCTTTATCATAGAGATCCATCCATGTTTATATAGAGAAGTCTGCTTTGTGTCACTATAGAGTCCTATCTGATTCTATTGTGCCGATGCCTCGTGCTTTACCTGTGCCTTGTAAGAGTCCCATTACACTTCCCTCTAGGACGTTTTGCCCTTTGTGCATGTTTACAAACAGGTATGTGTAAATAAAACCCTAGAAATAGGAATAGAATGTGCATCTTTCACTTGAATAAATGTTGTCTATCAACCTCCAAAGAGATGACACCGTCTTGAGGCAGGGAAAGTCTACCATCAAAAGCACGGCTCTTCACATCGATATGGGAAGAAAGAAAAGTTGAGGAAGTCAAGCGTAAACATGCTTTTCCCATAGCTTGGGAAAGACTGCAGAGTAGTGATGAACTGTCTACACCCAGGGCAAAGCAAAAGGAAGAAACACAATAGAGCTTCCCTTATTCCCCCCACCCCAGGAAGAATCCAGGATGACACTGGTTTCCCAGGCACGGTATTCACAGAGAGGTTTTTGCATTATAAGGAAGGCTCTGGGCTCTCAACCCCTCAACCATAGTCATGTCTTTGCTTCCTAAGTCAGAAGGCTGGGCATACCAAGGAACACAAACACAGTCCAGAGTGGTATAGCAAGGTCTCAGGTTGTGTGACTTTCAAATATTGGACACCATTTCTAGAAAGAGAAGACAGCTAAGCCTACCTCTCTCTTTCTTTTGTAGAGCAATTGTTGGCAAGGATAGTTGTAGGACTGAGGCTGTTTGGGAAGAGCCCTGTTTCTTAAACTCAAGACAGTCAAAGTGAGTTGAAACGTCCTGAGTCACTTTCCTCTCCTTAAGGGACTCCCCACATCTGGGGTTCATTATATTTAATAATTTGTTTAATTAATTAATTTAACTAATGAAGTTTTTCCAAAACGCTGAGATTTTTTTCCTAAGAAACAAGTGCTCTGCAGGGCTTTGAAGGAAAGACTCACATTCCTCTGTGGGACCGGGTCTGGGAACTCTCCTAACTTGAGAAATTGAAGCCTAGGAAACTGAGCTCCAGGCAGAATGCTCCTGATATATGAATGGGCCACCTATGGTTAGGGTAGGGAAGGTTTGAAAGAGTAACTAGAATATAAACTGAACTCGAAATATTTAGAAACTCTCTTTTAAATTTTTTAAAAGATAGTATGATAAAGCCCATATAAACTTCCACTAGATTAATCAAGCATCCATCACATTCATACTGTCTCTGTACATATATGAAAGCAAGTCATAGGCAGTATGGCTTCACTCACCTATATTCTGCTATCCGTCTCTATCCACCACAGCACTGTTACCACATTATTGTTCATGGTAATTAAACAGTGTTGCCTAGTAACACACAGACATACAGTCCATGTTTCATTTCCCCATGTCTTCTGTGGCTGGGATTTTTATGGTTACTTGGAGGTCTAGGTTCATACACTACCTTCTGTGTGATATCTACATATGTTTTAATTTAAAAAAAAAACTATTTTCAGTGTAATGAGTAGCGCTATCTGGTTTTGTGTCTCATATCTGTGATCCTAGCTTCTCTCAAAGGTAAGGCAAAAAGATTACAAATTCAAAACCTGCCTGGGCAAACTTAGTAAGACATTGTCTCAAAATAAAACTGTTTAAAGGACTAGGGATGTAGTTCAGTACTAGAGTGCTTGCCTGGTAGGCAAGGCTTGAGTCCACTCTTCATACCACAAGAAAGTAAAATAAACAAGCAAATCAATACGTGGATCGTCTTGAGAGCTTGTTAGAAGTAGACTCGGGTTTGAGAGATGGCTCAGTGGTTGAGTTGCTTGCTACCAAGCATGAGGATCTAAACTTGCATGCCCAGAATCCAGGTGCACAATTGTAAACCCATTGCTCCTAGAACAAAATAGGAGTTAGGGACAGGAAAATCCCTGAGGCTTCTCATCCAACTACTAGGTAGTGAACACATAACTGACCAACCAAAGGACAGACATGACAAAAGCTAAGAACTGATATCTGAGGCTGCCCTCTGACCACCACATGTGCATATATGTACTCATACTCTGACCCATGAACATGCATAGATAGACACATATACCCACATACATGATACACACACACACACAAACACACACACACACACACACACACACATATATATATATATATATATATATAGAGAGAGAGAGAGAGAGGGAGAGAGAGAGAGAGATTAGGACTTACCAGTTTCACCCCAGAGCTACTGAGTCAAACTTGCATTTTAATAATCTTCCCAGAACATCTGTAAAAATAATAAAATTGGAGAAGCCGTGAGCTAACTATTACACCTACCCTTGATTGTTGGTTTTGTAGTATTAGCTATGCTGTTAAGAGCTAGGCAAATTCTTTAATAGAACAACCTACATTCTGGGTCTGCCTGAGGTTATCTTTGCTTGGTATTATATTTTTTATGGTCTTTTTTTAAAATTAATTTTTATTGAGTATTTTATTTACATTTCAGATGTTATTCCCTTTCCCTATTTCCTCCCCACCAAGAAACACCACTATCCCATCCCCCATCCTCTTGCTTCTATGAAGATGTGGCCCCACCCACGCACCCTCTCCCACCTCCCCACCCTCGAATTCCCCCACACTGGGGCATCAAGCCTTCATGGGACCAAGAATTTTCTCTCCCACCTATGCCTGACAAGGCCATCCTCTCCTATGTATACAGATGGAGCCATGGGGGCCCTCCCTATGTGCTCCCAGGCTGGTGGTTTAGACCCTGGGAGCTCTGGTTGGTTGGTATTGTTGCTCTCCTCATGGGGTATCAAACCCCCTTCATCTCCTTCAGTCTTCTCTCTAACTTCTCCATTGGGAACCCTATGATCAGTTCAATGGTTAGCTGTGAGCATCCGCCTCTGTATATGTCAGGCTCTGGCAGACCTCTAAGGAGACAGCTATATCAGGCTCCTGTCAACATGCACTTCCTGGCATCCACATCAGCGTCTGTCTTTGGTGACTGCACATAGGATGGATACCAAGGTGGAACAGTCTCCAGACAGTCCCTTCTTCAGTTTCGGTCCCACGCTTTGTCTCCATATTTGTTCCCATGAGTATTTTGTTACTTCTTCTAAGAAGGACCAAAGCACCCACACTTTGATCTTCCTTCTTCTTGAGCTTCATATGGTCTGTGAGTTGTATGTTGGGTACTGCGAGCTTTTGGGCTAATATCCACTTATCAGTGAGTGCATATCATGTGTGTTCTTTTGTGATTGGGTTACCTCACTAAGGATTATATTTTCTAGCTCCATGGATTTGCCTAAGAATTTCATGAATTCATTGTTTTTAATAGCTGAGTAGTACTCCATTCTGTAAATGTACCACATTTTCTGTATCCATTCCTCTGTTGAAGGACATCTGGGTTCTTTTAGCTTCTGGCTATTATAAATAAGCCTGCTATGAACATAGTGGAGCATGTGTCCTTGCTGTATGTTGGAGCATCTTCTGGGTATATGCCTTGGCATATACCACTCCTGGGAGTGGTATAGCTGGGTCCTCAGGTAATTCTATGCCCAATTTTCTGAGGAACTGCCAAACTGATTTCCAGAGGACTTTAAGAAGGACATAAATAACTCCCTTAAAGAGATATTCTTGATATTATTATAGCAACTAGGGACACATGTCTGGTTATACATAATTATATGTTTAGACACTTCATTAAGGGGATAGGTAGCAACAATTTTTCTTTTCATGAATATCTAATCTATTGTGTAACATACTCTAAAGTCATGAATGTCTTCTACTCAGCAGTCTGGCATTTCTTGATGATCCTTATCTGAACCCTTTAACACCCTGAGGATTGATGATGGAGGGTTAGTAGATGCTGTCATCTGCTTGACTCACTAACTATATTCTTCTATAAAGATGAGCTCTCCATTATGATAATGGACCAGGCAGACATGGAGCCCATCAAGCTAGACAATAAGCTGAGGCATGGCCCAGAGAAAGAGAAACTGGATTGTGAGAGTTATTGGGGTTTGAAAAGACCAAGACATACCAAGAAGTGAGATTAGATGACAACATTCATTGATAAAGGAGGCCCAAAGGACAAATTACCAACTCCATCTTTAGAAAAGAAAAAACTCTTAATCTCACATCTGAGAACAACTTCCTGCAGCAATTTTCCAACCTACTTGTCTATTGCAATATGTCTTGAAGTCAGCACTACTCAAAGAGTAGCTGATGGACCAGACAGGAGACTGACTACAATCAGAACACCTCAGAGCCTGTACCGGATCCACTGAATCAGAATACCTATTTTCATGAGTATCATTCATATATATATATATATATATCCTTGCAAGTGAGAGAAACACTGTTTAGGCCACTGCTCCGAATCCCAGACCTGCCAAACCAAGAGTTCCTAGTAAAAATACTTTCCCTGGGGTCTCCTATGACTGCCATTCACTCTCTCATTGGGTCTTGGGAGAACATACTGCTGTTTTGTCTACCTTAATCTAGAGAGACAATGCTACAGATTCATTGGCCTTCCAGACAGTATGACCAACTTTCTTATCTCTAGCATCTTTTGTCATGATTAAGTCATTGCTCTGTGTTTTAGACAACTCTTAATTCTTGATGTCCATTTAAAGACCAATACAATAAGGCCCAGAAAGGATTTGGTTCCCAGAGTAACCTGAATTAGATGTTTAATCGTCTTAGCTTAAGGATAGTAGAGATCTCCACGTGCTGCAAGCTACCTTCTAAGGCAATGAAAGTCAGAAAAGAAACAGATGTGGAATTCTCCATTGAATATTCCACACTTTAGTTGTCTTGATAATTTAGTAACAAAGGACTTTGTTTGAAAAGCAAATACAGGAACTTACACACATTTGTTCCATACCCTCCACATCATTGTTCTGAAAGCAAGCAGACCTTTCGGGGAATTATGACAAACTAAATACATTATAAGGCTCAAAGCAGTCCCTCTCAAATAGCTACTATTTTCAAACAATGGCTAGTCATTTACATACCATATCTTGTTATGACTGCAACAGCCCAGAGTAGAAATCACTGTCCAGAGTTCTACTCACGGTAATTAAGGGAGAGAAAAATACAGTTCTAAGCTAATGATTGGGTTGGGGGGGTTCATTTCACCTGGAGAAAAACAGACTATGCATGGCCATTCTTTCCATTACACAGAAAGAACTCTAGTACTGTTTGGAATGTCCATCAGATGTCCATAAAGGCTGTAAGAAAAGAGAAAGTATACTTAAGGAAATGAAGCAGGGTTTGGTAACCATGGTGATTGTTTTTCCAGAGCTACTATGGAGATGAGATGACAGCCTGGGGGAAGCCATTTGTTTGCATGTAGGTCAAGTCTGTGTCCTACCTTACTCAAAGCCAAGTCACTAAGCACGATAGTTCTCATTTTCCCCAGCCAAGGTCTAAAATTCCCTGGGCTAGGTTTATTAAAAGAGTTTACAGACAGCACTCAGCATAGTGCCTCAGGTCTAAACAATCTAACAAATTCTAACAGTCATCATCATGTCTCATAAATGTAAGCAGTCATCATGTCATGTCCTTAGGCCTTGCTTCTCCATCCTCAAACTCAAGGGCTGCTTGAGAATAAGGAGGAGAGAATAATGAACGGTTCTGTCTTTGGCCAAGTAGAAAGTTCACTGAAGAATTTTAGTTCAGAATTGGCCCCAGACTCTAGTATCTTGGCATCCTTTCTTATAAAATCAACTTGATGATCTGTAAGATATCTGGGTTTGTCTCTTGCTTTGACTATGGAATCATATCTACTATGGGTAGCCATAGGAAGCTGTAGAGACTTTGTGTTCTTCAACATAGGAACAATCAGACTTCTATCCTGAATTCCCTGGAACCTAGGTAAAAGATGAAGCTACAGGATCCCCTGCCAGTGCTTTGGCACTGGAGAGATAGAACTCTCATTTGACAGGCAAGAGCAAGGCTTTCCCTTCTGTGACCCCATGCCATTACATACATCTAGGTCCTCCTCCCAGATACACCTCTTTTATCCTTGATGATCAAAGGTTTTTTCTGGAAGCCAGAAGCATCAACTGAGGACTTGTGAGAGATAATGACAACCCAAGCTGTACCCAAACCTGCTGCAGCTTGAAATCCTCAGCATTAAAGCTTCAGAAATTCTTTCTTTAAGCACTGTGATCCTTTCACTGCATGTGCTATACTCATTTTTCTGATTCCATATTTCTTAGTGGTTTTCAAATGGCTGTTTTAATGGACCAAGTCCATAGCATATGTTTTAACGAGTGACACAATGTACACCACAGATGATCCAAGGCTAAACGAGCGATTCTTTAGCATTTCTGCTACTGGGATGGCTCTGCTGGTGTTGCTCTTCTGTTAGTCACTCCGGCGTCTAGGTGGATATGGAGCTCTTGGCACATTCAATCCTGTTAGGCTTCATCCAAATGGGAATGCCTTTCTTTGTGTGTTTGCACATCATGCTAATCGAAAGTCATGCTTGGCATTGAGCCAGCTGCTTAATAAGTTTTGAAGTGCTGGCTGTTGTCTCATAGAGGCAACATAAAGGGGAATTTTGTGATGTCAGGTTTTCCTAAGAATCATATGGGTAATCAGGCAATCACAGATGTAAAGCACTGTTACACACATTTAGAACTCTCAGGAAATAAGGCAACATAATCGGAAAACAAACAGAGGGGAAAGTATCATTCAAATCAACCTCACATCCCTTCCCCTTAAAAAAACTGAGATCCAAAGTTATAAACTTTCTTAGATTAGTTGTGACACCAAAGCTTTTATTCCTGAGGCCTCCAGAGCTGTATTCCTGAATGCCACCTCTTGAGTTAGAGAAAATACCTATTTTACAGATAACAGTGTGTCCACAGAAGGAGAATAACAGAGCTCTTGGGGATGTAAATTGAGATGATACTTCCATATAGTCATCAGCTCTTGCACAGAACACTAAGAAAGTCAGATATAGTTAGTTGTCAACTTTCAGCTTTGGTAGACATTGGGAAACTATTTTTCCCATGAAAATATTCACCCATTTCTAATGTTTATAATTATCTCAGTTAAGTGCACTAGAGGTAACTGACTTATGCAGGCCAAAAGGTAAATGTGGCATCCCATTCCTTTGTGAACAGCTGCTTATATGCCTCTCTAGGCTGACAGGTGAAGAGGAACACTGGAAAGCTGGTCTCTGAGGAATCTGTTGAGAACCAGTGCCCCTCCATCTCTGTGGGCCACCTTCAGAGAGCACACTAACTACTTTTCTCTTTAATCCCCTCTGACCCTCAGCACAGTTTCTTCTTAGCAGGCAATGTTTCCTCTTACTCATTTACATAAAAATCTATGTAGACGTTTATGATTATTATATAAGTCATTTGTACTACTATGTGAATGCATAAACAAATACACCTCTGTTTGTGCTGCATATTTACGAATATTTGCAAATTATATCCGGCCATAAGCTTGCAATAAATCCATGAGGTCAGAGAACCAGTTTACTTGTGACATCATCCCAATATTTGGAATATAAACACTAATAAAAACATCACAATTTCCAACCACAACCGAGGTAGAAAGATATCTTCCAGGTATGTTTACAACACTTAGATGAACCAAATACGGAAAGAAGAAAGTGTGCACATTTATTCACTTCATTTGATCACATGTTGACTTAAAGGGGAAAAACAGCACTATATGAGGAGAGGAGGAAGCTCTTGACTGGGAGGTGGAAGTTCCCTCTGTGGTCCTGAGCTCCACAAGCTCGTTGGGTGTCCCCAGACAAGACATATTGTCTTGCTTCTTGTTTGTGAGATGAGGATGGTAACCCTTATTTATCTTGTGTTTCTGGTAGACAGGTAGGCTGGCACGGATAGGAAGCCACTATAATGAATCAATGAATGAATAATCACACTTTAAGGGTCAAAGGGTGGGTGGGTTCTAAATTGCACAGTGCTGTGAGGACTCCCAAGGTAAAAATGAAGCTAAGTTGTTTTACCTCAGCCCTGTCCTCACCCTGCTCTTCTCTCTTCCCTTCCAGGACTCCACTCCAAAAACAACGGAGACAGTCCCCTTTAAAGGAGGTAAGATCTTTAGGAATGAATGTGTAGTGAATCATGCAGGTGATACCACAAGGTGTGACGCCTACTTACCAACCAGAAGTTCTGTGACTGTCCCCAACAGGAGTGGGACAGATGGAAGCAGAGGCTGATCGACATGAGCTGATGCTTTTGACTCATCTGTGTAGACCCTGATCACTGTGTTAATCCACACAAACTTCCCTCCTGCCAGTCACACTCTCACTGACAACAACATTGCTGTCACCAAGCTGAGGACCCTGCCAGGGACACAAAACAGCCTTGTATTTTTGAGCTGGAAGCCCTAAAACTGAATAAATTTGCGAATGAATGAATCTTGATACCATTTCCCACATGGAAGTCTCTGTTAATACATCCATTAAACATGGATCACTGTGGTTCTAGATGAGCCAATCAGGGCCAGCTCATAACTGCTTGGCATGACAACCAGCATAAACTAATGTTTAAATAACTAGTAATAGCCAAAATACCTAACAAAGTTTAAGACCTATGAAAATAGACAGAGGGATGAAGTGTCCGGCTTTGATCATACAGGCTAAACCAAAAGGTCCTTGACTCTGACTCAGTGTCTTTATATTCAAAATATCAATCCCTACCTTAGCTCCACTCACAATTTTCAGAGCCAAGGTACCAAGCACATCTGCCTAACCACAGAACTAAGAGAGGAAATGGAAGGAGATAAGATGGGTAGATAGACCTTCATGGACACCAGGGTAAAGATGCTAGGCATCGTTGGGACCAGAGGACACAAAAGAACTGACACAGCTCCTTACAGGAGCAATACATTTGTAGTTTCCTTCCTTCAGGGCATCCTACTGAAGATTTAGAACGTATGGGCAAAGAGCCCTTGGTGGACATAGAGCCTTCTGAACCTTTTAAGATTGATGAACAACCTCAATATTGGCCAAAAGCACTTAGGGCCTAGTATATAGTCTTATTTCCTCACTTGTGTAGATAACCTGTTATGCAATCAAAAACAAAGGTAAAGTGTAGAAGGCCACAGACACTGTCTACAAATATGTAGATAGTAAATATTCTAGGATTTGCATGCCTTGGCTGAAAGGCAGTCATGCAGTTACCATGCTTGTAGTAATCATGCTTGTAGGTAGGTAAATGCTTCCTGTGCAGCATGAGAGCCTGAGTCACATCCCCACCACCCACATAACAAGCAGGAGCAGCTGTGTATACCAATAATACAAGCATTGAGAACACAGAAACAGGAAGGTCTCTGGGTCTCACCAGCCAGGCAGCCTACCCAAACTGGAAGGCTCTGAGTTCAGTAATAAACCTTGTCTTAAGAAATAATATAGCAAGTAATTGAGGAAAACACCCTGTGTTGACCTCTGGCCTCTACACATGTATACACACATGAATATGTATGTGTATGCACACATATACACACACACTAACAAAGTTCTTGGACACTTTCTGAGACTAGAATTCTCTTGTCCTATATATAAAGACAGAAAGAAATAGCCTGACAATTGTCTGAAGAAATTCTGAAGCCACAACTTTTTTTTACCAACAAACTAATCTTAAGCCAACTCAAGAAACAAATTGCCCTTTTGGAAAAGGAAAGAAGCAGGCAGGGAATAGGAGAACACTGTTGCAAGACATCAGACAGGGCAGACCTACTTTCCAGAAATTCCTGGGAGGAAGTTCCAGGGGTGGCATGAGGTTTGTCACAAGGACAAAAGCCACAAGGTTGGGAGCCCTCTGCCATGACAGCTGTTGTAACCAGGAAACCAACACTGACCACAGCCTGGGATGCAGGGCTCTGCACACATGCCGAGGTAGTAGCCCAGCACAGGATATCCTTAGCTACAGGGAAACCACAGAAAACCACACCCGTGTTAGTAATGAGCCCTAACACAAACTTGTCATTCCTGGGCAGAATAGGCTCCAGTCAACTGCTGACTTGCACTCAGCCCACTGTGCTTGAGACTTGTTAGTCGTTCATTTGGATCCATGAACAAGCTGGAAGGCTGGGAGGCAAATCTGTCTGTCCTGTATGCTTCATGCTGGGTTTTATTCTTTCCTCTGGCAGACAGAGTACCATGCTTCCTGCAGGGAGCTACCATGAACATGAAATGGAACCAAAAATATAGCTACATTTTCCCACTTGTCTGGACTCAGAGCATCCATCTGGTCCATTTTGCTCTTCCATTTTCCGTTAAACAATAGATCCACCTCCTCCACATACAGCTTAGAGCCAAGGCTCCTGCATCCTCTCGTCATTTCTTGTTCTAATGTTTTGCTTCCACTGAATTTTAACTCTCTAACATTGTTCATGCTCTGGGCTCATTTGTTCAAATCTCAGATTACAGCTCCCTTTACCTGGATTTCCCAGGAGTTCCAACTTCCACCCTGGGTGTGCTTTTCCCCTCCAGGCACCTTTGCACATGGAGCTGGACTGGGAGGAGTGAAGCTTAGCCAGGGGGAGTAGGTTAGATAGGATCTCAGACTGAGTGAGATCAGGAGAAACAGCCTTCTCCGGAGACCGTTTTCAGTGAAACAGCTCTCTTTACTGGGGAAGAACAAGGACCATATAACCCTTGGGAAGTGGGTAGAAGCTTGGAAGTGGAATGAGTGTACATCTTTGGCTGAGGCTGAGGTGCTGTGGAATCCTTCATCTGCATAAAGAGAAATCCCAGGTGCTTGTAGGACATATTCTTGTAGGGTAAGACGAATTTAACCTATAATCTGGCCAGCAGGCTATGTGACTACCTCAAGGGTGGTGGAGGTGAGGGTTGTAAGGCTTACATGTGCCTGAACATGCAGGCCCACAGCAAAGAGTAAGTGGTCCTACTCCTGCTCCTCTCAGGACAAAATTTTCAGGGTTTGGACACAACTCAACCTCACTTTTGCTCTGGACCAGCTCCTCTGGTCACACAGCTTTCCAGCCCCACACCCAACAAAACCTCGAATCTCTGTATAGCAATATCTGCAGGAGGATGTAAGACTTTTAAAAACTGCTGACAGGGCAGTATGGTACAGTGTCTTCCAGCAGGGGGTGGAGACCTCTGGGGCTCCGTTTTGTAAAGCTGGAGTTGTTTCAGCCACTAGGAACTTCTCAAGGGCTAGCATACTCTCTCACTAAGTTCTGGGACAGAAAGGGTCACTGGTGCTTTGGGGCATGCTTGAGGGGATCGTGTGACCTGGAGTGATTCCATATCCTGTCGTTAGAAAAAATTGTTGGTTTGGGAGTTTTTGTTTTTGTTTTGTTTTTCTTGTTTTGTTTGTTTGGTTTGTTTTGCTTTTTTTCCTGCAAATTCTATGCGGCCCATGGTACCCAGAGGTCCTTGATGTCCTGAGGAAATTAATACCCTTTAAAAGCTAAAAGGAAAAAATGGGCAACAAAAGAGGAGAAATGAGGTGGACAATATGATAAAGAAATATTGAGGGTGAGAAAACTGAACAGCCAGGGAAACGAATTTCTCCAGTATTTCACTGACCCAAATGGTCTATGACCATGTGCTGTATAGAAGTCACATTGATGGCAAAGATATGGCACAAGGAGTGACAGCCTTCCTTGTCCTCACAACCCCTTCCCCTCAGGAGAATACACTGTGTCCCCTCAGGGACACTGGCTGGCAGAGTCCCACTCTGTCAGAAGGTTGGGGCTGGATCCAGAATGCCCAAGTCTCCAGTTTGTAACTCCTGGTTTCCATTTTTCTTTTTCCCCTTTGTAGCATCATATGATGGTTTCTGGTGGGGATAAATTGCTTTTCAGCTGTTCACTTACTTCACTTTCCACAGGAACCTATTTGTTCCTCCAATCAATCTGAACTCAATAAAACCTGCTCTTAAACCCACGTTCTTATACTCATGGCAGGGCTAACAGGAATCAGGAATCTCTCTGTTGAGAATACCCAGGAAGTGAGCCCTTCAGAATGAAGTGGAATTGAGTCCTGGATAAGCTATCTAGTGTTCTAAAGCCACCACTTCTAATTTTCACATCCTCCAAAAGAATGAGGAGGCAGGAAAAGACATGAGGTACAGGATAGAGGAGAGAACACAAAGGTGAAAAAGGTTTCAATTTGATGCTAGAATTGCTAGATACAATCCCCAGTCTCTAGCTCCAGAGAATATGCCAACTTGCCTATCATCCTACACTTTAAGAGGCTGGAGGAAGGAGAAAAAGAAAAGGAAAGGGAGGGGGCGGGAGGGGAGAAGGTAGATAGTACTAGACCTCAAAGTGGTTCCTTTTCATACTCTGTTCAAGTCCCAGACACATCTGTGGTCTTGATTCTCTGCTAGCCAAGTAGCCCAGGCCCCAGACCAGAGAAGGGGAGCCAACTATTTGCTATTGTTTGTGTGATATACAGTAGGCTCAGCGTTGTACCTTATTTCCATTTAATTCTCCTGCAAGCTGTTGAAGTGTATATTATTTTCACTCTGAGGAAGAAAGAACAGCTCATAGAGTCACACATACTTGTGCTAAACCATACAACCAGTAAGGAGCCAGGGTGGGACTTGGACTCACGTGTATCTCAGCCAAAACCTAACATTCTGAGAGTGCTTCTGTACTTCCACATTGTAAATAAGCCATGGCATAGTAAAGGCCATTTAGAATGTTAGAAGAATTTTAAGATGTTTCTTAAACACCCCCCTCTTACATTGTCGGGTCCATCGGCCTTTAATATGCATTAACTGCAATGAAGTGCCTTAGAGCCAGATGTGTTTATCTTACATACCACAGCAGGTCAGCGCTTGACAGGCTTCCAGCTCCCAAAAGTCTTCACAGCATTGATGTGAATCCTAATTTCATTTCAGCCCATTTGTATTCATTGCTTTCTCTGTGTTCAACAACAAGCATGCTATCTATCGCGGATGTTTTCAAGGATTATTGTGAACCCAGAGTCTCCCTTTTTCATTTGACTTCTGTTGAGATTTCTGTCTATATCATAGATGTTCTTGGCCTGGTAGTGTCAAGGAAATGGTTAGATTTGAAGGAATGTCTGTCAAGAGACCCTTTGCACAATGTCCACCAGGTTAAGGATTCACATTGATCCCAAATGCTGCTGGGAATGAAGATTCCTCTAGATGTCACTGTTGGGACTTTCCTGGGTCTTCTCCAAGGGAAAAGAAACTAAAGTATAGGGCTCTCTGCTTCTTCAAAGATTAAGATATTTCCAAGAGGTTTTCATCCTCCCTTCCTCCAAAAAGAAAAAAAATAATCAGAGAGCCTCAAACAATTGTGTAGAGAAGTTAGAAAGTCTACTCTCACAGGTAGCACAGTGTTTCATTTTAGTGAGCATCTCATTATCCAGTCCTCTCTGTATGGCATCACAGAGCTATGCCAAGAAAACAAGAGACAAGAAGAGAAGCGACTTTACATTTTCAGAGTCACGGCTAGTCATGTGCTGTGCCAGTCCCTTGACATCTGTAATCTTGATGTATGTCACATTAGCTACACATCTGTGTTGATTATTACTGTGCTTACTTCACTGATACAGTAAGTAGCTGAAATTCTGGGAGAGGAAATGACAGATCTAACACCTTTACTAGAACCACATGCTCCCTGAGAAGCACCATCTACCTGGTCCTTATAGCAGAGGTTCTGAAGAAGCTGACTAGGATTTAGGTCACATATCATCTGACTTGAAAACCCAATTTCCCGACCTGTGACTTGAGCCTGGCATTCTCCCAGACTGCAGGATCCAGAAAGCTCACTGGAGCTACTTTCCCAGCAACGTCCTCTAGCTGTGTCTTGAGGCTTCATTTGCAGTGTGTGAAATGGCTACAGACTCATTTCTCCCTCGTTTAACCCTCACTGCTCTAGAATGATCTAGAAAGGCATTTCTATAGCTCAGTCAGCAGTGTTCTTCATCTAAATTGGAACATTAAAGTCTGAAAGAGAATAGTCCAGAATCCCAATATCCAAACATCAACTTAGCCTCCGTCTCCAGAGAGTTTTCATATTCCATCTCTCAGAATAGGCCCCTTCAGACTCAGTCACTGGGGAGACAGATAGCAGAGATACAGTTCACAGTCTAGATGCTCAGTCCACAAAGCTCTGGAGCCACAGCAGGATCCCAACTGCCTGGGGTACCCTACACAAGTTTCATATCCACAATAGACTATCTTATCATGGGCTCACAAGCTGATGAGACTTGAGCTGCATGACTAGTACCCCACACAATACTGTCTAGGTCTTAGCAAGAGCCCTGTGACTTTCAAAGAGGCCAATCCACTCCTTGAACAGCACTAACCGGCCAAATATTCAAGCTTCCATCTTTGTGACTTGGGTGAAAACTTGGGTGTCTGTGTACATCTGCCCCAGTACCATGTGGGACAAAGGGGATCAGAGAGGTGTTAGTTGTTAGCTAAGAGATTTTTAAGCCTTCAGAAGCCACTGAGACTTTTGATGTTCGAACCCCACCAAGCATCTTTCACTCTTCTTCTGCTGGCACCTCCAATGTGAAGTAACAGATATGGAGCCCTCATCCGGGGTCTTCTTCAAGCTCAACAGTGAAACTCTTTCAATGACCAGTCCCTCCTTGACCGAGCTCCAACAATACCATTCTTAGAAGGAGAAACCTATGCTTCTTCTTTAGCATGAAACCATCTAATCAATTCTTTAAGAAAAACTAAAGTATGCCTGCCATTTGACTTCAGGAAATGCAAATGGTTCAAAATAAGATAGACTTTTTCCATTATTGGGTTTCTCAGAATTACAACTGAGGTCACCCCACTGTACACATGAAGACCAAAGGGGAAAAACAGAAGAAAAAAACTGCATGTTTGAGAGACAAGCCTGGGCTTGTACTTCTGCCACCATCTGTATGCAGATGCTCAGCTCTTACAGATGTCACCACAAGCCACCTGATACAGAGGGGCCTTTGGACCAGAGAGATAGAGCCTGTCTTTGATGTGACATCCTAGCTTTGGTCCAGGACAAGAATCCTACTTTCCCAGCTAACTTAGACAGAATCTGTGAGCATAGGACCAATGTTCTTCTTGCCAGGGGAAAAAGTAAGCCAAGCACCCCTTCTCACTACACTGATGCCCTTAGTACTGGTCTGGCCAGAGCTTCCAAAGGAAATAAGAGAGATAGACTCGTTGACTCCATTTGGCAAATGTGTCTTCTTGACTGATCAGTAGGAGAGACTAAACAGTAGTCTCTGCCAGGGTATGTTTCAAAGGACAGCTGACTTGGTAGAGGTAGGGGATTCCACGTGGCAGGAACCAGACTTGTTCAGGTGGAAGCATATCCATGTGGTTGTGAACTGGAACCACAAGCCTCCAAACTTGAGTAGAGGTAGAGGGAAATCTGTTTGAACATTAGAGTCACACTGGCTGAATTTTAATCTCTACCCTAACAGCAACTAGATGTGTGGCTAAGAACAAGCTAGTTAACCTTATTTGTTTACTTATATCCCAAATGCTGCACCCTTCCTGGTCCCACCTCACAAAGTCCCTCTTCCCATCCCCCATCCCCTTCTCCTCTAGGAGGATGATCCCTCAACCCCTACCCAAACCCCCTGTATCCCCTTCCACCATGGAGCATCAAGTCTCTGCAAGATTAAGCACATCCTCTCCGATGCCCTCTGCTACATATGTGCTGGGGGCCTCTGTCCAGCCTATGTATGCTGTTTGATTGTTGGCTCAGTCTGTAAGAGCTCCCAGGGGTCCAGGTGAGTTGACACTGTTGGTCTTTCTGTGGAGTTCTTATCACCTTTAGGGCCTTCAGTCCTTTCTCCCAACTCTTCTATAAGGGTCCCTGGCTTCTGTCTAATATTTGACTGTGGGTATCTGCATCTGTTTCAGTCAGCTGCTGGGTAGAACATCTCAGAGAACGGTTATGCTAGGTTCCTGTCTGCAAGTACAACATATCATTAATAGTGTCAGTGACTGGTGTTTGCCCAAGGTCTCAAGTTGGACAGTTATTGTTTGGCGATTTCTTCAGCCTCTGCTCCATCCTTGTTCCCCAGTTAAACTTTTAAAACCCAGGACTTCTAGTATGTATAACAGAGATAACTATAAACTGTCTCTCATTAGATGGTTGTAAAAATTAAATCTCTTATAGGATGGTTTTAAAAAATGTAAAAATGAAATCAAGGCTGTAGCATGCTCAGCAAAATATCACAAAAGTAGTCAACGTTAGTTATGATGGTGGTAGTGGTAGTGACATTGATTATTATTAAGACACAGAGGAAAATGAGATGAGGGAAGGTATGGGCTGAGCCTAGAGGGATTGGGAGGAGTCAAAAGCCCATAGGAGCTGTAGGAAACATAAATCAGAGTCTATAAGATTTGCATCTCTCTGGTTTCTTCTGGTTGATGTTCTACACTTCCAAAGATGAGATTGGACAACAGTCACAATTCCTTAGACTATCATACTTCAGGATCATAGGTCAGATTATATATACCCCATGAGTATGTGCAGGGCAGCAGCAAGCCTCAGAAGAACACTGCTTGGATGATAATTATGGGATAAGATCTAGAGAGTGGAAGCTGGCCTTCAGCCTTTGATGGGCCAGAAAGCCCTTTGTGAGTCAAGAGCAGCTAGAGATGAATACAGCCCCTACTTCTGCTGGGGAAGGGGGGGGGAGGTTCTCTCGTAGTGAGCTTGCTCAGACAGCAGAGGGAACCACTCCCTCAGCTTTTAGCCACTCTTGGGCCCCAGGGACTTTCTCGAATCTGAACAATGGGATATAGAAAGAAACTTGGAGCTCAGGACATGCTACTCAGAGATAGTAAGGAAGCTCAGCAGAGCATGGCTCCTACTGCATGAGCTTAAAGCTGTTAGTCTCTGAAGGATGGGCTGAGTGGTCATCTCTGGTGACATCATCAAAATATATCAATGTTAGGTTGGAGGGTTTCCAGTTCTCCAGATAGGGGAACCAAGGCCCAGAGAAGAGATTTGCTCCAAATACATTGAATTCATGAGTCACTGCAGGAAATGTATAATTCGGTTCTTTGCATACAAAATAGCTTGTTATAATAAGAAAGAGCGATCATCATCAGTGATGATATTAAAAATATTTTTATTTCTCTAATGCTATAATGACACAAGTAGTATATTTGTCTCTATTAAAGAAGCTCCAGATGGGAGGCTTCCTGCTAAGATGTCATTAATGTTTTGTCCTCTTAAAATTGAGTAGGATATTTTCATCTTTGTTGTCTAGACGAGGCAGATGTAGAGAATCCTCACATTCCTACATGCTCTTTTAACCCTGAGTATGTCCTTGAGTGTCTTCAGACATAAAAGCTGGCCCTGGGTTAGGCTGAGAACCATATTAGCTGGTACTGGTAAAAGCAGAAGATACTGGGTAGCAATAGCTGCATCCATGTTGCTGTTGGGGAGACTGGTGTTTAGGCTGAAGGACATGGGATGCTCAGTCTCATTCAACCTATTGGAGGTGTTCAATAACACCTTTCATGAGGACTGTCAAAAATGGTGCCCAGCATGCTGTGGGAACTAGATCATATTTGTTTAACTTGTACAGTATTCTGTAACAATCCAAGAAGAAGTAAACTATAGAACTGTGAAAATCCTAGGCTGTTTAACAGCAAAATGAAAACAAGTTTTGGGGGGGTTTTTTGTTGTTGGGGGGTGGTGGTGGTGGTGTTAGTGGTGTATGTGTGTGTGTTTGTGTGTGTGTTTGTGTGTGTGTGTGTGTTTAACCACACAGATAGGAGCAGACTAGTAAACGTCATCTCAGTGGGTCTCAGAAAAAGATGTGGTTGTTTACAGTCCCCAGAGAAGCAAAAGACAACTCATACCTGATCTTGTTTTAGGAAATTGCTCAGAGGACCTCTTATGTACCCTGAAAAGGATTCCATCCAAGAAGTCACGGGCCTACCTCGAAGGTCAGTAGCCAAAAATAGAGAAATATGTCCCCATGAAGAGAATGTCCTATGCCAACTTCTAATCCAGAGGTCCCAGCTAGAGTCTTGTAGCTGAAAGTGGCATGCAAATGTGTTCTTAGTCTACATCATACTTTTTAAAATTGAATTTCAGTGTCTTAGAGAAAGAAGATGAGAGTATTCTCCAAAGCTACAAGGCCCTTCTCTCAACCCTCATTTGATGGGTCGAGGGGAGGAGTTTGGTTAGAAATGGTACAGTTGAAACATAAAAACCATGAGCTTTCAGGGAGCTACATTAGGGTCCATATTGGAGGCAGACCATGTACAGATGGAAAGATATTCAAAAGCTCCCTCAGCAGATGGGAACCACTTCATTCACTCCTTTAGGTTTCCTATCTGTCCTTTGAAGACACTTTTGTCCCTTGACTGTATCACATCCTCCTTCCTCCACTACCCCCACCACCATGCACCAACTTACTAGTTTGGACCAAATACAATCTTTTCCCTAATGCAAAAAAAGAACAAGAACAGCTCCATCTCTACCTCTATGAAGTTATTCACAGGGGAACTACAAAATTGCCTGGTCCCCAGATTGACAGCTTAATGAGCTCCTTGGCACAGGGCCTGTTTGCATCTTGCAGTGTGCTTCAGGTAAGAGCCTTTTGTAAATGAAACAGTAAGAGGCACTTAGAATGTGAAAGAATGAGCCATGGAAGAAATGGCCAAGATTCTCCGAATAGCCATTTTGCTTATTTAAAAAAAAAAATCCCATTTTTTAGTTACATTAGTTCTTGCTTTTCAATTGAATTGCAACAAGGATTGAAGAGAAAGCATTGAATTAATTAAAACCAGAATGCCAGCTTCCCAATTCTAAAAGCACCTTTACCAGTCAGTGCTAACTTTCATTTGTTAGGACTCGAGACTTGGCTTTCACACAAACATTTTTGCTTTGAGGCTGTTAATTCTCTGCTTTTCTGTAATCCTACATGCTGGGTCCCTCACTGTGCACATGAGGAGCCCATCCAAGGATATGTGATTGCCTTTTAAAGAAAGGAGACATTCAAAAATTCAGACCATGTTAAAGAGTGTATCTTATTTTTTATCAGCACATATTAATTGCCTGTGATAATAAGTTTCATTGTTGATATTTTATGCATGCACATAAAATACTTTTCATCTTAAATGCAAAAATTAATAGAGAAACTCAATACTGAAATTGAATAATATTGAATGTCACAGCTCTGACACCACCCACAAATACCTATCAAAACATTAAATGCTCATTCATCGACAAATAACACAGTAGCATAGACCTTGTGCAAAATACAGTCTAGGTGGGTATGGTCTAATTAAGCAAGAAGCTAGAGAAATGGTGTAGGCAGTCAAGTGATTGACTTTTAAGCTTGAGGCTCAGAGCTGGAGCACTAGAACCTGCTTTTTAAAAGCCAAACATGGTCCCTCATACTTGCAATGCCAGCACTGCTAAGGCACAAGTAGGGAGATCCCTGGAGCACATTGACTGACCAGCTTAGCCCACTGGGCAAGATTCTGGACAGTGAAAATCCCTGTATCAAAAACATAAGTTACGGAGCTGGAGAGATGGCTCAGCAGTTAAGAGCACTTTCTCTTCCAGAAGACCCAAATTTGTTTCCCAACATTCACATCCTCTCAAAACTGCCTATAGTTCCATCTCCAGGGTATCTGATGCCCTCTTCAGGCTTTGTAGGCAAATCAGTACTGTGCATACTGGTACTGTGTAAACACTGATACCCAAGGTTGTCTTCTGGGCTAAACACGCACATGTACACAGACAGGTACATCTGCACCTGCACCTGAATACATGCCTGAGTCTAACACAAACACATATATACATAGACACACACACGCTGAAAAAATGGTAAAAATATTAATAAGTATCAAATGATATAAGATAATGATTAAAAGAAAGTCATCCATAGGTGCTGCCTTCCATCAGAAAACTCTCCTGTAAGGTCTTTTGCTTTCCAGTGCAGTGTTGTGTGTTGATCCAACCCTGTAGTTTGAGCATTAAACAAAAGAAAGACAAATGTTTTTCTTCCTGTGACTTCCTAAGTAGAAAAAAACAAGCTATGGAAGAATATTCTAGAAAGAATATTTAAGAAGATGTTTAAATATTTGGGATAGCAGGCATCCTTCTAGAAAACAGAGATGCTGAGTGGGAACCTTGGGAAAGAGATTTCCATCATGTAACTAACATGTGAACAATAATTCTATCTCCCCAGTGTCAAAGCATCTCAACAGTACCAAACTGTCATGGAACCAAGATGGCACCATCCACGGACTCGTATACCAGGATGGGAACCTGATCGTCCAATTCCCAGGCTGGTACTTCATCATTTGCCAACTGCAGTTCCTTGTGCATTGCTCAAATCATTCTGTAGACCTGACACTGCAGCTCCTCATCAATTCTAAGGTCAAAAAGCAGACAGTGGTAACAGTGTGTGAGTCTGGAGTTCAAAGCAAGAAAATCTACCAGAATCTCTCTCAGTTCTTGCTACATTACTTACAGGTCAACTCTACCATATCAGTCAATGTGTATAATTTCCAGTATGTGGATACAAAAACTTTCCCTGTTGATAATGTGCTATCTGTCTTCTTATACAGTAGCTCGGACTGAATAGTTGCTCTTAACTGTGTGAAAATGTTGTCTACCATACAGTACTTCATCTGTCCAAACATGGGCAAAAGAAAATATCAGGACAACTCAACCTAAGCATGTGAGTTAGTATACTTCTCCTTCTGTCCTTTGGAAAGATACAAACCCATGGTATAGAAAGTGAAGTCTCTTTCAGATGCACAGCCAAGAAGGAGTGTGGTGTGTGGACAGATACCTACTTGGGCACTGGAAGGGGTTGAGTAGTCCCAGTTTAACCACTAACTCACTGACCTTGAGCTATTTTTTCCTCCCCTTGGAACTCCGGGGTCTGAACCTGAAAAAGTAGGAGATGGGATTTATATTTCCCCAACATTTTTCTTCAACTCAGAAGATGAGACTGTTGAATTGAGCTTCTCAAGCAGATGAAGGTCTTCCATGGCGTGAGGAAACTGACGGTACCAGTTATGTCTGTCTGCTTGTCACCTCTGCGGGTCATAAAGACATTCATGCTGCCTCGTAAAATGATACTCCAGCCTCTTATAATAGGCAAGGTGATCCTGTCTCTCACCTTGGGGAGTAGCTGCTGCTATCTCCTGAGATGTACATGGAGACATTTTCTGCTTCAAATTTCACCTGTCTGCAGTTTTTTAAGTACCCTCAAAAAGTTGTTGACAATGAGAAGAGCTTCTGGACAGCAGACAGCAACAGCTTCTCCTGACCAGAGAGGCCATGTAGTTCTCTTAGACTCATCAAGCTTGAGATTTCTACAGCACTGTGGGAGACAGACTTTTGACAGATCATTCGAGCTGACGTATGGTCCCTTAGGAGTTATGCTTCAGTGAAGAAAGCACATCCTGCCAGTGCTGTGTGAGAGGATGGAGTAAAATAGGAGCTTTTCTGAAAGAAAGGAGAAGAAAATTTTCCAGAAAAAGGCTAGAAAATATTTAAAAGGAAAAGAAGAGAACCCAGCTTTTCTGATGTGAGAGGAACCCAAAAAAACAAAACTGAGAAGGAAAAGTGTCTCTATCAACCACCTCTTAGGTCCCCTCCTCTCTAGTTATTGGAAAAGTAGTTGCATGGTACAGGTCAAGTTCTGGTATGTGGTCAAATAGAATCAGGTGTGGAGAGTGCCGTGCAGAGAATAAGGAGATCTGTCATATTTGTGTTGTGCTCAAATGAGGGGCAAGTGATGCTGAGATTAAACCAACACATGCACTCTAGAAAAGGCACGTAGACCTGTGTGAGAACCGAGCAAATGTTCTCCCCTTTCAGACTCTAAAGCAAGAAAGACTCCATTTCATTCTTCATAGGCTGCCCTCTAGGCAGAAGTACCTGACTTTTTACTATGGTTTGATCTTTTCCTAATAACAGTCTCTGTCAAGCTGTGCTCAGAAAGCCAACCACTGAAGATGGGGGTGGGGCATTTCATTTCAAAAAAATGAAATGTAGCAAAATGAAAACAAATACAGACAATAGTTATTAATAAGTCAACTGGTGTGTACAAAGGAAGTGGACAGTCCAGGAGTTTAAAACTAAACTATGACACTTTTGAGGGTTAGCCAGCCTCCTGTGGGACTTTCTGGCATATCTGTAATAGTTATATCTTATATATAACTATATATAGATATGACAGAGTACCTGATAGATACAAGTGGAGAAAAAGATTTATTTTGGCTCACACTTAAAGAAAAAGATACAGTCCATGATGGCCAGAAGGCAAGGCAGTAGGAATATGGAAGAATGGTTACGTTGGGTCCACAGTCATGAAGTAGAGAGAGATGAACACTGGTATTCATCTCTCTTCCCCCTTTTCTCCAGTTAACCAGTCTGAGAGTAAACATTCTAGTCAATAAGATAGTGTTGCCCTCCTTCACAATGGGTCTACAATCCTTAGTTGAATCTCTTTAGAGACACTATCACAGAAACAGCCAGGCGTGTGTCTCCTGGTAGATTCCAAATCCTGTCAACTTGACAGTGAAAATTAATTACCACCACACACATGTAAGCAAGCACATCACTTTTCTAACCGGATGCTTAGGCTGCCTAAGACTCATGTTTGCTTAACGAAAAGTCAGTGAATTTACACACTATGCCCTCATAAACTTGAGAAAAATTGTGTGTAAAATGTTGATGAAATGTTCCACCTCTGGAGTGAGGTCAGTTTGCCATGGTGGAGTTCCCGTTGTATAGAAATCCAGGGGACACCAATCCCTATCTCTTGAATCTAGCCCCCTGACTCCAGTTCTGTTGTTTCTCATCAAGCTTTCTTGGACATCCCATAGCCTTTGTGAAAAGCTTCAGGTCACATCTCTCCAGCCCCACACTGAAGCAGCCCTAGCATCCAGGAAATCCTCAGCCCTCCTCTGTGTACTCCAGCCATTTCATCTCCATCTTCTGTAGATTTGGCCCATAACTGAGTCACAGAAGAGGGATAGAACTATAATGTCATGACCCTCAGAACCAAAGGTATTTATGATCAAGTCAATATTATTTTTTAGATTAAAAATAATAAAGTTTATTGTTTAATTTCAACCTATGCATATATATAGGTATACATGTATGTGTGTATACACATGCATATATGTGTGTATGTATATTTTTCCAGTCATGTTTTACATATCATCTGCTTAGCCTAGGTCTGGGGGAAAAACCTGACTCTTGCTTTGGGAATTGCAATGCTTGTATATGTTTATATTTATTTTTAATTAAAAAGGAAACATAATATTTTTCCTAGGCTTCATCAACTTATTTAATTATTATTAATATTTTTCCAGATTTCCATCTGCTTCAATTTTTTTTAAATGGAGATAGAACTTAGCCACCCTCTTGCATTCCCCACACCCTCTCTGAGGAGTCATAACTGCTGTCTGGAAGTCTGTGCCTGCCTTTCATTTACAGAAAATTACATTTGTTTTCTAAATAAGAATATATAGAACAATTTTGTGTGCTTTTTAAATTTTTTAATAAAAGATTTACTTTATACAAAATTTTGTGACTTGCAATGTTTTATGTAATACTAATGTTTTAAGGTTTGCCCAAACCAGAAAATAAAATACTTAAATCTAGTTTATTCACTTAAACATGAGATATTTATTTCATTGTTTTAATATATCTCTACCCGTCCTCATAAAGACAAACGTTTGATTCACTTCCAAGGTTTCACTATCTATTTCATGTATTAATGAAAGAGACTTTTTTCCCTTGTGGAGAACCTACCTTACACTGTCAGTTGTCCATACAAAGGAAAGCAGTGGTTCCCCATAGCTGCTGGCTTCATCGTGGCCAATGAAGGCTTAGACACCCAGTGACCACGTTTGAGGACAGGAACTTAGTTCTGGGAATCTGAAGTATCTTTCTATCTCTTGTGAGAACTGCTCTTCTCTGTGCACCCACTCAACACTTCTGTCCTGAGCTCCAGTGTACAAGCCTCATGGTGGGTACCCGTGTGTGACCAATAATGGTGAGTGAATTAACGCTATGCCTTTCCAAAGTACTCTGGATCTTTTCTAGATTCGGTTCTTTTTTTTTATGGAGAATAATTGAAAAATATCATCATTCACAGGACAAAGAAAAATCCCAGAAAGAGGTTCTTGTTCAGAGATCAAATGTTCAGATTCCTTGTGTCTTGTCCAGGTTGCTTTTTGCCCCCATCTTCCTTAGTATCCCATGGGGTGATCATCCACTTTGGTGGATTTAAGTGACAGTTCTCTTCCAATTCCTGTAAAACTGCATCCCTGGCTTGTTTTTAGCCTTAAATCCAGCCATCTGCCTTCAGTAGGCATCGAACTCTACCCACGGCTGTCTTCTAAGACTTTATAATGAAGACTGACATGCACCAGCCAGCACAGTATTTTTTCCAGAATTGCATCTTTTCAACCCAGAAGAAATATTTCACATTGCCAGCAAGGACCAACCTAAAACAAACAAACAAAAACTTGTACTTGACTATATGACACTTTCATTAGTTATACTAGGACTCTACAGCTATTGAAACTGAGATGAGCAGGACTTGGGAGTGTTTGTCCACTCAGTCAGCAAACACAGCAGTGAAAGGGCACTTGGTTTCACTCTGCAGCTGTATTGGCACACATTCCAGTGTTCAATTGCTAACAGACTACACCATGGGGAGACTGGAAGGAGCTGGGAGAGCATCATTCTGGCAATGCAATATTGCCCACGGCAGTGGGGCAGCCTCCTAATTGCAATGGTTTTCTGTTTATGATAGCAGTGTTGTGGTTCTAGAAAGGCCAGACTCCTGGTGGCCTGATTATTGAAGGGATGACTGCTACTATGACATCTCACTGTGGATAGAAGTTGCCCATAAAGGCTCAATCTGTTTTGTCAGCCCTTTTTAAAGTACTGTGATCAATCTCTAGTTGGTCTCAATAATGTGCTAAAATGAAGTCTGTCCCCTCTCATGTATTCTTATCAGACACAATCTCAATATGGTCAGATTGGCTGTGTTTAGCTGTTGTCCTCTTCCTGGCAGTTTTTCATGATCCTTCTTCTTTCCTACCTTGACCATTCCCCCGGTATCTAATTCCTTCCACTATCAGCTCACTCACACTATTCAAACTCCTTCCCAAATCACATCCCTGGCAGTCTCACTCCTTACAAGCCATCTCCTGACAGCATTCATAATTGAGAGAAGAAGCAGTCATTTATCAAGCTCCTTCATGTTTGGCACTTTTCATATACTCTTTTGTTTTATTCCCAAATCAGCCTTAGGAGATAAACATCATTAGACCTATGCTCCTGATAATGACACAGAGAGTCCAAGCCTTGGAGTGACCTTGCCAACATCTTCCAGGCAGTAGATGGTACATTTTAGCTAAGGAACCACATATCTTTCTATTTTATGCCTGCCCCTCCTCCCGCTACCTTTGCTCAAATCACCTTTAACTCCTTCCCATTCCTGAAGCCTTCCATATTTTCCCTGACAACAGGTGTCTGATTTCTTCATTTCTTCACATTTTCCTTTCCATTGCTCTGTTGTCCATTTCCATGTTCCCCCCTGATACTAGTCGTCCGGATCTTCTGGTGCCTCCCTAATCCTCAGTGACACACTCTACATTGGAGTCTCTGGTTCTCTCAAAGGACATCTCCACTGACATCCAAATCCCAGAAGACAGCACTTATTCAGCACAGTTCTTGAGATATGGCTAACTATTTATTGAATGTTTTATAAATGAATTTTTTAGAAAGCCATTTAAAGCTCAAGTACATTTTATGAAAAGAACATTACCTACGACATCTGGTTACCACCCCAGCAGTTAAAAATAAATTCAAAATATAGAAACCTAGCCTGAATGAGATAGTTTTCTTACAAATAATTTTTAGTACTCAAGAGAATACCTATTATTAGGCATCTATTAAACAAAGATGACATGTCCAGAAGACAAAATTCACCTGGTTTATCTGAGAATTATAGGGGAAGAGGCCAGTCTGCCTTATCTTTATTGAATGGCTCTTATAAGCAAACCATACTATGTATTTTATTCAATAATGCATACCACCTCTTCTTACTTCGAGGTACATGTCTGCTGTTTCCATTATATTGATTTTAGAAATAATTAGTGAGAATACTAAACATAGAGAGTTTATACTAACTTCTGGTGTACTTCAGAATCAAATGAAAGGTGGTGTTGGTGGAAGTGGTGATGGTGGTGGTGGTGATGGTTATTGTTGTTGTTGTTGTTGTTGTTGTTGTATCATTGTTTGTAATCCTAAAATCCCAGGCCACATACAAGATCAATTAAAGATTAGAATCTAAGCATCAGGATAATCTTAAGTTCTCAAACTTTAAACTAAGTTTAAGAGTTAATAATGATTTTGGAGGGTGAATGTCAGGAGATTTAAGGAGTGGGTTAACCAAGACTAAGAATTATGAAAAAGTTTTAAGGAGACCTGCTCCATATTTGTAAAACAATTACAAAATACATTTTTAAAGAATATTAAATAGAGGTGGGAAATTCTGCTACCAGAAGACATGAGTTACTAAATAAAAATCTCAGGGCCAGGCATAGGATATCTCTCTATAAGCTATTGGTCAGGCTTCCATCATAAGAAGATGATAAGGCCCTATTAATGAAGACACACAAACTTTGGCTGCAGAATACAGAGAACTCAATCCCAAATTAACTAGGAAACTCCCTCTAGAGTGGCTAGCTTTCACAGGGCCAAAAAGTACCATACTTGCCACTGGAAGAGAGAAGGCATCAATGATCTTATCTAGCAATGGGCCCTGCAAACTACAATATCCCTTCCAGCTAAGATGTCCACTGATGGAATGAGTTACGGGGATAACAAACTGTTTTCTGATTGAATTCAGGTTCTGTTCCACAAGATGGAACTCGTGTGTGATGCTGTAAACATAGTCAAAAGTACATAGTTTGGGAGACCATTGGCCCTAGGGAGGATTGGACTATTGTTATCTTGCTGAAACAAAATATTTTGGTTGGTTTGTCAAACTGCCTTTTAAATATTTATTTGTACACCCATAGGTTTGTACTACACTCAATACTGGTCAGAGAAAGTTCTTTTTGCAGGGGGCAGCAGTCATTACTGGTCTAAAAATAAGTAATTATGAGTGTCTAACCTTAAATGAGAGCACTATAAACTCTTCCCAGTACTTAGCAAAACAGGGGACAGAAAAAAAAATAAAAATAAAAACTAAGAGGAGAGGGAGAAATGCTGTAAAATGCTGGCGGTTGTGCTTATGACCTCAGTAACTGTTGTTACCTGCACAAGATCAAGACAGTCAAAAGCCCAACATGGATGGAGGAGGGACTCACTAATTCTTACTTCTAGCTGAGGAGATATTGTCAGTTGATGGGGAAAGAAGAGTCATTTTTTTCTTTGAGGGTATAGCCACTAGTTGGTTACCCATGCTCCAGTATATGGTCCCATGCCCACATACACTTGGGTGGCACCAACTGGACCCAGTGGGATATTCCTAAGAAAGAGAGGTAGAGAGATGTGAAGAGGGAGAGTATCGGAGAGAGGAAGTGAGAGGAGAGAGTTGAGGGACATGAATTTGGGTTAGGCAGAATTTGAGAGGGGAACCAAGAACATTCAAAATGTACTTTATGCATGTATGTAATTTTCAGAGTAGATAAAACATTATTTCAAAGAGGAGTCAAAGAACTTGAAGGACACAAAGTCAGGGAGTAAGGAAGGGAGAGGATCTGCAGTTAGTTGAAGGATAGGGTAAACATGATTAAAACAAACTGTACACAATTCTCAGAAAGCTAATGAAATTTATAATTTAAAAATTCTACATGGGGAAGCTTGTAGTGTGTGGCACTGCTTCATGACACTTGTTTTTTGTTTGTTTGTTTGTTTGTGTTTGTTTGGTTGGTTCTTTGTTTGTTTTGTTTGATTTTTTTGTTAGATCTTCTGCATGTATTTCAGGAAGGAAGGAGGCACCATGAAGAGGGGAGGTTATTATACTCACTCCAGGGGCCTAGACTTGGAAAGAAATGACCGTGTTAAGAAACTCTGCTGAGTTAAAACCCTGCTTGCTCCACTTCCTTACCCCAGTAACTGAGCCCATACACTGACTTCCTGAGGTTATCAGAAGAACATAAAGAGTCACACCCAAAGTGCTTGGAACTCTCCTTCCTCTCTCTTGTTTAGTGAGATGATGATTAAGGCAATCATTATTATTTTTTAACACAAAATAATTCTTGGCATCATTTAAAGAATCAGATGGTATCTTCTTGGGAATCACTCTGACTTATGAAATCACTTGGACTTAGATAAAAAGTCAAAATGTGTGCTTATTCAGATGGTTAGTGGACAGGTTCATGAGGCTCTACCCCTGGCTGAGTGGATATTGGTAATTGACAGCTGAGGTGTGCCTTTTCCTTTGTGGGTGTAGCTACTGGACCCACACACATGCACAGATTGCCCAATGTACATGCAGGAAACACTAGTTGAACTCAGTGAACAGGCGATGACGGTGGATAGAGCATGATACTAGCAAGATACATTGCATCTAAGTGTATAATTAGTAATAAAATAAATAAAAATAAATAAATAAAATAAATAAAAATATTTTAAAATAAAAATTGGCTTAGCAAAGATCTCCATGAAGCAAACACTCAAAGAGTGAGTCTATCTACAATCCCTACAAAATGGAGAACTCCTTGGGGAAGGCTACCACAGAGGCAGAAGAACACCAAGGACTTAAGAACACCCTGTCCTTAAGTCTCCAGCTATTGCAGATGAGCCCCTTGTCCACACAGAAATGAAACAGAAATCCATCTCTGAAGCAGCACAGAAACAGGTGACTGGCACAAACAGAACTCTGGAAATAGGATTTCAGCATCAGTAGAATGAGGGACTGGCCAGCCTGAGTTATTGATTAATGTGTCTTGGGGCACACTAAACTGAAGGTCAGTCTTCCTCCAAGAGAACCCAGCCTAAGTAATTCACCATTCCATTCTCATGGCTGGACGACAGATGACATAACTGTGGTGACGTTCTGACTCTGCCCTTTTCTGTCTTTCTGGTTTCCTTTTATTAGCTGTCCACATACAGCCTGCAGAAGCTCTGGAGTAAACAGAAAAAAAAAAAATGCCTAACTCGTCCCAGGATGGACAATGCAGCTAAGGAACCAGTAGCCAAACGCTGAAGGAGACTGTTCCTGCTACTGATGCATATTCACAAAGACTCAGACCTCAACTGTGATCTTTCCAGGTTCCTCTGATGTCATTCATGATGTATTGACTTAATACACTCTAAAGCACGTAAGCAGGACTGCTGACGCTTACTGAATCCAGGCAGCATGCTGAATCTTCCAGACACTGTAGGCCATTTCATGCTCCCGATAGTCACATGAGATTATTGGAGAAATAGAGGTTCAAAGAAATCCAAAAGCTTGTCCAAGCGTAAGCAGCTCTTTAGCTGAAGAACCAGATGTAAACATTCACCATCTGGTTCCCAAGTCTCATCTATCCCCACAGAGTGGTGAGCAGCCAGGAGGCCACGTGACTTTGTGCAAGCATCATCCATAAGGATTTTGCCCTACCTCTACCCTTTCAGCTTAGTTAACTTGGCCTCTTTCATAAGATCCCAAATCAGATCTCATTTCTCAGGAGCCAGTCTCAAGCTAAGTTAGACCATGAGTCTTGGTGGTCTCACCACCAGACTCATTCACTCTCTGAACCCTATGAGCTTGATCTTGTTCTCTGGGAAAAACATCCAAATGCAGAATGCAGTCCCTCCCATGTCTACAAAGTAAAACCATTCTTCCCTCTAGTTGTTCTGGCCTGATCCCCTCCCCATTCACACTCTCTTCTGGGCTTCAGAAAAGGACTTGCTTCATTTGAGCCTCTGCAGAACCTTGAGTCTTGACTCTGGTTACTCTAGAAACGGGGTAACTGTCCTCTTTGTCACTGACACTGGAGAGTGGAAAATTATGAATTTGATTATACCATTCACCCTGTCAAACTCAGGATGGGAAGAAAATAGCTCACACCCCCATACAGAATCATACAGATCTTTCTGTAATTCAGAGTCTTGGCACAACTTTTCTGGGCTCCAGAGAGAGGAAGAAATTTGGCCACCCCCATCCCAAACTGTGTACTCATTTCCTGCCCAGGACAAACCACTTCCCTTCATGAGTGCCTGTAAAACCCCACCCCCACCTCCAGGCTGTCATCTTGTGCTATGAGCCCAACCTCACAATCACCCGGCACTCCAGTATTAGTATTTTTCCAAATTTTGTGTGACTCATCTGCATCTTTCATCATTGTAATCCTAGGAAAGCTCTTGACACACAGTGAGTGTTTGGTGTATATTTCTTTAGTAAATGAAAGGTGAAGCAAATGCCATCTTAGATGCCTGTATAGCACTTTTAGGTTTACAAAAACAATTATTTCAAATGACAGATGAGAGAACTAAGCAACACCATCCACTGATAAAAACTAGGAGATCCTGGTATTGGTTTTTAGTTTACTCAGTACTATACTGTATTCAGGAGCCGGCAAGAGATAGCCTCTGCCAATGGCTGACCATAAAGCATTGAAGGAGCAAAACTATCCTTCATCACTCAGAATCCATGCCTGCTTTTGTGCAGCTATGGTGAAGGAAGTGGTTATCCCAGAATGCAAGAGCTCCTATATGGCTGCAAAGCTGTCAATTCAGCCCTTTAAAGAAAGCATTCCACAGACCCAGCTGGTATTGTTGGCGCCTTGTTGGTTCAGATATATGCACAGTGCATACTCACACACATTATAAATTTTCCCACAAAGAGAGTTGTACTCCATCACTACTGCCTGAAAGCCTCAAGACTGCCTGCTGAGATGGGGACTGTATCAGAGTTTTCACAATGCTGTCTGCTAGTGTCGGGGGAAATTCATGGGCCTTCTCCATGGACTTGGTCATATTCACCCTCGAAATATGAAGAAATCGAAAGAGTACGAGACAAGGAAAAAGGAAAGGAGGAAAGGAGGGAGAGAAGAAGGGAAAGAAGGAAGAAGGAGGGAGGAAAGAGGGAGGGAAGGAGACAAGGAGGGAGGGAAGGAAAAAAGAAAGGAGGGAGGGGAAAGAAAGAAGGAGAGAAAGACTAGAATGAGAGCATGGTGGGGGGAAGCAAGACAGAAGGAGAGTTTGAAGACATAGTAAATCCAAGGTTAGCCTGGGCCACATGACAATACTTCATCTTAAAAAGTTAAAAAAAAAACATAATAGATTTTTAATAAAAGTCTCTCCAAAGAAGTTATAATGAAGGCAATGCTTTAAGAAAAGTGTTACATAATTTTTCGGTCCATGAGGGCTTTATTTTGGTTTTTAGGTAGCTGTTTACTCAAGGAAGCACAAAACAGATAATGACTTGGAGGGAAATGAAAATCATTTTTTCCATTTACACAAGTAAAGGGTGTTTATTGAAGCCCATGTGGATGTAAACAATTCTCTTTATGTCTGTGTTTTAGATTGCACTACTGAGATCTCTAAATTATATCAGAGAAGAGGACCTGCTCAAACATGTTCCAAAGCTCATCCCTGTGACTGGGGAAATACAATAGACAACCAGTAAAGACAAGATGCCAACACTGTCTCTCTTTGAATCACATGATGATCTGAATACAAGATGCATTCACAAACAAAAACTTCCTGTATTGATTTTATTTTATTTTCTCCTTTTACAAAAAGAGAGAACAAGAATGATGTTCTATTTGAAAAAAAATATGTGGTAAAGAAGGAAATTCTGAAACAGAAGTTTACTGAGAGCATTGCTTCATAAATTTAGGTTATGGCAATCTTTGTAGTCTCTAAATTGTTATAATTCAAAAAGTTGTAGAAAATTGATGGCAGTACATGTAAATTTTACCCATAAGAACATAATTTATGGGCTAGAGAATAGAAACTGATTTTTACTCTGTGGTTATTGTACAGCTTTTCAAAATTTTACGTCTGTTTTTAATGCTGTAGGGTTAATGGGGTCCTGCTCGGCCAGTCGGGGAGGCAGGATGCTGGAGTTTTGACCACATGCTGACCCCACAATGTTTCCAGGCGAGTGTCTGGCTGTGAGGAAGCCCCCGGGGACACCGCTCTGGGGGTGGGGAAGCTCAGTCTGAGGTGTGGGACAGCTGGAGCTGGCTTGGGGGTCCCTAGGCCTGTGACTAGGCTGGGCCGTCTGGTTCTCAGGCTCTCCAGCACTAGATGCCACGGAAGAGCTGAGAATGGAGTTGGGGCCCACTGGCTGGATCTAAAAGAGAGGAACTCTAGCTGGATCCTGGGGTTGGGGGCGGGGATAATATTCAGCAGCTGGCTTGGGCTTGGTGGAGGCCTTGGCTGGGAGCACAGATAAGCCTTCTAAAGAAGATTAGACTCTTTAGGAGAGATTCTTCTCCATTGCTCCCCACTGAGGATGAAAAGAGGCAGTCCACAGTTTTAAGGCATTTATTGTCATGGCGGAAAGTGGATGAGTAAAACCATACCCCATTTCTCAGAGTGGGCCTGAAATTAAATACTTTTTGCTGGGAGGAGTGTCTGGGAAGGAGATTTTATTGGCTAAGTCCTCCAGACCTTTAGGTACCTCATTAAAAGGGAGACCTGTCTTGAGGCTAAATGACCACAGGTCACGTCCTCTACCTGTGGAGGGGCTTGGGGCATTGCCCTTACATGATAGATGGCCACAAATCCATGGAGGGCTGCAGCCTTGTGTCAGAAGCCTGGCTCTCCAGGAGAGGGGCGAAACACCTTCCATACCTTTAGGGTCACCTGGGTTTCTAGCCTTTGGTCAACCAGGAACTAGACTGCCTTTCACAGTCCCACAAATGCCACCCAAACTGTTAGTATCTGTAGAGAACTGTCCTTGTTAATTGGTCTGCAGTCTTTATAGCAGTTGTCAATTCAACAATCTTGTGACAATATACACACAAAGACACACACAAAGACACACACACGTTTTAAATCTGAATATGGGAGAAAGGTAAATACTGCATTTACAGTGAGACAGTATGCCCTCATTTTACTGGTGCAGAGATAGTTATGCTAAGGCTGAGAGAGTGTACCTCACTGAGAAGTAAATGCTGTCTCTGAACTCCAACCCAGATTTTCAGAGGCCAAATTCATTTGCATTCTATTTCTTTGAGAAGCTTTTCTCATCTCTTCCCATGAATACTCAAAAGAATAAAAACTCTGCATAGAGAGGCACAGATGTCACCTACATCAGAACTTCAGAAAGGACCAGGCTAATGATATTATCAGAAATATAGTATTTTTTTAAAAAAACTAAATTTTGATTCATTGTTTTTTATTATGGTTAGTAAATTTGACAAACACAACGCAAACAAAAGAAGAGTGTAAGGTCCAGATGTGCTTTTATGGAGCTTGGAAACTAATTCTGAAATCGGTCATGTGTGCACAAAGCATTCTGCTAAAAGTATATGATGATGTATGTTAAAGTCCACAAATGTACTACCAGCTAGAGACAGCAGCTAATGTACATCAAGTTCACTATCACTCAGGCCCTTGGCTAAGAACTTTTATATCTAGAGAGCTGTTTTCATCTTATTTTTGTGTGCTTGTTCCTGTTATTATCCCAATTTCAAGAGAAGCAATCAAGGCACTGAGAAGGGTCTGATGAAGGGACGGGAGTCTGAAAGCAACCTTGTTGATTCCACCAGCTATGGAAGAAATAAGGGCCACCATAGCTGTGTAGATATGTGAGATGGAAAGATGAATCCTGGAAGAGGATACTAGGAAAAACACAGAAGAGAAAATGGAACAGTGGAAGGACCAGAAAATGAGGAAGGAGAATTCAATGTCCCATGAAGATCATACTTTGAAAATACCTTGCTTGGACAGAATGATTTTTCAAATTCTTTGTGGCAAGCTTATTTTATTCAAAAATACTGACAGGGAGACTGACGAGAAAACTTAGGAGGTTAAAGACTTCCCTGATAATCCAAATTGTATCCTAAAACCCATGTACACTTTACAGAAACAATAAAGTTGTTCTCTGACTCCGTGCGCGCGCACGCACACACACACACACACACACACAAATTTCAACAATAAGAGTAAGAATAATATGAAAAAAGAATAATAATAACAAAATCTAAATAAAATGTTTTAATTTTAAATACTGAAAAGCAATGCAAGAAAATTAGAAACCTTCTCGCTGCTCCCAGAGGCACTGACTTAGAAAGGGTTAATATTGCTGGCATGAAGCTCCATGGTCAGAAACAACTTGTGGAGGAAAGGTTTTATTTGGCTTTCACATCACTGTTCATCACTGAAGGAAATCAGAACAGGAACTCAAACAGGGCAGGAACTTGGAGGTGGGAGCTAATGCAGAAGCCACGGAAGGGTGCTGCTTACTAACTTGCTCCCCATGGCTTGTTCACCATGTTTCTTTATAGAACCTAGGACCACAAGCCCAGTGTTATTACTACTTTTAATGGGCTGGATCCTCCCTACTAATCACTCAGAAAATGGCCTGCAGGGTTGCCTACAAGCCAGGACTTCTGGAGACATTCTCTTAATGGGGATTCCTTCTTCTCAGATGACTCCAGTTTGTGTCAAATTAGTGTAATACTGACCAGCACAGGCACAAAGCAGAGAAGTGAGTCCACCTTCCGTGTAGCAGAAAGAACAAGAGCCAAGTGAGACATGGAGTAGCGTGCATTCCATTTCTTCTGTGTAAAAGACACACCTGAAAAATGAGAGTGTTCCTCCTACATTCATTGCCCTTTAAAATAATGGCAGAAAACAAAGGAACCATATTTATAAAAACCTATAACTGGAATGTTACTCTTTGGTAAAATACTGGGACTTCTCATTATCATCCACTCTATTCAATACCAAACAGAGGGTCTAGCCAGAATAAAAAAGTAAGATAAATGAATAAAAAACATAGGAAATGAAATTTTATAGAGAGATATTATGTAAATAGATTAAAATTAATATATTTATGAAGAATTGTATTGGCATCTGCTCGTTGTTCGTGATACTGAGTCTCCTAAAGGTTCTTATGTCCAACATATCTTTTGATCATATTTACTTTCCTTGTTTGTACATCGAATCCCCTATACTCTTTTCTCACCTCCCACTAATCTGTCTGGATATCTACAAATAAATTCTATCCCTTAAACTGTCAAAAGCAATTGGAAAATAAGATTCAGGGAAGTATAACAATCACAATAGTAATCTAAAGTTTCACTGATAAAAGAGTAAATTCTAATGAGATGCAAAAATTCTTCAAACTCTAAAATGTTCTGAGAGAAGTTAAAGACCTTACAGAGAGAGAGAGAGAGAGAGAGAGAGAGAGAGAGAGAGAGA